>NW_016107416.1:1595909-1605045 GCF_001604975.1 Cebus imitator
AAAGAAAAAGAAAGAGAAAGAAAAAATACATATAATAGCCAAAAGTAGGAAACAAGCCAAATGCCTGTCAATGGATGAATGGATAAACAAAATCTGGTATAGTCATACAATGGAATATTATTTGTCAATAAAAAATAATAAAGTTCTGATTCACCCAAGTGGATAAACCTAAACATTATGCTAAGTGAAAGAAGCCAGAGAGAAAGACCGCATATTGTATGTCTTCATTTACATGAAAAGCCCGGAGTAGCAAATCTACAGAGACAGAAAATAGATCAGTGATTGCCTTGGGCTGGGAATTGGGGGCAGGATGAGGAATGCCTACAAATGGGAACAGGTTTCCTTTCTGTGGTGATGAAATGTTCTAGAATTAGACAGTGGTGATCGATGCACAACCTTGTGAATATACTAAAAACCACTAAATTGTACATTTCAAAAGAGTGAACTTTAGGATGTATAAATTATATATTAATAAAACTGTTATTTTTTTGAAAAAGAAACATACACAATAAATGAAAGAAAAGACTTTAGAATAGTTTGGAATTTAGGGTACATTTTCCTATTCTTTTCTGTTTTACTGTAATTTGTTTTCAGGCACTTCTGAACTTGGTAACATTTCCATGATATTACCAAATTCACGAGCTGGTTTGAAATAACTATTTCCTGTTATTACTTCGTATTTTCATAACTTTTGAGCAAAGGATGTAATGTGGGACATGAAGATATGATTTTTTGGGAATTTCCCAGTCTTGGCTTTGAATATTTAGGTTCTTTCCAAGTTTTCAGTCTAATAGATCAGAAGAGATATAAGTAGCTGAAAAGGAATTAGTAATGTGAAAATTAAAAAGTGGTAGAAAACAAAAAATCAGAAAAATGCTTGAAGACGCTATTTGCAAAACTGTCCCTAGTACACTTATCAACATATGAAAAAAAAAACAGTGCCTGGAGATATTTATTTATGTATTTATTTGAGACTCACTCTGTCGCCCAGGCTGTAGCGCAATAGTGCAATCATGGCTCATTGCAGCCTTAACCCCTGGGCTCAAGCAGTCCTCCCACCTCAGCTTCCTGAGTAGCTGGGACTACAGATGTGCACCACTATGCCTGGCTAATTTTTTTGGTATTTTTTGTAGAGATGGGGTTTTGGCAGCTTGGTCAGGCTAGGAAATATTTATTTTTATTGATTGGTTTCACTTTTTTTTTTTTTTTTGAGACGGAGTTTCACTCTTGTTACCCAGGCTGAAGTGCAATGGCGAGATCTCGGCTCACCGCAACCTCCGCCTCCTGGGTTCAGGCAATTCTCCTGCCTCAGCCTCCTGAGTAGCTGGGATTACAGGCATGCGCCACCATGCCCAGCTAATTTTTTGTAGTTTTAGTAGAGACGGGGTTTCACCATGTTGACCAGGATGGTCTCGATCTCTTGACCTCGTGATCCACCCGCCTCGGCCTCCCAAAGTGCTGGGATTACAGGCGTGAGCCACCGCGCCCGGCTTGGTTTCACTTCTTTATGCAGTTGCTTTTGACTACAACATCTGCCAACAATGGGGCTTAACTTGTGTTATGGGATGCTCTTATTATGGGGTTAAGGACAGGAGAGACTTTGATGCTACCCTGGGCCTTTACATCTATAATTCAGCTCCCCACCTCACCCCTCAATGCAGTCAGAAGGCCCCCTCGGACTTACAGGGCTTCTGGGAGATGCAGGATCCGAAGGACCCCTCGCCACACGCCCTGGGTCCTGGGACCCTCAGGAGGGTCAGGCCCTCAGCAGGACACGGTGAGAGTAAGCAGACAGCAGGCACTGTGGAGAAGAGGGTGGATTCAGACCAAATGCCTAGTGGGGATGGGGTGACAAATACTCTCCTGTCCTCACCCGCCTTCACCCGCTGTGGCCTGCAAGTACAGCTCTGAAGCAGCTCTTAAGTCAGACACCTCCACTTCAGTGGCATCTTCTACCACCCTAGAGGAAGGGGAGGCTGAGCTCAGCTCCTAAGTAACAGGGTTCTGCCCAGCCCCCCAGAACCTTTACATGGGGAGCCCATGGAGGTCCCCATAGACTGTAAGAATCAACCAAAGGCTCCAGGTTCAGTCTGCTTCTCTAAACGTTTCTCATCCTCATGATTTTATTTTCCTTCCTGTGAATAGGGTAATTGGGATCACTTCCATTTTACAGATGGAGAAACTGAAGTCCTGCTCAGTGAGATGCTCAAAATCACCCAGTGTGACAATGACAGAGTCAGGACATGGGGCTGGGAATGGAATTGAGGTGGTGTGAGTTGAAGAGGTGTTAAGCAGGGTGAAGGGAGTGAGAAGGATGGGCACATAGGGTGAAGGAAGAGGGTCAGGGGTGATCCTGAGAGCAGCCCCTGACCCTGTAAGCATGACCCCAAGCTCAGAGCTTCCTTCCCCTGAGGTGGCAGTTGGTGGAGACCCCCAAAGGCTCAGCTTGGGGGAGGCAGCCCTGCCTTAAGACAAGCGCCCTCAGACTCCACTGGGCCCTGAACACTCACAAGCCCAGAAGGGCCACATCCAGCACTGACAGGTTCTCCACCCCTGGAGAGAGCAGGTCCCGGGTCCTTCCTCTGGGGCTGAACTGGGGGTCACATAAGCACACATGTTACAAACTGAGCCTTTCCCTACTTTCAGCTCACATGATCCTCCTGGGGGCCAAACAGGGCACCAAGAATTCAGCCTTTTTGCAGTCAGAGGAGAGCAGACCTCAGAGAGGGACACCCATGCTGGTGAGCAGCAGAGTGAGGCTGGACACATGCTTTCTGGCTCCCCACAAACCTCGGGCTCCTTCTGCAGAATCGCCCTGGCCCTGGTTCCCAGATCCCACTCTCTCCCCTCCTGCAAGGGTCTCACCTGCACCAGGCTAAGAGTGCTAAGCACAGGATCAGAACAGCTTTGGGGCAGAGCTTCCTCAAACGGCATCTGCAGCAGCTAAAGTGGAGAAGCATTCAATGAGGATTAAGAAAGCATAATCTGTCCTTCAACATTTCCTGAGAGCGAAGTCCGTGTCATGCCCTATACTGGGGACATGGCATCCAGGATAGAAATAGCACCAGTCTTCATGTTCACAGGAAGCCAGAAAGTGAGCAGACATTCTCAGTGGGACCTGCTGTTTGCTGCACAGGGATTCACGACGTGTTCTGAGGCAGCTATTTTGATTTGGGGGCATTCTGATGAAGTCCCCACAATAAAACTTCCAAGCTTACCATTAGTATTACCAGGAACTGTGAAAATCAGATCTCCTTGGATATTTGATCTTTTCATGCCACCCCTCTCTAACCCTCAACCTATTAGCGCCAGCTTCCCACCTTCCTTTATTTTATTTTTTAATTAAAAAATTTTTTTCCTTGGAAGGATATCAGTAACAGGGAAAATTTTTTTTTGTTTTGTTTTTGCTTTTTTTTTGGGGGGGGGGCAGAGTTTTGCTCTTGTCACCCAGGCTGGAATGCAGTGGCATGATCTCGGCTCACCACAACCTCTGCCTCCCTGATTCAAGTGGTTCTCCTGCCTCAGCCTCCCAAGAAGCTGGGACTACAGTTGCCCACCACCACACTCAGCTAATTTTTTAAATTTTTAGTAGATATGGGTTTTTGCCATGTTGGCCAGGCTGGTCTCAAACTCCTGACCTCACGTGATCCACCCACCTTGGCCTCCCAAAGAGCTGGGATTACAGGTGTGAGCCACCACACCTGGCTCCTTTCTACCTTCTTTGACTTCCCAATAGCTGTGTAAATTGACCCTGGCAAAACATCCTGCCTTAATCAACAGGGTGCTTGCTGTAGGAGCCCCACTGAGAGCTGATGTGGAGAGGGAAGATTCTCAGAAGTCTCTGGGAGAGGTAATCCCTGTGCTGCATGCGGCCTGTGCCCTGGTGGCTCCTCTGGGACTCACCTGAGGCACGAATCGAGGTGCCTCTGTTTCCCTGCCTCGGAGCAACAGGGCCACACTGTACCCTCGGCCCACAGAGCCCAGTGTGTATTGGACATGTGCCAGCAGCTCCTGCTCTGCCTCCTGCAGGGAAATACTGGCACATTCCACTGACTCAGGTGCTCTGAGCAAAGGAGCTCTGGAGGCAACTGGTACCCCAGGATCCAGGGGCCTGAGGTCTCCTACCCTCCTCTCATCACCCTCCCAGACCTCCCTACCTGAGCAGCATCAGGGCCCAGGACTCTGTCAAAGGTGAAGCTTTGTTCCTGTGGGCAGGGCTGGGGTCAACTGTGATATTCTCATCTTCCCCTGCACCCTCTACCCCACCCCTGCACCCCCTGACCCCCGACACACACTGCCCATCCACCTGAGTCTCCAGAGTTCCAAGCTGAAGCAAACGGATATTTATGGGCTCCACCAGGAGTGTGGGGCTACAGGTATCCACAGGGCCTGAGAAAGGAGGACTTCATATCAGCTGTCATAAGGAAAACTGGCTCCAGGATTCCTGAGTCCTGCCCTCAACCTTTGCCTCAGTTTTCCAACCCAAGCTGGCCCAGCCCTCCCCTCTTCCAAGAGGCTCTCCTGGGCTTCACTCCCTCGGAGTACAAACGTGGAGGGCTTCTTACCTGATCCCTTCTGCGACTCCACTTCTATTACCACGGTCAGCATGGCGTGTGGGTTGCGCGAGACCACGAGGGCCCATCAAGAAGCCTGAGCTGCCTGGCTCAAACCAGACCCTGCGGTCACTACCTCTCCACAGTCCATGGCCTCTCAGCCTCTCAGCTTCTCAGCTTCCCCTCAATAAATCATGAATCCCATCTGAGGGCTGGGGAGGGGTGGCTCTGGACCTGGTAACCTACTAAGGGAAGTGACATTCCCTTCTCTTGTGAGAGAACATTGCATAGGGTTCTTTCATTTTTTTCCTTTTATGAAAATGTTCAAACATGTATAACACTGGAGAGAATAGTATCATCAACCTCCAGGTACCCAGCTTCAGCAAGTACCAAATTCTGGCCAGTCTGATTTCTTTTGTTCTCCTCCCATCCCCAGCAGATTATTTTGAAGCAAATCTCAGACATCCTGGTATTTCATCTATAACTTGTTCAGTATACCACAGTTAATTTTAGAACGTTTTCATCACATCATAAGGAAATTTGGTTCCCTTTAGCTATTAGCTCCCTAACCCAAACCCACTGCACCCTGCAACCCTAAGCAATCACTCATCTATTTTCTGCCTTTACAGATTTGCCAATTCTAGACATTTCATATAAATAGAATCATATACTGAGTGGCCTTTTGTGTCTGTTTTTTTCCACTTAACATAATGTTTTCAGTTGTAGTATGTCTCAGTACTTCTTCCCTTTCTATGGTGGATAATGTTCCACAACAGAGCTCTGTCACCAGCTGCCTGGAGTTCGGCCAAGTTTCACCACAAAGGGCATCGTCCTCCAAGAAACTGCACTCCTCCATGACAGCAGACTCAAGTTAAGGGGTCCCCAGGCCTTCCTCACTCCAGCTGTCTGCAGGTTTTGGTGTCTCCAACTACGTGGAGTTAGTGTCAGGTCCCATGAATTAAAACAAAACATCCCCAACAAGACTGCCCTTAATTCAAATGCCAGCCGCAAGTGAGATCATCAGATTATTCACAAGTTTGTCTGACTTGGCTACAAATTCAGGGGTTTCCCATGACCCCACCCCAAATTGAGTAATTCACTTGAATGACACAGAACTCAGAAAAGTGCTTACTTACTATTACCTTTTTATTATAAAGGATACAAATGAATAGTCATATTGTTGTATTTAAGTGGGTTATAGAAGAAACATCATGCTCTGAGTTTTATTTTATTTTTTTATTTTTATTTATTTATTTATTTATTTTGAGACGGAGTTTCACTCTTGTTACCCAGGCTGGAGTGCAATGGCGCGATCTCGGCTCACTGCAACCTCCGCCTCCTGGGTTCGGACAATTCTCCTGCCTCAGCCTCCTCAGTAGCTGGGATTACGGGCACGCGCCACCATGCCCAGCTAATGTTTTTGTATTTTTAGTAGAGACGGGGTTTTACCGTTGTTGACCAGGATGGTCTCGATCTCTTGACCTCATGATCCACCTGCCTCGGCCTCCCAAAGTGCTGGGATTACAGGCTTGAGCCACCGCGCCCGGGCACTCTGAGTTTTAAATTGAGAGTCCTTTATTGCCGGGGACGGAGAGACGGCTAATGCTTAAAATTCTTTCCGCCCGGGGGAAGGGGCTTATCTTTTAGACCTTGATTTAGGTAGGAGAGGGGGAGCCTAGCTGAAGTGGAATTTTGCAGACGCAGAACAAGCAAGTTAGAACCAGGGGGTAGAAGGTACCCAGGATTGTTGGTTGCTAAGGGTATTTTTATACAATTATCAAGAGGTGTAGCAGGGGGAACTTTTCATACAATCAATCACCAAGGAAGGTATTCACAATAGCAGGCAAACTTGCCAAGCAGGATGCGGTTACAGTGGTTACAGGTACTGGGAACAGTGTGAACAACTCTTAACAGTTTAAAGATTTGAGTGCAGCCTGACCCAGTAATGCACCTGAGGGGGCTGAGTCAGGGAGGGGGAAGCCGAGCTGGAGCCTACTGCCAAGATGGAGTCAGGATAACACAGGCTAGGTTATTACACTCCCCACTTGTGTTTTTGGAGAGTCAAAGCATTGACTCTTCAGTTACAACAAGGAGGTTACAGTGGCTTTTGAGATCCATAAGTTTGACAGAATTTACACGCTGCCTTATGAAAGCAAGGAGCTAGTTTAGTATACAGGGCCCAAAGATTAAGTCCAACAGGAGGAGAAGAAGAGGTTTTGCTAGCCCAGTTATTAAAGTAGTTAGTTATGGGCTTCAGTTAAACATGATTTGGTACATGGGTGTTTTTTTTTTTTTTCCCCCGCTTTTGTTGGCGTTTATTTAAACTCTTTTGAACCTGTGAAGGGTGTCCTTTATGACTCCAGACTGGTTAGCATAAAAACAACAGCTTTCCCCCAACGCTGTCCACGGTGGTTCTGGAGAGCAACTTTAGTTAGGGATTTTACCTGGATATGTAACATATTTATGGCTGACTGGAGATTTTTCAAATCAATATTTACTTGTTGAGATAGGGACATTAGTCCAGTTTCTTCTCAGACCAGGGCAGCAGTGCCAATAGTTGCTGACCCAGCTACATTGATGCCGGCCAGGAGGGATGCAAAGAGTGGAACAGCTCGTCGGGTCCTGGAATGCAGTTCGTGGGGAGAGATGAGAAGGTGTTTTTCTGGTCCACTGTACACATAGACCTGGGGAAGCACATGAACCAACACGCACAGAAGAGGATCAGGTTCAGTCCCATTGATGCAGCGGGTGAGGCCTGAGGTACAGGCCAGCCAGGTATTGTTAGGTGCCTGGTAGGAGACTGAGGGGTTTAGGGAAGTAAGTAGAGACTGGTTAAAAGGAGAAGCAGATAGATTATACCCATTGCTTATTAGACAGACGACATTTCCTGCAACGTCCCCTAGTGGAAGGGAACGGGCGAGTGTCCTTTCCAAGCAGGAGTAAGTTCTTTTTGGGGGAGCTTTTTGACATACACCAGGTTACCAGGACAGAAAGTGTGGCAGGGCCCGGTTTGGTCAGGGTGTGCTCCGTGGACGAGTGGCTGGATGCTGTCTTGAACCTGCTGGAGAGAATGCAGGTACTGTAACAAATTAGCTTGGGATATTTCTGCTAGATGGGTATTCCTTAGCTTAGGCAAGATAGGCAGAGCCCTCCCACACATGATTTTAAAAGGGGAAAACCCCGCCTTGTAAGAGGTGCATTTAACTTTAAGAAGGGCTAAAGGAAGGAGGTTTGTTGAACCTTTACCGGTTTCCAAGATTAATTTTGTAAGAGTACTTTTTAAGGTTTGATTTATGCATTCTGCCTGTCCAGAGCTCTGAGGTATTGAGCTATAGGTAAGGAGAAGGCTGGCCCATTATTAGATTTTGTAGTGAACGGCAGCCCATATTGAGGGATGATTTTATTGAATAAGAAATTTACGGTAGAAGCAGTTTTGTTTCTAGTGGCAAATGCTTTAGTCCATTCAGAAAAAGTCTTTACTTACCGTTACCAGGAGATACTTGTATCCCGCCCGGTGTGGCTTTATTTCTGTGAAGTTTATTTCCCATCTTTCTTCTGGGCTGCATGCCTGGAGGTGACCAACCAAAGCTTCACCGAGGGCACGGGGCAAGAAAATTTTGGAATCCGGGAGAATCCACCAACCATCCCAGGTTTTACTAGCCTGAAGATTTGACACTTGCTTTTTTTTCTTTTGGAGAGTAGACTGGATGATCAGGTAAATTGGGCTGTGGGAAAGACACAGTAGGTAATAGGGTTAAAGGGGTGACTGGAAGCCAGGCTGCCTCTTGGGCGGTGGAGTCGGCCGTTTGGTTTCCTTGGGCAATGGCTGTGTTTTCCTTTTGATGACCCCTGCAGTGGATTCCAGCCATCTAGAGGGGAAGCCAAACGGCCTAGAGCAGGGCCAGAATTTAGTAGCCCGCTCTCTTGGTAAATAGTTCCGTGAACATGTACAGTGGCAAAAGCATACTGGCTGTAGGTATAGATATTAATGCATTTGTCCTTACCCCACTGGACGGCCTGAGTGAGGGCGATTAATTTAGCCTTTTGTGCAGAAGGTCCAGCTGGCAGAGCCTGCGCCCACAGTGACTCTGTTTTTGTGGTGACAGCAGCACCGGTTTTTTGCACTCCCCGCTTAAGGAAGCTGCTACCGTTTGTAAATATGGTGGCATCTGCCTTCTCCAGGGGAACATCCTGGAGATCAGGTTGGCCAGTTTTCCCAGTCCTTAACAGCTCTTGGCAGTCATGGACAGGTACAGTTAAATTTGGCTTAGGGAATAGAGTAGCTGGATTTAAACACTTTGTGAGGGAGAAAGTTAGGTGAGGCTGATCCAACAGCAGACTCTGGTACGGTAATATGCGAGCATTTGACATTTATTTACCAGAGGCACTGTGCAGCAATGTCTGAACAGCATGAGGAGCCAGGAGGGTTAAGTTTTGGCCCAGGGTTAGTTTATCAGCCTTCTGGACCAGACTTGCAGTTGCTGTCACGGCTCATAGACCACTTGGAATGCTTGTGTTTAACTTTAACTTAGTGCAGCCACTAAGATTTTTTTGCCCGCCTTTTTTTTTTTTTTTTTTTTTTT
>NW_016107416.1:1605094-1611065 GCF_001604975.1 Cebus imitator
CCTCCTGGGTTCAGGCAATTCTCCTGCCTCAGCCTCCTGAGTAGCTGGGATTACAAGCACGCGCCACCATGCCCAGCTAATGTTTTGTATTTTTAGTAGAGACGGGGTTTCACCATGTTGACCAGGATGGTCTCGATCTCTTGACCTCGTGATCCACCCACCTCGGCCTCCCAAAGTGCTGGGATTACAGGCGTGAGCCACCGCTCCCGGCCTGCCTGCCTTTTTGAAGCCTTTTTAGCTGCCTTTTCAGCTGCCAGAGCAGCCTGTTTCTGTTTCTTATGGTTTCGATTGTTAAAAACCTTCTGAGCTATTTCTAGGATCTGGGTGATATTTATCCCAGCAAATCCTCAAGTTTTTGTAATTTTTTTTGAATGTCAAGTGCTGCCTGGGCCACAAATGCCAAATTAATAGCACGGCTATTGCGGGGAGCTGCTGGATTAAATGGGGCGTAAATTCAATAGGCCTCCTGAAGGCATTTCAAAAACACTCCAGGTAACTTATTGGGCCCCTGGACAACTTCAGTTGTCTTAGACAGATTCAGAGGTTTTCAAGCGGCTCCTTTAATACCCACAGGGAGATACCGGTGGAAATTGTTCAAAGCTCTACTCCCCCTACTCCCTGCCCCCAAGGTATCTGGGTCCCAGTCAGGCTGAGTAGAAGGAAAAAACTTCCTCTAGGAGGTCTTAGGCTCCCTCCTCCGGCATACTGGCTGAACTAAGGAAAAAACTTTCTGGCCTCCCTTCAAATATGGTCCCTTTTCTTAGCTGTAAGAAGGGTTAGGAGAAGCTGTTGACAATTAACCCAGGTGGGCTGGTGAGTCTGGAGTATGGACTCAACCAGTGAGGTTGGGACCTGAGGTTTCTCAGAGAAAGGTGGGTTTTTGAGCCTTCCAGTTGTACAGGTTAGAAGTAGAAAACGGGACATAGACCAAAAATGGGGCAGAATGATCGCTGCCTGGCGGGGGTTAAGGGGAGGAGTGGGGCAGCCTCCTCCAGCCGAGGCTGCAGTAGGGAGGTGGGGTTTCTCCATGTTAACCAGGTTGGTCTGGAACTCCTGACCCCAGGTGATCTGCCCGCCTTGGCTTCCCAAAGTGCTGGGATTACAGGTGTGAGCCACTGTGCCTGGCAGTAGCTGTCAGATTCTATCACCACCTGGAGAGTGTCCTATGAACAGCAAAGAGCTTCTTGGTTTATAATGGCAGTTCCAAGGTGAATGTGCAGCATCTTGTTTGGAAGGCTAAGAAGGTAAAAACAACTTAGCTTACAGGCTAAATTGCATTCTGTTTGCCACTACATTTGGATTTTTACTGACTCATGGGTGGTGGATACCGACCTGGTCATATGGTCAGGCTGAAGAGCAATAGAAAACTGGCCTCTTAAAGGGATTCCCTAAGAAAATCACTATGGAAATTTGAGGGATGCATTAAAGTAGGACATATTAATGCTCAATAGAAGAACCACTTTCCTGGATTGGAAGGTGATTGGCACCAGTGAGTGAATTTCCCAGTTTGCTCACTCGAGGTGGCTACCTGGGTCCATGAAATGAGTGGGGTCAGGAATTCGAGGCCAACCTGGTTAACATGGAGAAACCCTGTCTCTACTAAAAATACAAAAATTAGCCAGGCGTGGTGGTATGCACCTGTAATCCCAGCTTTTCAGGGGGCTAAGGCAGGAGAATCGCTGGAACTCAGGAGGCAAAAGTTACAGTGAGCTGAGATCGCATCACTGCACCCCAGCCTAGATGACAGAGCGAGACTTCATCTCGAAATAAATAAATAAATAAATTAAATAATCTGGCAGCTCCTCAGATGGTTCGCAAGTCAATTCTAGGGGAAAAAGTCTATCTGCTTGAAAATATGGTGAATATCTCCTGGCATTCCCCCAGTAGTATGTTCTGGCACAAAGAACTTCCATTTTGTTATGGAGCTCTTCTAGGCACTTCTCTCCCCATTGGATAATTTCTCCAACATCATCCAAAATGTTACGGGTATTTTATGTTTAAGATTATTTTATATTTTTCAGTTATAGTGGAAGTTTTACTTAAGGTCTGATAGCAAATAAGCAATTTCCCGCAAATGGAAATTCTCTGGTCCAAATTTCCAGCAGTTATTGCTGGTTGGCACTCACTTTTGCCATAAGCCCGAGCCTATATTTCACACGGGGCTATTGTACAGAGAATTTGTCCCTACTGGCACTTCAGCTTCTATTTCATACTGTTTGTTTGAAATTAATAATCTGTGTGACCTGGGCCATCTTATTTGTTCCCATTTTAGCACATTAAATTAATATTGCCCAAAGGGTGATTTTTTTTTTTTTTGAGACAGTCTTGCTGTGTTGCTCAAGCTAGAGTGCTGTGGTGCGATCTCGGCTCACTGCAACCTCCCGCTCCCGGGTTCAAGCGATTCTCCTGCCTCAGCCTCTCAAGTAGCTGGGATTACAAGTGCCTACCGCCTCCAGCTAATTTTCGTATTTTTAGTAGAGACAGGGTTTCACCGTCTTGGCCAGGCTGGTCTCAAACTCCTGATCTCGTGATCCACCTGCCTCAGGCTTCCGAAGTGCTTGGATTACAGGCATGAGCCATGGCACCCAGGCCCAAAGGGTGAATTTATGTGCCTTCTGTTTATAATAGTAGGAAGGGGAAATATTCCCCGGTCAGATACAATGTCCCCATAAACATTCAATACTACAATATTCCTGCATACATTCAATACTACAATATCCTCATACTACAGTCAACAAAAAGATATGCTATTCACATATAAAAACTGTTCAAACATATGAATTTTAATCCAAACTTTTTTTTCACCTTAGTTTCATCAACACTTGCATCCCTGACTGAAGCTTCTGCTAGGACTTCACTAACAGATTTTCATTTTATTAATACTACGGGCCGGGCACAGTGGCTCACGCCTGTAATCCCAGCACTTTGGGAGGCCGAGGGGGGTGGATCACAAAGTCAGGAGTTTGAGACCATCCTGGCCAATATGGTGAAACCCTGTCTCTACAAAAAGTACAAAAATTAGTCAGGTGTGTTGGCTGGCGCCTGTAGTCCCAGCTACTTGGCAGGTTGAGGCAGAAGAATCACTTGAACCTGGGAGGCGGAGGTTGCAGTGAGCGGAAATCCTGCACTGGACTCCAGCCTGGCGCCAGGCGACAGAACAAGACTCTGTCTCAAAAAAAAAAAAAAATACGAGATAGGGAAAGTGTGCCCCATTAAGACATAATATTCATTCTCTTAAAACATCCATGTATAGGACCTACAACCACTTCACATAAATCCCATCTAAACATTCTATTTTTCTCCCTTAGTCCCATCTACCCTTGATTTCTATACACTTTTGTCCTAATTGTGTTCTTAGTGAGGGCTCATTAGCAGGGTACTGTGGTGTATATGGCTCCTATGTTAAGGAGTCCTAGAAATGCCCCTTTTCCACCCTGATGGTTTTTCTCACTGATGTGGACAAGGCCTTGGATCTGCAGTGGTGGTGGGGGTGTGGGGGGGTGGTGGTGGTGAACTAAAGGACCCTGATCCATTTGTCATCAATCATTATACTGATTTGGTTATGGGACTCTCACCCCAGCTGATTCAAGGTAAGGTTTTTTGAATTCCTCAACACTAGGTTGGATAAATCATGTGCCCAGGGCCCTTCATGTTGGGACACCAGCAGGGCCCCTCCTTGGTCCACCTCAACCTCTCAGAGTACTGCTCTAAGACTGTTGTTTTGACCCCATTCACGTCAGCTTTATTTCCGTTTATTTTTTTGAGATATAGTCTCTCTCTGTCACCCAGGCTAGTGTGCAGTGGCACAATCTTGGTTCACTGCAACCTCCGCCTCCCAGGTTCAGGTGATTCTCCTGCCTCATTCTCCCGAGTAGCTGAGACTATGGGCACACTCTACCACGCCCAACTAATTTTTGTATTTTTGGTAGAGACAGGGTTTCACCATGTTGGCCAGGCTGACCTAGAACTCCTGACCTCAGGTGATCCGCACCCCCCTCGGCTTCCCAAAGTGTTGGGATTACAGGTGTGAGCCACCACACCCAGGCCTTTATTTTATTTTTTTTTAACAACTGCTTACAGAGTTCCACTGTGCTGGGAAGAGTCCTTCACTCCTCCCTCTGTTCTTTCCCCATTCTCTTAAGAATCAGTCTAGTGCTCTTTGTTATCTGCTGTTTCAGTATAACTTTTCCCTTTGATAATGGCCCTCAGTCTAACGACTATACCTCATGCCAGCCAGAATCTAACAGCCTAGCATCAGGATCTTCCCCAGCATATTCCTTTGGTAAGACCCTGAGACTAGAGGCTAGAGCTTGGACTGGCCAGAATATCACCTTGGCTGGTCTCTTGTCATTTTAGCTATTACAGATAACAATAACCAAGGGATTGTATACTTAGTTTTCTTCTTGTTAGTTTATAGTTCCTTATGCATCCAGAAGTTGAATCACTCATGTCTAAATTCCACTGGTAACTTTTACCTCCCATAACTGATGACAGCACAGCTGCTGTTCCATACTATGGTAACCCTGTGGCCACCCACCCAGGAATCACAGGTTATTTATTCTACGCCCCCCAGTCTTTTTCCCCACAAAGTACATATTTCAGTGAGTCCAGGCTGGTTTGGCCAATTGTAGTTCTCCTCACACCAACTCCAATGGCTTCGGACACTGACAAACTGGAGTTGGACCAAGCTTTGCAGGGTAAGGACACAATTCTCCACAAGACTGCCCTCATTACAGACACCAGCCACAAGCTTGGGGGTTCTCAGGCTACTCTCATTTCTGACCAGCAGATATAAATTTGGAGGTTCTCACTGCACACCACAAGTCAACAATTCATTAGAACAACTCACGGAACTCAGGAATGTTCTGTACTTACAATTACAGTTTTATTATAGGAAAGGATACAAATCTGAAAAAGCCAAAGAGATAAAACCTGCCAGGAACCAGGGAAAGTGGCTGGCCAAATTCTTTGTTACACATGAATGGACGTACATTTTGTTCATTCATTCTTCATTTGATGAACATTTGGATTGACTCTACCTTTTGGCTATTATGAATACTGGTGCTATAAGCTTTGTGTACAAGTTTTTGGGTGTACATGTTTTCATTTCTCTTGGACATAGGAGTGCAATTGCTGGGTCATATGGTAACTCTGTGTTTAGCTTTTACTTTTTCAAAGAAAGAAGTTCTTTATTAAGAGGAAACAAGGAAGGTGCTACAAAGTAAATCAAGTTGTGAAAAGTGAGCTATCAATCAAAGAACTGTCATTTTCATCTTAGTGCATTTCCAAAACAGCATGTATAACAAAGTTGTCTTATCTAGATACTGTTAATTTTCATCACTTATAAAAATTTAAAATAACAGATATTGACTATTCTTGTGCAATATAATCTTGCCCCCCTTTTTTTTATAACGAATTAAGAAAACTTAATATCATTTTCTTTTCTTTTTTTGAGACAGAGTCTTGCTCTGTTGTCCAGGCTGGAGTGCAATGGCGTGATCTCAGCTCATTGCAACCGTTGCCCCCTGGGTTCAAGCAATTCTCCTGCCTCAGCCTCCAGAGTAGCTGGGATTACAGGTGCCTGCCACCATGCCCGGCTAATTTTTGTATTTTAAGTAGAGACAGGATTTTACCACGATGGCCAAGCTGGTCTTGAACTCCTGACCTCAAGTGATCCAGGTGCCTCACCCTCCCAAAGTGCTGGTATTACAAGCATGAGCCACTGCGTCTGGCTTTACGCAATATCATTTTCTTTATACATTTAGTAGTCATTTTGTATGTTGATATATGTATATATATTTCTAAATCCTAGCTTCATACCAATAGGACCAAAATAAAACTTCATTGAAAGGCCTAAAGAATTCCTTATGGACTTTCTCTTGCCACACCGATAGCATCAGCTCATATCTCTAATTCTTTTTTTTTTTTTTGAGACGGAGTTTTGCTCTTGTTACCCAGGCTGGAGTGCAAT
>NW_016107416.1:1611140-1612894 GCF_001604975.1 Cebus imitator
CCACCATGCCCAGCTAATTTTTGTATTTTTAGTAGAGAGGGGGTTTCACCATGTTGACCAGGATGGTCTCGATCTCTTGACCTCGTGATCCACCCGCCTCGGCCTCCCAAAGTGCTGGAATTACAAGCGTGAGCCACCGTGCCCGGCCATATCTCTAATTCTTTCATCTCAGATGTCAGTTTTGATTTGTGTATCTGTATGCGTGTGCATGTGTGGCTTTGCTAGGGTTACCAGTGTTTAATCCCAGCAGCACTGCAAGGAGCTATATTGCCTTTGGCAAGTGGCTTAATCATCTATGTGTTCGTTTCCATGTCTGTAAAATAGAAACTATGGTGATGATAATGCTGCCTTCCTTATAAGGATGACTTAAAGCTGTGTTTCTCAAAGTATATTCCTTGTGCCAGCAGTCTCAGCATCTCCCAATAATTGAATTAAAAAGCAGATTTCAGGCCTCATCATACCTGTTGAATCAGAAACTCTGGTTTCTGTGTTTTAAGACTTCTAGAAGATTCCAATGGAGTTTAGAGCTTGAGAACAACTGTTGATGAGATTAAGTGAGTTAATAATAATCATTAGGTCAGTGTTTGGCACACAGTAAGCATAGTAAGCAGTAAATTAATGAATATTTTTAACTGAATACAATAAAATATGATCAACATATAAAAAGTTTAATTTAGGCAAGAAGATGTTGCCCATGCTGTTCCCCCAAGAAATAAATCCGGCTTAATTCCTTGTCCAAAGGCATCAGCATGGACTGCCGACCCCTCATCGTGTGGCTTCTGCCTTCCTTTCTACAATTTCTGTACTCCATATGTACTAGGTCTCCAACTTTCCTAGTACTCAGTATGGGAATTGCTTACTTACACCTCCAAGGCTTTGCCTATTCATTTCCTCTGCATGAAAACATCACTTATTCCTTTTCTTTCTTTTTAAAAAAGAACCTCTTTTCTCTCACTTCCTGCACTTATAATCTCCTGAATTCCTACATATTCCTCAAAACCCAGCTCCAGTGTCACCTCTGTGATGATCCCACTGCTGTCTAGTCTGAGCCAGGCATTTGCTAAGCCTCAACATCTCCCTACACATCCCACTTGTAGTACTTAGAGGAGTTTGTAACTGTTCACAGTTTCATTGCCTCTTTTTGAATTTTTTAATAGGGGTGAAATTCATGTTACATATAATTAATCATTTTAAAGTGTGGCCAAGAGCAGTGGTTTACACCTGTAATCCCAGCAATTTCGGAGGCCAAGACAGGAAGATCACTTGAGCTAGGAGTTTGAGACCAGCCTGGCCAACATGGCAAAAACCTGTCTCTACAAAAATACAAAAAGTAGCCAGGTGTGGTGGTGTGTGCCTTGTAATCCCAGCTACTTGGGAGGCTGAGGCAGGAGGATAGCTTAAACCCAGGAGGTGGACATTACAGTGAGCCAACATTGTGCCACTGTACTCCAACCTGTGCGACAGAGCGAAATTGTCTCACACACACACACACACACACGCACAAAAAAAAAAAAAAGAAAAGAAAAGAAAAGAAAAAGAAAGAAAGGAAAAAGAAAAAAAAGGCGGGGCACAGTGGCTAACACCTGTAATCCCAGCACTTTGGGAGGCCGAGGTGGGATCACCTGAGTTCAGGAGTTCTAGAATAGCCTGGCCACATGATGAAACCTTGTCTCTACTAAAAATACAAAAATTAGGCATGGTGGTGGATGCCTATAATCCCAGCTGAGGGAGGATTATACTTGGGAGGCTGAGGT
>NW_016107416.1:1612955-1615801 GCF_001604975.1 Cebus imitator
AAAAAAAAAAAAAAAAAAAAAAAAGTGTATGATTTAGTGGCATTTAGTGTATTCACACTGTTGTGCAACCATCACTTCTTTCTAGTTTCAAAACTTTTCCATGATGCCCAAAATACATGTCATACCTATTAAGTAATCACTTCCCATTCCTCCCTCTCCCCTCCTCAGATAACCACTAAGCAGCTTCCTGGCTTTATGTATTTCCCTAATATTCTGGATATATTATATAAAATAAACCAAACAATAACAATATGTGGCTTTTAGTGTTTGGCTTATTTTATTTTTATTTTTTTGAGACAGAGTCTCACTCTATCACCCAGGCTCGAGTACAGTGACATGATCTTGGCTTACTACAACCTCCACCTCCCAGGTTCAAGCGATCCTCCTGCCTCAGCCTCCCAACTAGCTGAAATTACAGGTGTCAGTCACCACACCCAGCTAATTTTTGTAGTTTTAGTAGAGATGGGGTTTCATCATGTTGGCCAGGCTGGTATCGAACTCCTGACCTCAGGTGATCCACTCGCCTCGGCCTCCCAAAGTGCTAGGATTACAGGCATGAACCACCATAGCTGACAAGTGTCTGACTTTATTTAGCATTAGTTTAAGTTTCACCCAAGTTGTGGCATGTATCATTATTTTGGCTGAATAATATTCCATTAAATGTACATATCACAGTCTATTTATCCATCATTCATTGGTGAACATTTGTTATTTTCACCTTATGGTTATTATTAATGCTGCTATAAACATTTGTGTGCAAGTTTCTGTGTAGATATATATTTTCATTTCTCTTGAGTATATACTAAGGACTGGAATTGATGGGTCATATGGTAATTATATGTTTAACTTTTTGAGGAACTGCCAGCTGTTTCCAGAGTGGCTGCACCATTTTACATTCCCAATAGCAAGGTATGAGAGTTCCTGTTTTTCCACATCCTCACCAATATTTGTTATTTTATTCAAAAAAAATATCATTATAGTAGCATGGTGAGTGTGTAGTAATATCTCATTGTGCCTTTAATTTGTGTTTCCTTTATGACTAATGATGTTGAACATCTTTTCACATGCTTGTCAGCCATTTGTATAGCCTATGGGGAGAACTGGCCATTCAAGTTGCTTGTCTTTTTAAAAACTGGATTGAGGCCAGCCTGAACAACATAGCTATACCTTGTCTCTACTAAAAATAAAAACAATTAGCTGCATGTGGTAGAGTGCGCCTGTAGTACCAGTACTCAGGAGGTTGAAGCAGGAGGATTGCTTGAGTCCAGGAGGAGGAGGCTGTATGAGCTGTGATCATGCCACTGCACTTTAGCCTGGGTGACAGAGTAAGATTCTGTCTCAAAAATAAATAAATAAATAAAATTGGATTGTCTTTTTTGTTGTTGAGTTGTAAAAGTTCTTTATATATGCTGTATACTATGCCCTTATCAAACATTTAACTTTCACAATTTTCTTCTACCCTATGGGTTATCTTTTCACTTTCTTGATATTGTCCTTTGATGCACCAAGTTTTTAATTTTTATGCAGTCCAATTTATCAATTTTTTTTGTTGTTGCTCATGCTTTTGGTCTAAGAGTTCATTTGGTCTAAGAGTTCATTGCCAAATCAGAGGTCATGAAGATTAATCCCTAGGGCTTCTTCTAATAGTTCCATAGCTTTAGCTCTGATATTTAGGTTGTTAATCTATTATGAGTTAATTTTTATATATGGAGAGAGGTAGGGGTCCAATGTAATTTTTTTTTTTGCATATTAGTTATCCAGTTGTCTCAGCATTATTTTTGAAGACATTTCTTTTTTTCCACTGAATGATCTTGGTTTTCTTATCAAAAATCAATCAGTTATAGATGTTGGGTTATTTCTGGGTTCTAATTCTATGCAATCGTTCTGTGTCAATATTAAGTCATCCAATGCATAAACATTGAAGAGATGTCTTTCCATTTATTTAGGTCTTCTTTAATTTATTTCAGCAATGTTTTCTAGTTTTCATTTTTTTTCTTTTTTTTGTTTTCTTTTTTTTTCTATATTTATTTTCTAGTTTTCATTTTATAAGGCTTTAACCTCTTTGGTAATTGTATTCCAAGTGATTTTATTCCTTTGGAAACATGTAAATGGATTTATTTTCATAATTTCCTTTCTGGATTTTAAATTGCTATTGCATAGAAACAACTAATTTTTGTGTGTTGATCTTATAGTCTGACACTTCCTGATTTGTTTATTATCCCTAATAGTGTTTTTGTGAATTCTATGAGATTTTCTATTTATAGAATCATGTCATATGCAAATACAGTTTTACTTCTTCCTTTCCAAATTAGATGCCTTTATTTATTTATTTTTCTTGTCTAGTTTCTCTGGCTAAAACTTCTGGTACAGTAGTAAATAGAAGTGGTAAAAGTGGCATCCTTAGGATGTGCATGGTGGCTCACTCCTGTAATCCCAGCACTTTGGGAGGCTGAAGCAGGTGGATCACCTGAGGCCAGGAGTTTGAGACCTGCATGACCAACATGGTGAAACCCTGCCTATACTAAAAATACAGAAGTTAGCTGGGCATGGTGGTAGGCACCTGTAATCCAAACTATTTGGAAGGTTGGGGCAGGAGAATCACTTGAACCCTGGAGGCAGAGGTTGCAGTGAGCTGCGATCTTACCGTTGCACCCCAGCGTGGATGACAGAGCGACACTCTGTCTCAAAAAAAAAAAAAGAAAAAGAAAAAAGGTGACATCCTAGATTTGTTTCTGATCTTAAAGAAATAGCTTTCAAGGCCGGGCGCGGTGGCTCAAGCCTGTAATCCCAGCACTTTGGGAGGCCGAGGCGGGTGGATCACGAGGTCAAGAGATCGAGACCATCCT
>NW_016107416.1:1616000-1618003 GCF_001604975.1 Cebus imitator
CAAAAAAAAAAAAAAAAAAAAAAAAAAAAAAAAAAAAAAAAAAAAAGAAATAGCTTTCAGTCCTTCATTATTGAATATGATGTTAGCTGTGTGTTTCTCATTAATGTTTTTTTCTCATTAAAGGAAGTTTCCCTCCATTCCAATTTTGCTGAATGTTCTTATTGTGAAAGGATATTTGATTTTGTTAAATGATTTTTCTGCATCTATTGAGATAATCATGTGTTTTTCCTCTTTGTTCTATTGATGTGGTATATTACATTGAACGATTGTCTTATTTTAAGCTACATTTGCATTTCTGAGATAAATCCCACTTGGTATTGTGTATAATCCTTTTAATGTGCTTTTGAATTCAATTTGCTAGTATTTTGTTGAGAACTTTTGCATTCATATTTATAAAAAATAGTCTATAGTTAGGCTGGGCGTGGTGGCTCATGCCTGTAATCCCAGCATTTTGGGAGATCGAGGCTGGTGGATCACCTGAGGTCAGGAGTTAGAGACCAGCCTGGCCAACATGGCGAAACCCTGTCTCTACCAAAAATACAAAAATTTGCCGGATGTGGTGGTGGGTGCCTGTAATCTCAGCTACTTGGAAGGCTGAGGCAGGAGAATTGCTTGAACCCGGGAGGTGGAGGTTGCAGTGAGCCGAGATCACGCCACTGCACTCCAGCCTGGGTGATGGAACAAGACTCTGTCTCCAAACAAACAAACAAACAAACAAAAAATAGTTTGTAGTTTTCTTTGCTTGTGGTATCTCTGTCTTTGGCATCAAGAAAATACTGGCCTTGTGTTAGAAACTGTTTTGGCCAGGCGCGGTGGCTCATGCCTGTAATCCCATCACTTTGGGAGGCTGAGGCAGGTCACTTGGGGTCACGAGTTTGAGACCAGCCTGGCCAACATGGTGAAACCCCGTCTCTACTAAAAATACAAAAATTATCCGGGTGTGGTGACATGCGCCTATAATCCCAGCTACTCAGGAGACTGAGGCAGGAGAATCTTGCTTAAACCCAGGAGGCGGAGGTTTGCAGGGAGTCAAGATGATGCCACTGCACTCCAGCCTGGGCGACAGAGCAAGACTCCACCTCCAAAAAATGAAAACCACACACACACACACACACACACACACACACACACACACACACAGAGTGTTTTCCTCCTCTTCTATTTTTTGAAAGAGTTTAAGTAAGATTGGTGTTAAGTCTTTTTAGTATGGTAGAATTCACCAGTGAAGCTATCTGGTCTTGAACTCTTTTCTTGTGAGATTTTTGGTTACTAATTCAATCTCTTGTTATAAGCATGTTGTTGAAGCAGTTTTGGCAATAAGTGTGTCCTAGGAATTTGTCCATTTCATCTAGATTATCTAATTTGTTGGCATACAGTGTTCCAAAATATTTTCTTTCAATCATTTTAATTTCTGTAAGGTCAGTAGTAATGTTTCATTTTAATCTTCCTTCCTTCCTTCCTTCTTTCCTTCCTTCCTTTCTTCCTTCCTTCCTCCCTCCTTCCCTCCCTCTCCCTCCCTCTTTCTTTCTCTTCCTTCCTCCTTCCCTCTCCCTCCCTTTCTTTCCCTTCTTTCCTTCCTTCCTTCCTCCTTCCTTCCCTCCTTCTCCCTCCCTTTCTTTCCTTCCTTCCTCCCTCCCTCCCCCTCCCTTTCTTTTTCTTCCTTCCTTCCTTCCTGCCTGCCTGCCTCCCTCCCTCCCTCTCTCTCTCTCTCTTTCTCTCTTTCTTTCTCCCTTTCTTTCTTTCCAGACAGTCTCATTCTGTCACCCAGGCTGCAGTGCAGTGGTGTGACACTGCAGCCTTGAACTCCTGGGCTCAAGCGCTCCTCCTGCCTTAGCCTTCCAAGTTGCTGGGACCACAGATGTGTGCCACAAGGCCTGGGTAATTAAACAAACAAAATAAAAAATTGTGGAGATGGGGTCTCTCTATGTTGCCCAGTCTGTACTTTCATTTCTTATTTTAGTTATTTGTATTTTCTTTATTTTTCTCAGACTAGCTAAAGGTTT
>NW_016107416.1:1618449-1623679 GCF_001604975.1 Cebus imitator
TCCTGGGTTCAGGCAATTCTCCTGCCACAGCCTCCTGAGTAGCTGGGATTACAGGCATGTGCCACCATGCCCAGCTGATTTTTGTATTTTTAGTAGAGATGGGGTTTCACCATGTTGACCAGGATGGTCTCGATCTCTTGGCCTCGTGATCCACCCACCTCGGCCTCCCAAAGTGCTGAGATTACAGGCGTGAGCCACCGCGCCCGGCCTTATTGATCTTTTAAAAGAACCAACTCTTGGTTTTATTGATTTTATTTTTTTTTCCATTCCTTATTTTGTTTATGCTTTAATTTTTATTTCCTAGCTTCTGCTTGCTTTGGTTATTTTGCTCTTCTTTCTCTAGCTCCTTGACATGTAGTTAGGTTATTGATTTGTGATCTTTTGCCTTAATTTTCATCCTAGCAATATATACATAGTCATGCACCACGTACTGATGTTTCGATCAAACTTGAGCTGTATAACCAAGGGTAGTCCCATTAGATTATAATGGAGCAGAAAAATCCCTATTGCCCTGCCAGCTGTGGTGGCTCACGCCTGTAATCCTAGCACTCTGGGAGGCCAAGGCATGTCGATTGCCTGAGCTCAGGAGTTTGAGACTAGCCTAGGCAACACGGTAAGACCCTGACTTCACTAAAATACGAAAGAAATTAGCTGGGTGTGGCAATGTACGCCTGTAGTCCCAGCTACTTGGGAGGCTGAGGCAGGAGAATTGCTTAAACCTGGGAGGCGGAGATCATTCCTTAAATCAGTGAGCCAAATCACGCCACTGCACTCCAGCTTGGGTGACAGAGACTTCATCTCTAAAAAACAAAAACAAAACAAAACAAAAGCACTATTGCCCAGTGACGTCATGGCTGTTGTAACATCATAGTGCATGCATTACTCAGTGTTTGTGGTGATGCTAGTGTAAACAAACTCACTGCTCTGCAAGTTGAATAAAAGTGTAGTTATAGCACATGCAATTATGTACTGTACATAATTCCTGATAATGATAATAAATGACTATGTTACTGGTTTATGCATTCACTCTATTTTTTTTTTTGAGACAGGATTGCACTCTGTTGCCCAGGCTAGAGTGAAATGGCATGATCTCAGCTTACTACAACCTCTGCCTTCCAGACCCAAGTGATCCTCCCACCTCAGCCTCCCAAGTCACTGAGAATACAGGTGCATGCCACCATACCCAGCTAATTTTTACATTTTTTTTTAGAGATGGGGTTTCACTATATAATCCTGGCTAGTCTTGAACTTCTTGACTAAAGGGATCCACCATCTCTGGCCTCCCAAACTGCCGGGATTACAGATGTGAGCCACTGAGTCCAGCCTACTATACTTTTTACTGTTATTTTATTGTGTATTCCTTCTATTTACATAGAAAAAATGTTAACCATAAAACAGCCTCAGGCATGTCCTTCAGGGTATATTCCAGAAGGCAGCATTTTTATCATGAAGATGACAGCTCCATGCTTGTTAATTGCCCCAGGAAGGCCTTCCAGTGGGACAAGATGTGGTGGTGGAAGACAATGAGGTTGATGAGCTTGACTCTGTATAGGCCCAGGCTAATGTGTGTACTTGTGTCTTAGTTTTTAACAAAGAAATTTAAAAAGTAAAAAAAAAAAACAAAAAACTTTAATAGAAAAAACCTTATAGACTACTGTTTAAAATAAAATTTGGCATTTTGAGCATTTTTAAGTGTATAATAATTACAGTGGCATTAATTGCATGAACAGTATTGTGCAACCATAGCTACTATTTTCAATGCTTTTCATCATCCTAAACAGAAACTCCATACTCATTATGCAATAACTCCCTCTCTCCTCTCTCTCTAGACCCTGTTAACCTTTAATCTACTTACTGTCTCACTGAACTTGCCTATTATAGATACTCAACATAAGCAGAATCATACAAAATTTGCCCTTTTGTGTCTGGCTTATTTCACTTAGCATAATGGTGTCAAGGTTTATCTATGTTGTAACATGTATCAGAGGTCATTACTTTCTGTGGCTAAATAATAGTCCATTGTATGTGTAGACCACATTTTGTTTATCCATTTAGCCACTCATGGACACTTGAATCATTTCTACATTTTAGCTAGAAGGCATAGTGTTGATATGAACATTTGGGTACAAATTTTTGTTTGGATATGCCTTTCCAGTTCTTTTGGGTATATAATGAGGAGTACAATTATTGGATCATATGAAAAAATTAATTATATATTTAACTTTTTGGCGAACTGCCAAACTGTTTTCCACTGTGGCTGCACTATATCACATTCCCACCAACAATTTATGAGGGTTCCTCTTTCTCTACCTTCTTGCCAACAATTGTTTCCATTTTGTGTGTGTGTGTGTGTGTGTGTGTGTGTGTGTGTGTGTGTGGTGTTGTTGCTGTTGTTGTTGAGCTATACCAGTGAGTGTGAAGTGGTATCTCATTGTGGGGTTTTTTTTTTTTTTTTTTTTTTTTTTTTTTTTTTTTTTTTTTTTTTTTTTTTTTTTTTTTTTTTTTGAGACAGCTTCTTGCTCTGTCACCGAGGCTGGAGTGCAGGCATGATCTCAGTTCACTGCAACCTCTGCTTCTCAGGCTCAAGCGATTCTCCTGCCTCAGCCACCCAAGTGGCTGGGATTATAGGCACCCACCACCATGCCTGGCTAATTTTTGTATTTTTAGTGAAGACAAGTTTTCGTTATATTGGCCAGGTGGGTCTCAAACTCCTGACCTCAAATGATCCGCCCAACTCAGCCTCCAAAAGTGCTGGGATTACATGTGTGGCCACGGTGCCTAGCCTCTCTCTGTTTTTGATTTGCATTACCTTAGACGGCAATGATTTTGAGCACCTTTTCTTATGTTTGTTACCCATTTCTATAGCTTCTTTGCGGCAATGTTCAGTCAAATTCTTTGCTCAGGTTTTAATTTGGCTGTTTGTTTTTGGCATTTTATTAATGAATAATAATGTTGAGTATCTTTTCATGTACTTTCAGGCGTTTGTGTATTTTTGGAGAAATGGCTATTCAAGCCCTTTTCCCATTGTTTACTTGATTTGTTTGTCTTTTGTTGCCAAGTTGTAAGAATCCTCTGTATACTCTGGGTTGCCAATGTATAATTTGCAACATTTTCTCCCATTTTGTAGGTTGTCTTTTCACTTTATTTGGTAATGCCTTTTGATGTATGAAAGATTTTAATTTTGTGGAAGTCCAGTTTATTATTATTTATTTTGTTGCTCAGGCTTTTGGAGTTATATCTAATAATCCACTGATAAATCAGAGGCCACAAAGATTAGTTCCTCTGTTTTCTTCTAAGAGTTTATAACTTTGGCTCTTACATTTAGGTAATCAGTTAATATGAAATTAATTTTTGTATATGATTTGGGGTAAGGGTCCAACTTCATGCATCTGCATATGGATATCCAGGTGTCCCTTTGCCATTAGTAGAAACTAGTGTTTCCTCATTGGCTGTTCTTGACACCCTTGGCAAAATCAGTTTCCCATAGACACATGGGCTTATTTCTGAATTCTCACTTCTATTCCATTGATCTCTCTGCTTATCCTTATGCTACTACCACTCTGTCTTAGTTACTGTTGCTTGGCGATAATGTTTTGAAATCAGGAAGTTTGAGTCCTCCAACTTTGTTCTTCTTTTACAAGGTTGTTTTGTCTAGTCCGCACCCATTGAAATTCTATGTAAACTTTACAATCAGCTTGTCAATTTCTACAAAGAAACCAGTTAGGATTCTTGTAAGACTTCCATCGAGATTGAAAGGTAGCAGTCACAGCTCTGTACCACCCCGTGACTGGGGTCTCAGCAAGGGTCCACATAATGATGGGGTGCAGGAGAAAGCCCAGACTCAGCTGCTACCACCATGGGCACCTCACCAAGCACAGTGAGATTGTGTGGACCTGGCCTGAGAGGGGTATGGCTTTACCCCAAACAAGCAAAATGCCATGGAGTTGCTTGAGGTTTCCAAGGACAATTGTGCCCTTAAGTTCATCAAGAAAAGGGTGGGGACACACATCTGTGCCAACAGGAAGCAAGAAGAGCTGAGCAACATCCTTACTGCTATGAGGAAAGCAGCTACCTACAAGGAATGAGCCACCCTCCACTGTGGCTTATTCCAATAAAATCTTTATTTTATTATGGAACTTGTGGTTCTCCTCAGCAGCCTCCCTGGCATTGGGAAGGAGGGGAGGTCCCGTCTATTCATCTGTTTGGGACCCGCCCCCAGGGCAGGACCACACCTTGTCCTGGATCCAACCCCCCTGTCTGGTGCATGGAGCAACAGGCATAGAAGCAAGTATTGGAAATGATTTCTAATCGTAATCAAATATCTCATACACAGCAGAAAAAAAAATAGAATTTCACTGAATCTGTAGGTGAATTAGGGGAGAACTGTCATCTTGACAATCATAAGACCTATGAGCATGGGATATTAATCCATTTACTTAGATCTTCTTTAATTCCTTTCAACAACATTTTGTAGATTTAAGAGTGTAAGTTTGTTCTTCTTATTATATTTATTCTTAAACGTTTTATTCTTTTTGCTGCTATTGCAAGTGGAATTGCTTTCTTTTTTCTTTTTTTGAGACAGGGTCACACTGTCACCCAGGCTGGAATGCAATGGTACTATTATAGCTCACTGCAACCTCAAGCCCCAGGGCTCAAGTGAGCCTCCCACCTCAGCCTCCCAAGTAACTGGGACTACAGGTACAGGCCTCCATGCCTGGCTAATTTTTTTTTAAGGTTTGATAGGAAGAATGCCTCCCTAAGTTGCCTAGGCTGGTCATGAACTTCAGGGCTCAAGCACTCCTCCCCACTTGGTCACACAAAGTGCTGGGATTACAGGCAAGAGCTACCACACCTGGCTGGAACAGTTTTCTTAAAGTTTTAGAATGTTCATTCAAAATGTATTCATATACAATAGATTTTTTGTATATTGATTTTATATTTTGTAATCTTGCTGAACTTGCTGATTAGTTTTCATGTATTTTAGTGAATTGCTAGTTTTTAATATATGTGCTTGTATCATCTGTGAATTGACATCATTTTACTTCTGACTTTTCAACCTGGATGCCATTTATTTCATTTACTTGGTTAATTTTCATGGCCAGAACCTCTAGTACAATGTTGAATAGAGGTGGTGAGAACATACATCCTTGTTTTGTTGCTGATCTTAAGGCAAAAGCAATCTTTTACTATTAAGTATGATATAAACTGATTTTTTTTTTTTTTTTTTTTT
>NW_016107416.1:1623824-1630507 GCF_001604975.1 Cebus imitator
AGACGGGGTTTCACCATGTTGACCAGGATGGTCTCGATCTCTTGACCTTGTGATCCACCTGCCTCGGCCTCCCAAAGTGCTGGGATTACAGGCTTGAGCCACCGCGCCTGGCCTAAACTGATTTTTTAACAGATGTCCTATACCATGCCAGAAAGTTCCCTTCTTTCCTTTTTTGAGTTTTTTTTTGTGTGTATGTGAAAGGTGTTAAATTTTGTCAAATGCTTCTTCTGCATTTATCTAAATAATCACTTTTTTATGTCTAATTCTATTTTTCTGATGTATTATATTAATTTTTAGATGTTAAACCTGTAAGAATTAAAAAAAAGAGGAAAGAAACATGAAAAGCAGTTCAACAAAGACAGGTTTATTTTGGAGAATAAACCTGAGAGGTGCTTCTGGCCAAGTTAAGTCAGAGGCACTCTCTCTAACAGACTACAAGTTTTTAAGAGTTCAGGGCAGGAGAGCTTATCACAGGCTTGGAATGTTCCTGTGTCTCTGTCTTGCTTACCTGGGAAGGAGAGTTTTGTGTCTGTTCCCATACATCTTCCTATAGCTACAGGCATACTCCACACCATCACTGCCTCCACAGTCTGCTTTCAGCTTTCCTATCTTAGTGCACCTAAAGGGAAAGGAATGTGTTTATTAGGGCCCACTGTTTTATTGAGGCCTATTGTATGAGTGTGAAGTTTGGTGGTTACCCAAAAGACTTTCCCATCTCCCTCTGTGCCTGAGCTGTCTTACCTGTGTTTTACTCTCTGATCTTTGTGGCTGCTTGTTGTTAGAAGAGAAATGATTTCCCTGAAATGCATGAGGTTAGAAAGGGAGCTGGAACTTAAAGTGGTGTTGTTTGTCCAAGATGACAGTGCTCCTGCTCTGTCAAAACCAACCTTGCACTCTTGGCATGAATCCCAGTTGGTCATGGTGCATAATTATTTTTAATATGTTGCTAGCTTTGGTTTGCTAGTGCTTTGTTGATGATTATTGTGTTCATATTCATAAGACACATTGGTCTGTAGTTTTCTTTCTTTGTGATGTCTTTGTCAACCATTCTTTCTTAAACTTAATCACAAAATCATACTGTAAGGCCTTTTAGGCTGACTGACGGTGCCATGGACATCATGTTAACCTCTGGGACCCACATGGACACTTCAGATGAGTTCCTGGAAAATCTGAAGTAACTGAAAGACCATGAAAAGAGGAAGAAATGTTCAACCTCTGTGGTGCCTAATTAATTTGAGACATTCTCTGTTGTTCATTTTCCCCACCTCAATTGATAAAGTAATTGGATTATGTAACTAACCTTGGTCAACCTCATGACTCCAGACCCCATAATCCCCTCCCAGCTTGCAAAAATCGCCCTAAACCGTAACTTCTGTAACTTTCCACTGCCTACCCCAAACCTATAAAGCCAACTCCTATCCCTCCACCCTCCACTGACTCTCTTTTTGGACTCAGCCCACCCGCACCCAGGTGAATAAATAGCCATGTTGCTCGCACAAAGCCTGTTTGGGGGATCTCTTCATTCAGAGTGTGCATTTTAACACATATCATACACAATATCATATGTAAAAAAGAATAAGCAATTTTTTTTTGAGACCTAGTCTCGCTCTGTCTCCAGGCACCAGGCTGGAGTGCAGTAGTGCAATCTTGGCTCACTCAACATCCACCTCCCAGGTTCAAGCAGTTCTTTGTCTCAGTCGCCTGAGTAGCTGGGACTACAGGTGCCCACGACCATGCCCAGCTAATTTTTGTATTTTAGCAGACATGGAGTTTCACTGTGTTGGCCAGGATGGTATCAGTCTTTTGACCTTGTGAACTGCCTGCCTTGGCCTCCCAAAGTGCTGGGATTACAGGTATGAGCCGCTGCGTCTGGCCAATAAGCAATTTTTAGATAGCCTAAAAGATTCAAGTCGGTGTTCAATTTCTTTGACTACATGCAATTTTCAGTGTTTTATAAAGAGCCTCCTATAATCTGGTAAATGAGGAGGCTCTGAACATTAGAAGAAGTGGGGTTTTGTGTTGGAGAAAAGAAGATTGGATGGGAGAGAGCAAGTTTTTTTTGAGAGCAAAACTCTTAACTTAGTGTAGAACAACAACAAAAGAAAACTAACGTTTATTTGGTTCCAGATGATAGAGCAAGAGCAAAAGAGGAAGTTTACAAGAAAACTGATTTGGGATCAGAAAAGGAAGTCCTACTTCCACAACATTCCCCTGTTTCAGCATAAAGTCTGTCACATCACACCAACTCTCTGACCACCAAGTGCAATGTAGAAGTGGAGCCCTTTTTTCTCAGTCCATTTCCCCTTCTTTGCCTCACTTCCTTCCCTGTTTAGGGCACATTAATCAGCCTTGCTTTATTAGCACAACTTGCTTAATCTTTGGGCCTCTCTGAAGATGTCCTGCACCCCGACCTCCAGTCTTGGTTGAATGAATCCTGTCCCGAGACTGTTGGACAAAGTTGGAAAAAAAAAATCACTATTCTTGAGACTGGAACCATGACACAGTTCATGGTCTTCAAAGTCAGTTGTGCAAAACTTTTCACTTGACCTTAGTGAAGTAAAATACTATTCACTGTTTCCTCACTTTCCTTTTGATCCAGTCCTCAGCCCACTCTTCAATCAATCAAATCGGTGAAGATTTATGGAACACCTGCCATGAGCCAGGCACTGCTTTAGAAGCTGGAGACATAGAACTGAACAAGAGCAACAAAATCTCTGGTCTCATGGAACTTTTATTGAACTTTATTTCAATAAAGATACCAATAAAGAAGACAATTTCTGATAGAGATAAATGCTGTGAAGGAAATCATGCATGATGTTGGGATAGAAATGATGGCAGGAGGAGTTCCTTTCAGATGGGGTGACATCTGAGTTGAATTCTAAACAGTGAGCCACACCTTCCCATCAGCATCTTTGCCCAGACACTTTGCCTTCCAGCAGAGTGGGACTACAAATTGACTGTTTCTATTTTTACACTGAGGCCAATCTCTCCACTTGTGAACTAGGTACCGGTCCCTTTTATTTACTCAAGAACATTGCTCCAGCAAGACTCCCTTTTCCCCTCCACCAAGTTTTCCCTCTACTGTTTCTATCTTCATACAATCATGCTATTTTCTTTTTTCTTTTTGAGGTGGAGTCTCTGTCGCCCAGGTTGGAGTGCAGTGGCATGATCTCGGCTCACTGCAACCTCTGCCTCCTGGGTTCCAGTGATTTTCCTGCCTCAGCCTCTCGAGTAGCTGGGACTACAGGCATGTGCAACCACGCCCAGCTAATTTTTGTATTTTTAGTAGAGATGGGGTTTCACTATCTTAGCCAGGATGATCTTGTTCTCTTGACCTCATGATCTGCACGCCTCGGCCTCCCAAAATTCTGGGATTATAGGCGTGAGCCACCACGCCTGGCTCAATCATGGTATTTCTCTTATCTTTTTTTTTTTTTTTTTTAATACAGTTGTGCCCAGCTGGAACATAGTGGCACAACTGAAGCTCATTGCTCATTGTAATGTTAAACTCCTGGCCTTAAGCAATCCTCTCACCTCTGTTTCCCAAAGCATGTGGATTACATGCATAAACCACTGCACCAGGCTCATCTTTCATTTTAAAAACAACGAATGTGTCTGGGCTGGTGGCTTATGCCTGTAATCCCAACACTTTGGGAGGCTGAGTCCAACAGATCACTTGAGGTCAGGAGTTTGAGACCAGCCTGACCAACATGAAGAAACCCCGTCTCTACTAAAAATACAAAATTAGCTGGGCATGGTGGCTCATGCCTGTAATCCCAGCTACTCAGGAGGCTGAGATGGGAGAATCGCTTGAACCTGGGAGGCAGAGATTGCCGTGAGCCGAGATTGCGTCATTGCACTCCAGCCTGGGTGGGCAACAGGAGCAAAACTCCATCTCAAACACACACACACACACACACACGCACACACACACAGATACGCACACACTCCACCAACAACAAATGTACCGCATACTCACTGGTAAGAAATTGAAAGCTTTCCCTCTAAGGTCATGAACAAGGGAGGTATTTTCAATACTTCTATTAACACAGCACTGTAAATTCTAGGCAGAGCAATTAGGAGGGAAAAAGAAATAAAAGGCATCCACATTGAAAAGGAAGAAGTAAAATTATCTCCATTTGTAAATGACATGATCTTATATGTAGAAAACCCTAAAAATTCCAAAAAGCCTGTTATAATAAACAAATTCAGTAAAGTGGCAGGATACAAAGTCAACACAGAAAAATCACTGTTTCTATATACTAACAATGAACAATCTGAAAATGATATTAAGAAAACAATTTCATTTACAACAGCATGGAAAGGAATAATAAAATACTTAGGAATAAACTTCACCAAGGAGGCAAAAGACTTGTACAATGAAAACTACAAAATGTTTCTCAGAAAAATTAAAGCTACAGCCTTCCGCCACGGTCGCCATTGGAGAGTAGCAGCCATGGCTCTTCGGTATCCTATGGCCGTGGGCCTCAACAAGGGCCACAAGGTAACCAAGAACGTGAGCAAGCCCAGGCACAGCCGCCGCCGCGGGCGTCTGACCAAACACACCAAGTTCGTGCGGGACATGATCCGGGAAGTGTGTGGCTTTGCCCCATACGAGCGGCGCGCCATGGAGTTGCTGAAGGTCTCCAAGGACAAACGGGCCCTCAAGTTCATCAAGAAAAGGGTGGGGACACACATCCGGGCCAAGAGGAAGCGGGAGGAGCTGAGCAATGTCCTGGCCGCCATGAGGAAAGCTGCTGCCAAGAAGGACTGAGCCCCCTCCCCTGCTGTCTCCCTGAAATAAAAAACAGCTGCGCTAAAAAAAAAAAAAGAAAAATTAAAGCTACAAATAAATAGAAAAACTATTCCATGTTCATTGGTACTCTTAATATTCTTCTGGATATCAACACTCTCTAAAGTGATCTACAGATGTAATGTAGTTCTTATTAAAATCCAATGGCTTTTTTTTTTTTTCAGAAATGGAAAAATCCACTTCAAACTTCATATGGAACCTCAAGGGATCCTCAATGACCAAAACAATCTTGGGGGGAAAAAAAGAACAAAGTTGGAGATCTCATACATCCTGGTTTCAAAACTTATTACAAAGTTGCAGTAATCAAAACAGTATGGTACTAGTATAAAGACAGACACATAGACCAAGGAATAGAATAGAGATCTCAGAAATAAGCCCTCACATATATGGTTAAATGATTTTGACAAAGGTGCCAAGACTATTCAATAGATGAAAGAAAGTCTTTTCATACAATGGTACTGGGGAAAATAGACATTCACATGCAAAAGAATGAAGTTGGATCTTTACTTATACCATATACAAAACTTAACTAAGAATCGATCAAATTGCATCAAAGCAAAAATTGTTAAAGTCTAAGAAGAAAACATAAGGCTAGGTGTGGAAGCTCATGCCTATAATCCCAGCACTTTGGGATGCTGAGACGGGTGGATTATAAGGTCAGGAGTTCAAGACCAGCCTGGCCAACATGATGAAGCCCCATCTCTACTAAAAATACAAAAAATTAGCTGTGTGTGGCAGTGGGTGCCTGTATTCCCAGCTACTTGGTAGGTTGAGGCAGGAGAATCACTTGAACCCAGGAGGCAGAGGTTGCAGTGAGCCAAGACCATGCCACTGCACTCCAGCCTGGGCAACAAGAATGAAACTATGTCTTAAAAAGAAAACATGTGCACCTTAGGCTACTGATCATTGGGCAAGAGAGAGACTCTGTCTCAAAAAAAAAAAAAAAAAAAAAAAAAAAAAAAAAAAAAAAAAAAGAAGAAGAAGAAAACATAGTGAGAAAACTTCATTAGATTTAGCAATCATTTATTGGATATGGCATCACAGCCAACAAAAGTAGAAACAGATAAAGGTATTACATTAAAATCTAAAACTTTTGTGGTCCAGGCATAGTGGCTCATGCCTTTAATTCCAGCACTTTGAGAGGCCAAGGCCAAGGCAGGATTGCGTGAATTCACGAGTTCAAGACCAGCCTGGGCAATATAGAAAACCCATCTCTACAAAAAATTTTTAAAAAATTAGCCAGGCATGATGACACTGGCCTATAACCCTAGTTCCTCCGAAGGCTGAAGTGGGAGTACTGCTTGAGCCCAAGAGTTTGAGGTTGCAGTGAGCTATGATCACACCACTCCACTCCAAACTGAGTGACAGAGAGAGACCTTGTCTCTGAAAAAATTTTTTTTATTTGAAAATTTCAAAAATAAGACTTTGTGCATCAAAGAATGCAATCAACAAAGTGAAAAGGCAATGTATGGAATTGGAGAAAATATTTGCAACTCATATATCTGATAAAAGGTTAATAACTAGAATATATGAAGAACTCCTGCAACTCAATAACAACAAGACAACATGATTAAAAAACGGGCAAAGGTCCAGGCATGGTGACTCATGCTTGTAATCACAGCACTTTGGGAGGCCAAGGCAAACAGATCATTTGAGCTCAGGAGTTCGAGACCAGCCTAGGTAACATGGTGAAACTCTGTCTCCACAAAAAATAAATGTTAGCCAGGTGTGGTGGCACGTGCCTGTAGTCCCAGCTATTCAGGAGGCTGAGACAGGAAGATCACTTGAGCCTGAGAGACGGAGGATGCAGTCAGCCAAGATGACACCACTGCACTCTAGTCTGGGCAACGAAACCAAACCCTGTTTCAGA
>NW_016107416.1:1630537-1633229 GCF_001604975.1 Cebus imitator
AAAAAAAAAAAAAAAAAAGAAAGAAAAGAAAAGAAAAGGCAAAGTACTTGAATAAACATTTCTCCAAAGAAGATATATAAGTGGCCAATAAGCACATGAAAAGATAGTCAAGATCTTAGCTGGGTGCAGTGGCTCACGCCTGTAATCCTAGCACTTTGGGAGGCTGAGGCAGGCAGATCATTTGAGGTCAGGAATTTGAGACCAGACTGGCTAGCATGGCAAAAGACCGTCTCTACTAAAAATACAAAAATTAGGCAGACATGGTAGTGCACGCCTGTGATCCCAGCTACTAGGGAGGCTGAGGCAGGAGAATTGCTTGAACCCAGAGGGCAGAGTTTGCACTGAGCTGAGATTGCACCACTGCACTCCAGCCTGAGCAACAGAATAAATAAAACAATGTCTCAAAAAAAAAATACAAATATAAAAATTAGCCAGGCGTAGTGGCACATGCCTATAGTTCCAGCTACTTGAGAGGCTGAGACAGAAGAATTACTTGAACCCAGGAGGCAGAGGTTGCAGTGAGCTGAGATCATGCCACTGCACTCAGCCTGGGCAACAGAGTGAGTCTGTCTCAAAAAAAAAAGAAAAAGAAAAAAAAGATACTCAAGATCTCAAATCATCAAGGAAATGCAAATGGAAACCACAATGAGATACCACTTCACACTCATTATTATGGCTACTATTTTTAAAACCCCACAAAATAGCGTGTGTTCAATATTGGCATTATATGAACGCTTGTGCACTCAGTGCACAATGAAAATGTAAAATAATGCAGCTGCTCTGAAAAACAATATGTGCAAAAGGCTCAGAATAGCCAACATAATATTGAAGAGGAAAAACCAAGTTGGAGAAGTGACACTACCTGACTTCAAGATACTTTAAAGCTACAGTAATCAAGACAGTATGGTATTGGTGAAAAAACGAACAACAGAACAGAATAGAGAGCCCAGAAACAGACTCACGAACATATTGTCAACTGATCCTTGAAAAGGGAGCAAAGGCAATACAATGGAGAAAAGGCAGTTTTCTTCTTTCTGTTTTTTTTTTTAACTTTTATTTTAGGTTTAGGGGTACATGTGTAGGTTTGTTATACAGGCAAACAGGCATCGGGGGGTTGTTATACATATTATTACATCACCCAGGTATTAAGCCCAGTACCCGATAGTTATCTTTTCTGCTACTCTCCTTCCTCCCTGCTCAAGTAAACCCCAGTGTCCATTGTTTCCTTCGTGTTCATAACTTCTTATCATTTAGCTCCCAGAGAGTTTTTTTCAACAACTGGAAATCCACATGCAAAAACATGAATCTAGACACAGACTTTATATCCTTTGAAAAATTTTTTTTTTTGGAGATGGAGTCTCACTCTGTTACCCAGGCTGAAGTGCAATGGTACAATCTTGACTCACTGCAACCTCCACCTCCCAGGTTCAAGCGATTCTCCTGCCTCATCCGCCTAAATAGCTGGGATTATAGGCACATGCCACCACGCCCAGCTAATTTTTGTATTTTTAGTAGAGATGGGGTTTCACCATGTTGGTCAGGCTGGTCTCGAACTCCTGACCTCGTGATCTGCCTGCCTTGACCTCCCGAAGTGCTGGGATTACAGGCGTGAGCCACCGCATCCACCCCGCTTTGAAAAAATTAACTCAAAATGGGTAAGAGACCTAAAGGTAAAACTCAAAACTATAACGTTCTTAGAAGGTAACACAAGAGGCTGGATAATGTGGCTCACACCTGTAGTCCCAGCACTTTGGGGGGCCAAGCCGAGTGGAACACGAGGTCGAGAGATAGAGATCATCCTGGCCAACATGGTAAAACCCTGTCTCTACTAAAAATACAAAATGTAGCTGGACTTGATTGTGCATGCCTGTAGTCCCAGCTACTCGGGAGCCTGAGTCAGGAGAATTTCTTGAACCTGGGAGGCGGAGGTTGCGGTGAGTCAAGATTGCACCATTGCATTCCAGCCTGGTGACAGAGCAAGACTCCGTCTCAAAAAAAAGAAGGACATAACACAGGAGAAAATGTCAATGACCTAGGGTTCGGCAATGAATTTTTAGATGCCACACAAAAGGCAGAGTTCATGAAAGAAAGAATTGATAAGCTAGACTTCATAAAACTTAAAAATGTCTCCTTCATGAAAGAGGTTGCCAAGAGAATGAAAAGAGAAGCCACAGACTGAGAGAAAATGTCTACAAAAGACTTATCTGATGCAAAATATACAAAGAACTTTTAAAACTCAACAACAAAAAAACAAGCAACTTGATTTGATTAAAAAATGGGTGAAGACTTTGACACCTCACCAAGGAAAATATACAGATGGCAAATAAGCATATGAAAAGATACTCTACATCATATTATTGACAGAGAAGGAGCCCTGTCATAGGTTCTAGCTCCACTTTAGGTTCTAGCTCCCTTTCTAGCTTTATGCATTTCAAGGAAATCTCTTCTCTTCTAACGGCAAACAGTCAAAGAAAGCAAACAGTAAAATACAAATAAAAGAGCTGGGCACAGAGGAAGATCAGGGGAGTCTCTTGGATAACTGCCAAACTTCCCCCTCATACAATGGGCCCCAGTAAAACCAGTGTGCCTAATAAGCACATTCCTTTCCCTTCAGGGGCACTAAGATAGGGAAACTAAAAAACAGACTTGGGGTGGAGGGACTGCGTATGCCTGCAGCTGCAAAAAAAAAAAA
>NW_016107416.1:1633699-1637036 GCF_001604975.1 Cebus imitator
GCCTCCCAAAGTGCTGGGATTACAGGCTTGAGCCGCTGCGCCCGGCCTTCTTTCCTCTTTAATTCTTAGGTTTGGTGCAGAAACGCAAGACAAGTGTTGGGGGCAGAGGCTCTCCTGCACCCGAGGAAACAGTGGGTAATGGAAGCTCATCCTAAATTAACTCTTGGATCCTGAGGGTCTCTGGCCACCCACTTCACTTTTCAAGTGATCTGCATGGGAAAAATAACTAATCTGAAGAAAACTGTGAGGCTCAGGGTGGGGCTACTTCTCTGGTGGGCTCTCAAAATCCTCAGGTCTCAAAAATCCACCTCCAGCCACCCGAAACAGGTATTTCACTCCCTAACCCTTGCTCCATCTTTCTCCCACTTCTTTCTTTCTCTCTCTCTCCTCTTCCTCATGTGGCTACAGGCCCTTTGCCAGTTCCCACCAAAACATCCAACATCGGACACTAATTCAGCCAACTGGCAAAATCCGCCTTCTCTTGGCTTTCTCCCCATACCGGAAAAAGTCCTCGGAGGACCAATGGAACCAAACTAGAGAAAATCTTAGAAATGCCCAGTTCCTTCTCCGTTTAACTGTCCTCTTTGGGAGAGAGGATTCCGAGTCTCTGTCTTTCATCTGAGAATGCCTAAAACAAAACAAACACCCTTGACTTCCTCTTACCAGCCCACATGAATGCCAGACAATCCCACATTCGTATGTCCTCCCTACTGGACAGCTGTCTTTTGCAATCTCACCAAACTTGGCTTACGGGAAACCTACAGCCAAAGAGTTTAATTTCCTTCCCTCCCTCACTCCCTCCCTCCCTTCCTCTCTTCCTTCCTTCCTCTCTTTCTTTCTTTTCTTTCCTTTTCTTTCTGAGGGAGTCTTGCTCTGTCTCCCAGGCTGGAGTGCAACGGTGTGATCTCAGCTCACTGCAACCTCTGCCTCCTGGGTTCAAGCAATTCTCCTGCCTCAGCCTCCCGCGTAGCCAGAATCACAGGTGCAAGCCACCACAGCCAGCTAATTTTTATATTTTTAGTAGAGACTGGGTTTTGCCATGTTGTTCTGGCTGGCTGGTCTCAAACTCCTGACCTCAAGCCATCAGCCCACCTCATCTCCCAAAGTGTTGGGATTACAGGCATGAGACACCGCACCCAGCCAGCATTTAATTTTTTACTGCAATATAGCTTGGCCCCAATACAAACTAAATAATAACAGCCAATGGCCCAAAAACAGCACTTTCAACTTTCAAATTCTCAGGAACCTTAACAACTTTATCACCAAAACGGCAAATGGCAAGAGGTTCCCCATATTCAGACTTTGTGCTGCTTTAAACTCCACTCCTCCTTCTTCTCCACCTGTTCAAAAACTACTCCAACCAGTCTAACCTCCTCTGCCATTCTACCTCTCTGGGAAGTGGCTAGGGTTAAAAGCATTGGTAATGTTCATGTCTCCTTCTCCACGTCTAATTTGTGGCAAATGAAACAGCTTCTACAATCTTTCTCTAAAAATCCCTCTCATTATTGCAGGAAATTCCTGCACACAACTCAATCCTTTAATTTGACTTGGTATAATATTTATATAATTCTAACCTCCACTCTCACCCTTAATAAAAAAGAGGGCTGAGCTTAATTAAAATCGATATCCAAGCTATAAGTATATTCACAAGGCCATTATCTTTTTCTCTTTATCAATCTTATTTTCCTAAAAAAGGTTTTTCTCTCAGTCAAGATTACTTTTCTCTACTCTGTCTTGCCACTCTTGATGTATGCATAAAAAAACCCTAAAATTACTTCTGGTGGCCTGGGACTCCCTGGGAAAACAGAAAAGGTGCTACAAATCCCATTTTGGGAAAAATCTCTGTTTTTCTTATGGAAACCCTGAAATTAAGAGTAAATAAGTACCTCTCAAAATCTGTCTTTGTCTTCCAGCTATGCTTGTTTATTAGGCCCTAAAAATTGTTCTCCTAGCCGTATTCTTAAAGGGCCTCACCAGCAGGCCAATAACCCAATTAGGAAATTAGCAAATGTAAATCTTATAACTACTAAATCTTCTTCTGGTAGTCTGTGTGACTATATATGTGTTATGTGTGCAATGTCTATTAATAAGAGCTCTAATTAATTAACTGGCCTACAAAAAGAACTTAAATCAAGTATTTTTAGGGGAAATGTTAAGCAAAGTAATACTGTGTATATTGCCATTTTTCTTTATTCTTCTGTTACAGCAAAATTGTGAGGTTTTATTGTGTGTGTGTGCTTTTGCTAAATGTCCCAGTTAGCTGTGCTAAAATATAGTAGTGCTATTTATGGTTTAAGTTTTAATTCTTAGGTATTTTCTCCAGCTCTAACAGTGTTTTCCAAAAACACCCTAAACTGTATTGCACAGTTCAAAATTTTAATTACTTAAAAAATCAGAATTTGCATGCAAAGTATATAAAAACAGTAAAAAGTGTTTTTAGTTTCAAGTAACAGTAAAAAAAAAAAAAAAGAATTTGGTCTCTTCTGTAACTTGTTTGGATGTTTTAATTATGCCTAAGTATTTCTAGCAAAAAAAGGGTAAAAAGAAGTTAAAAATTAATTTGTACTATTTGCTGCCTAAAAAATAATGGGCTTTTTAGAGGAGGTATAAATATTAAATATTTTCATTATATACTTATCCCTATTAAAACAAGAAGTTGTTTCTTTAAATAGGCTCAAATTACAGCATTCCTAAAACTTAACAAGTCCCATGTCAATTACTTAACATTCCTTGTCTCCAGTACCACAGGCCACTCTTAACATCACGTGCTTGCCTAAATAAAGTTTGAAATCTCATTTCAAACAGTGTACCTATTTCCTTGCAGTTCATTACAGTAAGGACAAAAACACATAAAAGTAACCATGCCCCTAACTATGCTGAAAAAAGTCACACTGCATCTGAATCTAGCACGTAATTTAAAAAAATTAAAAGGCTTTATATAAAAGTTAAAAATTGAGAAAAGTTACCATTATAACATGTCATTAAAACTACCAAATGTAAATTTGCATGCAAGGTATATAAAAACAGAAAAAGTGTTTTTAGTTAAAAATTCTAAAAAAAGAGGGCAGGCACAGTGGCTCACGCCTGTAATCCCAGCACTTTGAGAGGCCGAGGCAGGTGGATTGCGAGATCAGATCAAGAGATTGAGACAATCCTGACCAACATGGTGAAAACCCGTCTCTACTAAAAATACAAAAATGAGCTGGGCGTGGTGGTGGGCACCTGTAGTCCCAGCTACTCGGGAGGCTGAGGCAAGAGAATCACCTGAGCCTGGGAGGCAGATGTTTCAGTGAGCCAAGATAGTGCCACTGCACTCCAGCCTGGCAACAGAGTAAGG
>NW_016107416.1:1637401-1641078 GCF_001604975.1 Cebus imitator
AAAAAAAAAAAAAAAAAAAGACATAAAAATGTACATTTTGCTTAACAATTTAAAAATTGTCTTAAAATGAAATAAAATAAATGGTTTAAGCAAATTGTAAAAACATTGTAAAAATTAATCCTGTTAAAAAAAGTCTATGTGTAAACATATTAACTAAAAGGGTATTATATGTTTTATTTCTGTAAATTAAACACCAAAATAAAAGCACCACGAGGTTTTCTTAAAATGCTAATCTACTCTTTTTTTTTTTTTTTTTTTTTTCCAGATGGGGTTTCACCATGATGGCCAGGCTGGTCTTGAACTCCTGGCCTCAGGTGATCCACCCACCTTGGCCTCCCAAAGTGCTAGGATTACAGGTGTGAGCCACTGTGCCCGGCACTAATCTACTCTTTAGCAAAATTTGTCAATGGTTATAATAGTATATAAAAATCTCACTTCATGGTCAAACTGGTTAAAATTAAATCGAATTGTCTATAATGTTTCATTAAAATTAAGGTTAGCATTAATAGCAAACTAATGCAAAGGTAAAATTGAACTTTCTCTCTTAAACAGGATTTTCATGTAACAAAAAAGGCTAATAAATGGTTTTTTGCTTTTCCAAATTTCTTCTTCTTCTTCTTTTTTTGAGATGGAGTTTTGCTCTTGTTGCCCAGGCTGGAGTGCAATGGCATAATCTCGGCTCACCACAACCTCCCTCACCTGGGTTCAAGTGATTCTCCTGACTCAGGCTCCCAAGTAGTCAGGATTATAGGTATGTGCCACCATGGTCAGCTAATTTTGTATTTTTGGTAAAGACAGAGTTTCTCCATGTTGGTCAGGTTGGTCTCAAACTCCTGACCTCAGGTAATCTGCCTGCCTCAGCCTCCCAAAGTGCTGGAATAACAGGCATAAGCCACCACACCTGGCTTGCTTTTCCAAATTTTTAACTTACCATTTTGGCAAAACAGAACAAACAAAAAACACTTATGGTAATCTAAAAATTCTATTTTAATAGCAAATGTTTTAAATTTTAAATATACATAACAGGCTTCCCCAAATCAAACTTTAGTCTCAAAATTTTCTTTCTTAACCCCTAATATCTAAAAAAAGGTAAACGGAATTATTTAACATGTTTAGATACAGAAAATTGCAAAAATATGTCTAATAAGTTATTTTTTATTTTATTTTATTTCTGAGGCAGAGTCTTGCTCTGTCACCCAGACTGGAATGCAGTAGCACAATCTCAGCTCACTGCAGTCTCTGCCTGCTGGGTTCCAGCTATTCTCCTGCCTTAGCCTCCTGGGTAACTGGGATTACAGGTGCATGATGCCATGCCCAGGTAATTTTTGTATTTTTAGTAGAGATAGGGTTTCACCATGTTGGCCAAGCTGGTTTTGAACTACTGACCTCAGGTCATTTGCCTGCCTCGGCCTCCCGAAGTGCTGGGATTACAGGTGTGAGCCATAGTGCCCAGCCAAGTTATATTGTTTAAAATAATATTAACATGTATTCCAAAACTGTATAAAATGTCTAAGGTTTTTGTGTCTAAATATGTGCTATTAATCACAATTAAATTTGTCAAGTTATTGTAAACCACAAAAATAACCAAATTTATTTGTCAATTATGCTTCTAAATGTATCCAAACTAAACATTTTGTTATTTACAGACAATTATTATTTTGTTTTAATTATCTTCAAAAAATGGTTTGTGACAAAGCTGTAAAACCTTAACAAGTGTTCTCAAAATTTTCTCACAACAAAAGTACAAAACTCATAAAAAGCTAAGATGTTTCTAAGTATCAAGCAAAACAAAAATTAATAAAATAAACTAATAAAAAACCAAAACAGTTTTTATCCTTTGCTTGAAATACTGCTAATCTTTATCTTATTTTTCAAGTTAAAAAAACTTGCCTTAAGCTAGCTACAGCCTTTAACAAGTAAGTAAAATATACTCCTGTAAATAAAATTTAAAATGTGTTTGGTTTTCTCTGCCTAGTTTGAATTTCCTCTACAATTTCAAAACTAGTTATAAGTTTTCTTAAACTACAACAATATAGTTGTTTGCATCAGTACCATAAAAATCTATTTTCTTTTATAATGAAACACAACTTAAAAAACTGATTACTTTACCAAGGCTTTAACTAAAATAGTATGTTCTCCTTCAAAAAAATCAAACTTGGCCAGGCGTGGTGGCTCATGCCTGCAATCCCAGCACTTTGGGAGGCCCGAGGCAGGTGGATTGCCTGAGATCAGGAATTCGAGACCAGCCTGGCCATCATGATGAAACCCGTCTCTACTAAAAATGCAAAAATTAGTTGGGCATGGTGGTGGGAGCCTGTAATCCCAGCTACTTCAGAGGCTGAGGCATGAGAGGCTGAGGCAGGAGAATTGCTTGAACTCGGGAGGTAGTGCTTCAGTCTGGGTGACAGAGCAAGACTCTGTTAAAAAAAAAAAATCAAACTGAACTTATAAAGCCAATAAAGCCCTGAAAAAACTGGCCTCATAATTTGTATACATAGTCCCTGTACAGGGTTTCTAATCTGTGGCAAGTAAAAAATGTCACTATCGACTGAACCCAGAAGGCGGATTGCATTGAGCTGAGATTGCGCCATTGCACTCCAGCCTGGTGACAGAGTGAGCCTCTGTCTGAAAAGAAAAAGTCACTTTCTAACAGGCCAAAAGCCCCAAGTTACCTTAAAACTAAAAAAAAAATTACGCAACTCATAGGTATTTAATAGCAGAAATCCATAACTGGGCTTGGCTTTAAAAAGTCTTATCTCAAATTACTTCTACATAACAAAGTTCCATCAAAGCCAATTTTAAAAACCTATGTAGCAAATAATTATTCTTGCTTCACTGTATACAAAATTAAGCCACGTATAATAAAGCAAACAAGTCCTAACATAATTTATCTTTTGATAAAAATAAAACACTAAAAAAATTATGTTTCAGAAATTATAGCCCACCTGTTAAATTCTAGTCTTGCCTAATATTTTTCAACTTTTATTATTTTCTACAGTTTAAATTATATCCACTACAAAAATTAAAAAAAAAAAAAACCTGGTAAGTAAGCAAGTTTAATTATGTACCAGGTGTGGAGCCAGGGAGACCAGCCAGAGTGCAGATAAGGTCTGACCTTTCCTACATTGCTAGAGGGCATGGCTAACTCCACATGTCCCTAGGCATTATCTAGAATCTAGTGGCTCCAAAGCAGGTAAATTGAACAATGATCATGTCAAGGAAGCAGATTATGTCGTTTAGTAAACTCAGTATCTGACCTGCCTCATTTAGACAAAATTTCTAAATTTTAAAGACATTTTTATTTTACCAATAATCTTTAAAATTGTCCTTATTTCCCAAAGATTACTAAAGTCACATTAACTAAAGGGCATTAAGGTTTTTATTTTTCTGACAAAATATTTAAGTGCTTTTTCTTTAAGCCAATTAATTAGAGCTTTTATATAAACATCACAACACAACACATGTAAATACACAGACAGACAGAAGGAGATCCAGTAGTTGTAAGATTTTTCTTTTTCTCTCTCTTTTTAGACGGAGTTTTGCTCTTGTCACCCAGGCTGGAGTGTAATGGTGTGATTCTTGGCTTACTGCAACCTCCACCTACCGGGTTCAAGCAATTCTCCTGGCTCAGCCTCCCAAGTAGCTGAGATTACAGGTGTGCACCACCGTGCCCAGCT
>NW_016107416.1:1641703-1646472 GCF_001604975.1 Cebus imitator
AGGAGGCTGAGGCAGGAGAATTGCCTGAACCCAGGAGGCGGAGGTTGCGGTGAGCCGAGATCGCGCCATTGCACTCCAGCCTGGGTAACAAGAGCGAGACTCTGTCTCAAAAAAACAAACAAACAAACAAAAAAAAAAACTTTAGGCTGGATGCAGTGGTTTATGCCTGTAATCCCACACTCTGGGAGGCCGAGAGCGGCGGATCACTTGAGGTCAAGAGTTCCCGACTAGCTTGGCCAATGTGGCGAAACCCTGTCTCTACTAAAAATGCAAAAGTTAGCAGGTTGTGGTAGTGCATGCATGTACTCCCAGCTAACTCAGGAGGCTGAGACAGGAACATCGTTTGAACTTGGGAGGCAGAAGTAGCAGTGAGCTGAGAATCAAACCACTGCACTCCAGCCTGGGTGGCAGAGAGAGACTCCATCTCAGAAAACAAAACAAAAAACAAAACCGAAAACTAATAACAATTAAAAATAATAAAGAAAGAAAATGTTACAGTATTGGCACATAACCTACACACATCTCCCACATGCTTTAAATCATCTCTAGGTTACTTATAATTCCTAATACAATGTAAATGCCATGTAAATAGTTGTTATACTGTATTGTTTAGGGAATCATGACAAAAATACTGTATAAAGTTATCTTCAGGCTATTATCTAAAGTGTGTATTAAACATAAATGAATTTCGTGTTCAGACTTGGGTCCCATCCAAGTCTATCTCATTATGTATATGCAAATATTCCAAAATCTGAAAAAAATCCAAAACTAAAGTTTTTAGGGAGCATTTTAAATAAGGGTAATAAACTTGTATAACATATCAATCCTCAACAATATCTGCTCCCTTTCTCTGTTTTACTTGTCTTCACAACATATTGCAATCAGGTATATTACTCTCAAAAATTTTTTTTTTTTTTGCAATCAGATATGTTACCTCACCACTACTGACTTAGCTCAGGCTACCATAACAAAATACCATATACTGGTGGCTTAAACAACAGAAATTTATGTTCTTACAGTTATTTCTCACACATAAAAAACTATCATTTATGTTTTCCTCCCTTATTGTATTGAAATTCCCAGAGGATGTGGATGTTTCTGATTCATCTTTGTATACTAGGCTTTAGCACAAGGACTGAGGTGAAATAGGGGTTCTGTAACCATTTGATGAAGTGTGATCAGAGCTATCCAAGGGAAAAAAACTGCCTTTAGATGATTAATTTTCTTATACTAGAAATCTCCCAACTGGCTGGTTGAAGGCCCCTTGGGGATGTTCTAGTGGATGTTCAGCTAATTTAGCTATTTTCTGACATATTTTGAATCTGGTTCTGGTAAAGTCTGTAACTCTCTTATCAATGTTAATTTCCATTCCATCCTATCTGTGTGGCTCTGGACGTTGGCCAAAGGCAGGCAGGACTGCTGGGCCTATATGCCTCTTCCCACCTCTCTCCCTGTGAGGCAGGCATCTAGCTCTCTTATGGATGTGGCTGCCTCATCACTGAAATGAAGAAGAGAATCAGAAGAAATGGCACACTTGATGGCTGATGCCCTAGGTTTCTGAGTTAATGAGGACTAGAGGACACAACCTGTTTATTCAGAAGTTTTGCAGGGTCTATCAAAAATAGGATAGTTTTGAGATGCTATCCTATTTGCCAGTCAGAGTCAGCCTGAAAATGTTGTCTACATATGTACTAACAGCATCCAGGATCTCTAGTTCAGAGACAGACTGTATCTTGCCTTAGTTCCCCAGGCTGAAATTCCCCATTATGTGGGGGAGTGACACAGTGAAAGCCTCTGGGTGCAGAGAGGTTTTACAAGAGAGGTACCCTAATATTATGAAACTCAGTAGTTGTGCAGGTTAGGAAGTTGTCCCTCTTCCTTGAGTGGTAAGGGAGATGGAGAGGGGTGTGTGTGTGTGAAAGAGAGAGAGAGAGAGAGAGAGAGAGAGAGAGAGAGACTAAGGGAATAAGCAAATGGCTATGGGTTTTACCTTAGAAAGGGAGCAGATGGCTTCTTGGGAAGTGCATAGGAGAGGAAATATTTTGTATCTTCCAAATATCGTTCAAATATCTTTTAATCCAGTTGCCAATAATCTGCTCAGAAAGCCCTGACTGCACAGACACTCATTGTTTCTCTTATGTAGCTCTGGCCAGGACTCCTTTCCCGGTTCCTTCTATCCCCACAGTTCTTTTTTTGGAGAGGACATGTAGGATTTCTTAGGGAGTTAGGATGAAGAAAGCCTAAGTATGATGAATTCCCCATCCAGCACTGTGCCCAGCACACAGCAGACATCCAAAAAAAGGTCTGTTAAATGAATGACAGGGACCCGTTGTTTAAGATTTTAATAAAGGTAGGGCAAAGGGTTGAATTGGTCGAAAAGACCTCAACGTCCTGATGGGGCTCCCCGGAAGCCAAGGCAGTCCGAGCCCATTCATTATTCTCAATTGGATGTTAGGCAAAGCCCCGGGCCCCTTGGAGCAGCACCAGGGTTCCCGACACTCCCACCGACAGGGTCGAACGTGCACAGGCTGGGACCACGCCGGAGTTCGACGAGCCCTCTTGGGGGAGGGCACTTCCAGGGACCAGGAAAGGATTTCCGTCCACTATCAGGTTATCAACCTTGGGCAGCTCGTCAGGATGCGGCGCCCTGTTAAGCCTGTTGCAGCTAAGATCGAGCACGCTGAGCTTGGCCGGCAGTCCTTTAGGCACCAGCTCCAGCCCAGCAAACGACAGATTGAGGGAGTTTAGGGCACTGGACCACACGCATCTCGGAGCGCTGGGGTTTGCGGTGGCGCGCAGCGAGTTGTGGCTGAGGTCTAGGCTGCGGAGCTGCACACCTGCCGCCGCCAGCGCAGCGCACACGCCTGTGGGCGTTTCCATTCCTGTGTTGCGCAGCGCCAGATTCTGGAGGGCTGGAAATTTGTGCGGACAGAGAGCTGCGATCAGTCCGCGTTCGCCCAGTCCAGGATTATCAGACAGGTCTAGGCTGGTGAGGTCCGGGAAGGCGCGAACCTGTTCGCAGGAAAAGGCAAGCGAGTGTGCTTGGACAATGCTTAGTGCCTTAAGGCCTGGGTGCAGCGACTGCTGCAGCTCCGCGAGCCAGGAACGCCCTGTTGCCCACGACACGTTGCGGAGGCGCAAGCTGGAGAGTGCAAGCCCTTCGGCTTCCAGAGGCAGCGGAGGCATGGTGCCGGTTATCTCTAGGTCCTCGAGCGTCAGTTCCTTGAGGCGGGAGTACGCTAGCACACGCAGGGCGCCTACCAGTAGCTGAGCAGGAACCTGTGCGCCTCCCACTGTGAGCCGCCGCACACGGAGAGCCTTGACCGTGTCAGCATACTGCCGAGGGTCAGCGTTGGCATCGACGCGCTTTAGAAGTGGCTCCAGGCTGCGGCCGCCGCCACGGATCTCCACCTCGATCGCAGCCACACATTGGAAGGCCTCGGACCAGTCGGGCTGAGGTTCGGAGAAGTTGCAAACGCAGCGGAAATCTTCATCGTCCAGCTCACAAGGTTCTGGCGTGGTCGCAGAGACGTGCACCAGCTGCAGTAGCAGCAGCCACAAGCAGGACGCGCGCTCCTGGGGAGAGAGCAGAGGTCTAGGAGGCCCCATCCGGCCCCTGTGGCTCCCCGAGTGGCCCGCGTTCAACCCCAAGCCCCAACACTTACCATGGTCGATAAATCCTCCGAGCCTCTGAGCTCCGGACAGGCTCTGGAAGGGCTTTAGCTTCTTTCCTACACAGCGGCACCCGCCGGCTTCCAGGCTTCACACTTGTGAACTCTTCGACTGCCTCTAAGAGTTTATGTAATCCTGGATGTCACTCAGTTCCCTCCTCTTTGAACCCTGATCACCTCCCCATCTCTCTTCCTCCCAGCCAGCCGCTTCCTTTCTTGGAAATATTGCAATGAAGGATGTTGCAGGGAGGGGAGCCGCAACAGGAAGGATTTTGCAGGGCATCTAGGGTTCTGTGTCCCCTGGCAGCATCTTGATGACTCAGGCGCCCCAGGCGTTGAGTGCCCTGATGACTCAGGTGTCTAAGGCTTCTCTGGTGGGTATGGGAAAAGGATGATCCTCAGTGCCTTAGGCCAGTACCATACTCTGCACGGTCGGCCCCACAATCCCCCCACCTTATATCCCAGAGACTCTACTTGACTTGCTTCTTTGACTTCTCCCATGTCTTGGTTTCTATTGATCTCCCATCACCCAAATCCAAGTCCTTGAATATCCTCAGATATTTAACTGGATGTTTTGTGGAAGAGATTGTGAACTTCATCTGTTGCTACCAAGGGGTAGAATTAGAGTTCAAGAAAAGCAAGTTGGTCTGAAGAACAATCCCTCCTTCCTTTTTTTTTTTCTTGCTCCTTTGTTTAAGTAATAACTTTCATAAAAGTGGAGGTGTTTAATGGAGACACATTGGCCAAGTCGCTGGATCACTTACAGTATCCATTCTCTGTCCTGAAATTGGGAAGCAAGGTATTGTAAACCAGTTTTTTCACTTAGAGTTTGCTCCCTCCTGCCCTCCCTTCAGTACAATTTCTGTGCCCTGGAAAGGAAGGGATAAGACTATGTTGAATGAGGATTAATTAGTAACTCATCTGTTTCACAAAAAACAAACAAAAACAAAAAGCAAAAATCAGTAAATGTCCCAGAGGGTAAGGAGCTATGCATTTACAACAGACCTCTGGGGAAAGAACTATATGAATTTTTTTTTTTTTTTTTTTACAGAATCTTTCTCTGTGTATCTGATCTGCTCACTGCAATATAACACATGC
>NW_016107416.1:1646507-1647706 GCF_001604975.1 Cebus imitator
TTTTTTTTTTTTTTTTGACAGAATCTTTCTCTGTTTCCCAGGCTGGAGTGCAGTGGCATGATCACAACTCACTGCAAACTCTGTCTCCCAGGATCAAGCGATTGTTTTGTCTCAGCCTACCGAGTAGCTGGGATTACAGGTGCCCACAACCACACCCGGCTAATTTTTGTAGTTTTAGCAGAGACTGGGTCATGCTGGACAGGATGGTCTCAAACTCCTGATCCCAGGTGATCCGCCCACCTCGGCCTCTCAAACTGCTGGGATTACAGATCCCTTTTTAAAATTCCCACTTCCTCTTTATTTTATTTTATTTTAATTTAATTTAATTTTTTAAAGATGGGGTTTCACCATGATGGCCAGGCTGGTCTTGAACTCCTGACCTTAGGCGATCCACCCACCTTGGCCTCCCAAAGTGCTAGGATTAGAGGCGTGAGCCACCGCGCCCAGCCCCCGATTCCTCTTTAATTAGGAAGTAGCTGCACATTTGTCCCTAATCCAAACAAGAAGACTCATTACTGCCCCCTGCGGGTCCTGTTGGGCATACCCTAATGCACTGGGCCATGATTCAGTGCCATGGCAGGTCCCTGTGATATCCCTGAGGACTAAGATGTGAGTATATCTGACTCAAAGTCAGATAGCCAGGCTTGGAATCCCAGCTTTACCACTAAGGTTGTGAGACTTGGGCCTCCCTTTTGTAAAATGGAGATGATAGTATTACCTGTTTGTGAGTAAAGTCTTCGGCACAGAGCCACATCTTTTCAGGGTAGTCTTGATAACTAGTCTTTCTCAGAGTCTCTGCATTCAGAGAACTCAGGCCACTGAAGTCTGACACCTCATCATCTTAGGGGAGGCACTCTGGGTGGGTAGGTCCAAGCTAAGAGAGGCAATGATGGTTCTGCAAAGATCTCCAACTCATAGCTTGATTCAACGAATATCTATCATTTGTCTACCTAAAACTAGGGTTGGTGGAAAGTTCTGGGTGCAGACATGACCAAGACACAGTTTCTGAAGTGCTCCAGTAGGCGGGTAGAGCAAACATGAACTCAGAACTTCAGTCCCTAGTGCAGAGGGCCCTTAAAGAAGAGAAACCGGCCGGGTGCGGTGGCTCACGCCTGTAATCCCAGCACTTTGGGAGACCGAGGCGGGTGGATCACGAGGTCAAGAAATCGCGACCATCCTGGTCAACATGGTGAAACCCC
>NW_016107416.1:1649601-1663109 GCF_001604975.1 Cebus imitator
GGGGTTTCACCATGTTGACCAGGATGGTCTCGATCTCTTGACCTTGTGATCCACCCGCCTCGGCCTCCCAAAGTGCTGGGATTACAGGTGTGAGCCACCGCACCGGACCAACATCAAATAATTTACTACAACTTAATGACAGCTGTGAAAAGGGTTATGAAGAAGCTGGGTCACTGGTACAGTGGTTCTGAGTAGGTGACACTGGACTTGAGATGTTGAGGATAGTGTTAAGAGAAGGATGCTGGTAGAGAGAAGAGGTAGAAGTGCAGGCAGAAAAAACAGCTTGTGCAAGAGCCTCCCCCAGGAGTAGGAGTGGGGTGGAGAAGAAAAAGAGCAGGGGCTGTTAACAAAGAGAAGGTCCCCGAAGAGGTGAGTCCAGATTGGAGAGGTATGCAGGGGTTAGACCGTATAGAGGTTAGTTGGTCACAATTCCAATTTTGAGTGTGAGGAACATGGTTTTTAATTCACTAGTGTTGGTTTTTTATTCACTAGTGTTTCCTCACTGCCTAGTTGATTAGTGGCACTCAACATTTGGTGAAAGATTTCATCCTAAAAATAATGGGAACTCAGTTTTATGCAGAGCAAAGAAATAATGATATCTTTCTCATTTTCATCACGTATAAAATAAGAATAATGGTCATTGTGGTGAACATTCTGCAAAGCAAAAATAAAATTCTAAGGCCCACCCCCACCATCTGAATGGACTTCCTCCTCAGCCAGGACTCTTTTAAAATTTAACTGGAGAGACTGTTTTAGGCCATGATGGAAAGTGGGAGTCAAACATGCCTCATTACACCTCTCTAGTGTTAACATCAGCACAGACTAAGTTTGATAAGAAACATCTTACAACCTATTCTCTCTGAAGCTTAGGACTTGAAGGTTTCCTCTACAAATAAAAACTGGGGTTTTCACAATCCTTCATCTTAACCCAGACATTCCTTTACATTGATCTCAGGTCTTTAGAGAAACTCAACCAATCGTCAACCAGAAAATTTTAAAAACCACCTATAAGCTGGAAGCTCCCCCACTGCCCCACTTTTAGTTGTCTCGCCTTTCAGTTGTCCCACAAACCAATTTCCCTTCTTCCCTCTTTTCCTCCCTCTCTCCCTCCCTCCTCCCTCTCTCCTTCCCTCCCTCTCTCCTTCCCTCCCTGTCTTCTTTCTTTTTTTTTAAGACGGAGTTTCACTCTTAATGGAGTGCAATGGCGCAATCTCGGCTCACTGAAACCCCGGTTTCGCAGGTTCAAGCGATTCTATTGCCTCAGGCTCCCGAGTAACTGGGATTACAGACACCCACCATCACGTCCCACTAATTTTCGTATTTTTAGTAGAGATAGAGTTTAGTAGAGATGGTTGGCCAGGCTGGTCTCGAACTACTGACCTCAGTTGATCCACCCGCCTTGGCCTCCCAAAGTGGTGGAATTACAGACCTGATCCACCGCGCCCGGCCCATCCAATGTATTTCTTGAAATGAATTGGATTGAAGTCTCATGTCTCCCGAAAATATATAAAACGAAACTGTACCGCAACCACCGTGGGCACATGTTCTCAGGACCTCCCGAGAGCTGTGTCAGGGGACATGGTCACTCATATTTGGATCGGAATAAGTCTCTTCAAATATTTTACAGAGTTTGACTCTTTTCGTTGATAATTCAATGACACTTCAAGCGTCTTTGGCAGCGCTCATCAATGGGAGCCGCATTAATGATGAAATGGAACCGTGGCTCTTCCCGGAGCTCGGGGTTGTTTTGAACGTTCATCTAGTGCGTATTGTGGGTGGGGAAGTTGTGTTTGCTGAGTAGATTGTGACACTGCTGGCTTGGGACGGTAGAGGTCAGGGATGAATAACCTTTTTTCCTAGAATTGGTAAGATGAGAAATGAATCCGAGGCGGAGCGGCGCCTCTAGCCCTCGCCCCGCCCACCGTCCCCTCGCTGCATCCGCTCGCCGAGCCCCGCCCTCACCAAGCGCCCACCCGGCTCCTCGCGCCCTCCCCTTCTGGTCCCGCCCCGTGCTGCGGCTGCGCAGTCAGTGACATCTTCTACGCTCCGCGGGCCGTAGTGCCCTCTGTTTCTTTGCGGCTTTCCTCCTCCGGCTCCACCATGTGGAGCCGACGGCAGGGCTGCCTTAGGCCAGTGGTCTGCGGGGTGGAGGAGCTAAGGCGCCGCCGGCGGGAGCGGGAGGCAGGTGTGGGCGGGCGAGGGAGCGCGGGGGGTATGGCGGTCGGAGATAGGCTGAGGCCGCAGGCTCGGATCCGCGGGTTCTGGATCCTGGTAGTTCTTCCCAATCTCATCTGGCTTCTCTGCCCACAGTACTGCGGAAGGCGCGGAGGGAGCAGCAGCTGGTCAGCAAGAGGCTGCTGAGAGACGACGCCCCGGAGGAAGCTGGAGAGGGATGTGTGTCTGCGATCCTCGGGGAAACCGAGGTGAGGGGGCAAAGCGGGGTGCGCTGGAGTCCACGCCCGCTGGCGCTAGACTCCCGGGACTGCTTGAGGTCGGCTCCAAACCTGAACGCAATGCACTCTACACTTCTATTCCCCAGTGGGTCAAGCAAGAAACGGGAATCATCCTGCACAACTCTTTGACCCTAAACCCATCAATCCTAGTTGTTTACCTCCTAAAGAGTCTTGGAGTCTTTAACATGCCTCACCGTTGCAGCTGCCACCACCACCTCCTCTCTGGATACTACTGCAGCCTCCCGAAAGGTTACCCGCATCTATGCTTGTCAAGGTCAATACGTCCTTTAAAAACACCTTTGGAGACCAAAATCCCTCCTGTGCCCTGCAGCCTCTTCCTAGCTCCAGTTTTATCAGTTTTCTCATCCCAGCCACTGTCCCCTTTTCAGTTCCTGCTACTATTTCAGTTTCTGCAAGAGTTCCTTGAGACTTTTGCGTGTCTTAAGGCCTTGGCATTGGCTACGTCTAACGTGGGTTTCTTTTGATATTCTGTCTTAACAGCCTACTTGTTTCTTGTAGAATATTAAACATTATCTAATTGCTTGTTTATTGTTATTTCTCTCAACTTTAAATGCAGGAAAGCCTAGATCCTATGTTATCTGTTATCATTGAAAACCCAGTTGCCTGCACAGTATCTAGCATATAGCTAAGTGCTCAGTATTGATTGAATGAATGAATGAAAGGATTTATTCAAGCATTGGGTATCCCCCATATTTGTGTTATGTTTACATACATAGTTTACCATACACACTAAGTTGACATATATAGTTATCAACTTATTCTTAGGTCATACTATTCCATTGTGTGCTTACTTTATGCCAAGACACTGTGCTGGTCACTGAGATACACAAAGATGAAAAGATAAGAGTCCCGGCTGGGCGCGGTGGCTCACGCCTGTAATCCCAGCAATTTGGGAGGCTGAGGCGGGCAGATCACCTGAGGTCGGGAGTTCCAGACTAGCCTGACCAACATGGAGAAACCCTGCCTCTACTAAAAATACAAAATTAGCTGGGTGTGGTGGCGCATGCCTGTAATCCCAGCTACTCAGGAGGCTGTCAGGAGAATCGTTTAAACCGGGGAGGTGGAGGTTGCAGTGAGCCTGGATGGCCCACTGCACTCCAGCCTGGGCAGTAAGAGCGAACTCTGCCTCAAAAAAAAAAAAAAAAAGAGAGAGAGTCCCTTTCTTTGAGGTGCTGGCAGCCAGTGAAGAAGACAGATACCATAAGGAAAGGAAACATGAGGAACAAGAGAAACTCCAAGTCTCTCAAAAAGAGCTAACTTCCCAGAGGGAATGAGGAGCAGAAATCTGAAGAGTGGGAAGCTGGAGAGAGTATCCAGGTAGAAAGAATATCGTGCAAAAGCTCGGAAGTGTTAAAAAAAAAAAAAAAACCAAAAAACCCAGTTCGTGTTGTGTTAGCTGTTAAGAATGTAGGTTGCATGGAGAGAATGGCTGGAGGAGTAGTTTTTGCCAGGCTGAGAGGTTTAAATATCCTTAGATATTGTTATTCTCATTTTCAGGTGAGGAAACTTAGGTTTAGGTCCCATGTGGAGTAAGTGGCAGGGCTGGTATTCGAACTCAGTTCTGATTATCTGTCCACTCCACTGCAAGGTTGGTGCTTCTTAGTCGCATTAATGTGAATGACAAGTTCTGGAGGTGGTGTGATATTGGAAGGCTCACAGGTGAAGTGGGCATTGAGAGACTTAGGACTTGCTTCCTGGCAACTATGTGTTCTCCTTTCTCTGCTCTGAGCTCCAGGTCCAGCAGCTCCTGTGGCAAGCCCAGCGGGGGACAGAGGAAAAGAGAGAGAGGGCTCTGGTCAGCCTTCGTCGAGGCTTGCAGCACCCTGAAACGCAGCAAACCTTCATCCGGTTAGTGTGGGTGGTGTGGGAGAGGTGGGAGCTGGGCCTCTGAGGGATGGACCACAAGCTAAGCCGGGCTCTGGTACTCATTTGTGTAGGCTGGAGGGCAGCATGCGGACCCTGGTCGGGCTTCTTACCAGCAACCAGGCCCTGCTGCAGCTGGAGGCGGCTCGGTGCCTGCATGAGCTCTCTCACTCGGAGCAGTCTACCGTTGCTGAGGCCTGCCTGCCAGCCACTTCCTACCTCCTCACCTACCTCTCCAGTCACAGCTCAGACTTCATAGTAAGCCCAGTGCCTTCCTATCTTGTTCTTGGCGTAGATTTTAAAGTTTGTGCTTTTGGGACCAGCTGGCAGGTGGGAGGAAGAAAACATGTTCCCCCTGATGCCTACAGCCATGTCTATACCCATCATCTCCCCACCCTCTTGTGAGCCTCAAGGATAGCTGCTCCAGTGTCCCCATCACCTCCCCTCCCTCAGCCTGGCATGAAACAGGCCAAGCCCAGTGCTTTTGTTCCCTATTCTCAGGAGCTGTGTCTGTATACACTGGGTAACCTGATTGTGGAGAGTGAGGCTGTGAGAAGGCAGCTCCTGCCACAAGGCATTGTTCCAGCCTTGGCTGCCTGCATCCAGGTGACTCTCTTCTTCCTCCCTGGGCAACCCTTCCTTTGCTCCTCCCCACATACTCCATCTCCTTTGGTTAGGTAGCTCTAGCCTCTGTCCTGTGCCTAGGGGCTGAGTCTCTGGAGACCTTGTGACTCAGCTTTCAGTCAGATCCCTATTTCCAGTCCCCCCATGTGGCTGTGCTGGAAGCTCTCGGATTCACCTTGTCCCAGCTTCTACAGGCTAAGGAAGCTCCACAGACGATCATCCCGTGAGTAAAATTGTCTTTAGATGGGCAGCCAGAGATGACCCACCCATTACTATAGCTCCCGGATGCCTGAATGATTTCCAAAGCTGTTGCACTTTTAACTTCATGTGTCTGGCTAGGAATGGTTGTAGGTTTGGACATTTTCCCACCTGGGAAGGGCTTTGGGTTTGGACACTTTCCCAACTGCTATAAGGGTTTGGTAAAAGCCACTGGCATCTTCGTGGTTCCTACTCACAGCCCCGTTTCTGCCAGCAGCTCCATCTTGGCCTCCACTCTCCCTCAGCACATGCTACAGTTGTTGCAACCTGGCCCAAAGCTGAACCCTGGGGTCGCTGTGGAGTTTGCCTGGTGCCTTCATTACATCATCTGCAGGTAACATAGGCCAGTTGGGAAGGTATCACAGATCTTCCCTGAGGCTGCTTCCATGACTCTCAACTCTTTGAACTTGTGTCTGGAATTGCTGTAGTGAGTTTTCATTCCTCCACTGTCCTCTCTTTTTGGAGCCTGGGAGACCCACAGACATCAGCTGTTTCTCATTTTTTTTTTTTTTTGTGATACGGAGTCTTGCTCTGTCTCCAGGCTGGAGTACAGTGGTGCAATCTCGGCCCACTGCAACCTCCACTTCCTGGGTTCCAGCGATTCTTCCGCCTCAGCCTCCCAAGTAACTGGGACCACAGGCGCGTGCTACCACGCCTGGGTAATTTTTTTTTTTTTTTAATTTTTAGTAGAGACGGGGTTTCACCGTGTTGGCCAGGATGGTCTCGATCTCTTGACCTCATGATCCGCTCGCCTCAGCCTCCCAAAGTGCTGGGGTTACAGGCGTGAGCCACCATGCCCAGCCTGTTTCTCTTCTTAAAGGTGGAATTGACTACATACATAGTGACTGCTTGCTTCCTGTTGCCCAGCCAGGTTAGCAATTCCCTGCTTATTGCCCATGGGGCTCTGTCTACTCTGGGGTTGCTGCTGTTGGATTTGGCTGAGGCTGTCCAGAGAAGTGAGGATGCAGGACTGGAGCTGGTAGGTGAGGAGAACAGGTGAAATTCTGGGAGATGTTTCCTCATACTCTGGAATGCAGGTAACCTCTTCCTCCTTTCACCTGACCCCCAATTTGTCTTTGCAGCTGGCATGCCCTGTGCTTCGATGTGTAAGCAATCTGCTAACTGAGGCAGAAGTGGAGACTGTCGGAGGGCAAATGCAGCTCAGAGATGAGCGTGTTGTGGCAGCCTTATTTATCCTTCTGCAGTTCTTTTTCCAGAAACAGCCCAGTCTGCTTCCTGAGGGCCTCTGGCTCCTCAACAACCTCACTGGTATGCACCATCTGCCCAAGCCTGGACATTTGGATAATGGGGATATTTCCTCATGGCCTAGGCTGAGGTGGGTAGGATTGGCAGGGGTGGTGGGGGAAAGCAGTTTTTTCACCCTGGTACTTCTCTTCCAGCAAACAGTCCTAGTTTCTGTACCTCCTTGCTCTCCCTGGATCTGATTGAGCCCCTCTTGCAGCTGTTGCCACTATCTAATGTGGTGAGCGTAATGGTATGTAGTGGGGTCACTTGAATCCAAGATCTGGTAGTCAGATTGTATGGGAGAGCAGTCCTGAGCCCTCAGATATACCCTTAATTGAGAGCCAGCAGGTGGTGTGGTGTGGCCTCGGGGCCCAACCAGTCTAGGTGTGTGTCACTTAAACTGGATTATTTATCCTTGGAGAAATCAACTAACCACCTTAAACTTCAGTCTCCTCACTTATAATTGGGGACAATAATTCTCATACTCCTACAACTGCCTCATAGGTGTTGAGAACATGCATGTAGAAGAGCTTGGTATGATCCCTGGGCATGTGGTCAGCATGCCATATATTTCAGCTGTTATGATCTTTGTGTTTCATTCTTTGTAGACTATACATATGTCTGTCTGCAGGTGCTCACAGTTCTGTGCAATGTTGCAGAGAAGGGTCCTGCTTACTGCCAGAGGCTGTGGCCAGGGCCCCTGCTTCCTGCCTTACTGCAGACACTATTCTTTTCTGACACTGAAGTAGTAGGCCAGAGTTTGGAGCTGCTGCATCTGCTGTTCCTGTATCAGCCAGAGGTATAGGTTTCTGACCCACATCCCCAATCACCCTGTTCTGAAGCCACACAGTGGCTCCCTTCCTGTCTAGTCCTAACTATGGTGGTTTCTCTGGGTCTGGCTGACCTAGATAGGTTCCATGTCAGAACCTTCATCCTCTTGTGGGGAATGCACCCTCTAAAATGGGCTGACCCACGAGGCTGTGGGAATTGAGTCTTAGGACACATGTGAGACCAAGGTGTGTTGAATTTTTTTTCTTCCTTGCTCCTAGGCTGTTCAGGTCTTCCTGCAGCAATCAGGCCTGCAGGCCCTGGAAAGGCATCAGGAGGAGGCCCAGCTCCAGGATCGTGTGTATGCTCTCCAGCAGGCAGCTCTTCAAGGGTGATCTTCTGTGTTACTCATTCCCCTCTCTTAACCTCAAGCTTCTTTGTCCAGTAGAGATGTCCAGTAAATCTCCTTTGCAGATTTAGGACCATAATGAGGTCTCATGCACTCTACTCCCACACCTAAGCCAAGACCTTTGGGTCCCAGCTTCTCCTCTTTCACTCAGCACTATCTAGGCAGGAGGACCAAAGGGGACTCAGTGTAGTCTACTTATTCTGGGGCCCCAGAATCCCTACCCGCCCCCCACTTCATTTTTGCTTCAGCAGCTGGTAGCCTTTGATGAGACAGAATAAAGTTTTATTTTTATATTAAACTACTTTGCCTCAGTGGTTGCATAGTAAGGGGTAGAGGACAGATGAAGACAAGAACACCCTGAAAAAATATTTCACAGCACAAGCTTTATATGGAATAAGAGAATACATTTTTTTCACATTACACTAAGTCCATCAGAGCCCAGGCTCTGGGGCTGTTGCCCTTAATCCTCGGTGGAGGTTTCAGGCTTTACCACTTAGCACATTCTCCAGGGCTCTGGTTACCTCATCAGCACTGAAGTTGTTCAAAGAGACATTCTTCTCTTGGCCAAATGCTGAGGAGAGAGAGGGAGGTGTCTAAGTATCTATTCTGCACCGTGGAGGCTACCAAAGTAAAATAAAAGGTCTTTATCTTACAATCTTGTTAAGATGGGAAGAGTACATTTGGTATGCCTAGAATTAATACAGTGGGTCTCAAACACATCTAGGAAGCCCAAGTAAATAGGATTTTGGCTGATTCTGGATAGCCACAATGGGTTGTTTCAGGGAAGCTTTAGGGGGCACTATAGGCATTTATAGTTAACTACTGTGAGCAGTGTATTGCATGGGGTGCCCATTCCCTAGGGGCCCATGTGCTAGCTCACATAATACCGAGCACAATACACTGAAGTTACTCGTGTCTATCTCCTCTTGTAGTCTACTGTCTTTTGGGAGGAGCTTTTTTTCCTCCTCCAATTATTAATGCATGGCATCCTACAGATGTCTACTGTAGGAACCAATCTGCTTAAGGTGGTCAGTCTCCTCCACCTTCCCCCTGACATTTCCAGGGCACCATATAGTTAAAAGCTGTGATTAAAATCCTGTTATTCAGTATGTATAAATATTTATTGCATACCTACAATGTGTTAGGCAACATGATAGGAAAATTTCATTTTGCAATATATTGGAATAGGGTAATATAAAAAGGAGCTAGAAACAGTAACATAAATGACCAGAATAATAACCTGAATAAGGAGCCAGCCATGCCAGTCTTAGAGAGGTAAATGCATTCTAGAAAAGGGGAATAAATGTAAAGGCTCAATCCTGTTATATCCTAGCTGCATTACTTTAGATAGGTTCCACAAGGTTTTGATTCCATTTTTTTTCTAATCTCTACAATGAGAAGAACACGCTTCCTCATGACAAATGAAGATTAAATGAGGCTGGGCCCGGTGGCTCGCACCTGTAATCCCAGCATTTTGGGAGGCGGACGCAGGGGGATCACGAGGTCAGGAGACCATCCTGGCCAACATGGTGAAATCCCGTCTCTACTAAAAATACAAAAATTAGCTGGGCCTCGTGGCCCGTGCCTGTAATCCCAGTTACTTGGGAGGCTAAGGCAGGAGAATAGCTTGAATCAGGGAGTCGGATGTTGCAGTGCGCCGAGATCGTGCCACTGCATTCCAGCCTGACGACAGAGCAAGACTACGTCTCAAAAAAAAAAAAGATGAAGAGAGATTAATGAGTTAGGCAGGGAAGCACTCAGCACAGGGCCCAGTTCTAAGTGCTAAAAATTACTGAGATTCTCACACTATCTGGACTGACAATGACTACAAGTTATTTGAACGAAACTATATTGACTAGCTTCTCTACTATCAGAAACCCATTCTCAGCTACAGAAACGTCAGTTCTTGGTCCCTACGCAGGACTCGGTCAGCCTACATACTTATGTTGCCTGGGATACAAGGCATCATATAACCCTGAGAATATAAATTTCTTCATGGCAACAAGATGAACAGCAAGGCTAAGTCGGCGTTCTAGTTTCTCCACGGGGTTCCGCACGACCTTGGGCAGTCCCTTCTCCTCTCAAACCCTTGTTCCCCTACCGGAGCCCCATACCCCTGGTGTCTCGCACTCACCGTAGCGGGCCCAGAGTTTGGGCTGCACATCCGAGCACTCGCGGATTAGAATGGGTAGGTCGGGATTCGCCTTCTTCAGCTCCACATAGCGTTTCTCAATGAAGTCCCTGCAGGGCCGGAGAGCGCCGCGCTTGCTGTGGGCGCGCGCGGGCTTCCCCGATTTCAGGGAGGTCGAGGTCGTGACCCCGGCTCCCCAAGCCCGCCCGCCTCACCACGCCGCGCCTCACCTGACGCCCTGGCTGCCGGGCGATCGCTGACATAAGTGGATGCGAATCTCTCGCAGGGCCAGCTTTGCCCCGAGTCCTCGACTCGCTGCGGCCGCCGCCATCTTGGGTAATGCCGAAGTCCCAAGTGCCAGGTCTTCCGGCCAAGTTCTCCGGTTGGACCAATCGTGGACCCTCCAGCCTAGGCCGAAGGCTGGATGACGCAGGGGCGGGGTAAAGCTTAGCCAATGATATACAAGTATTGTAGGACCGCTGCGAGACCAATTTCTTTGCGCGCAGGGTTGGTCAGAGGCAAAAACAGGAAGCGGAAGGGTTGAGACCGCAAAGCAGTGTGGGTTGATTCTGAAGTGCACTGTGGGAAAAGGCTTGGCACTGCGGTGTTGCTGTTGGAGACTCGATCGTTGGTGACGTTGGAAGACCGCGAACAAAATGCCGGAGCGAGATAGTAAGGTTCACGCCATCCGTTATTTCTCATGGCGAATTATTGTAGCTTCTGAGCTTGAGCCGGCTGTGTGTGTATGTGTGACGCTTGAGCCCCACGAAGCCGTAGGGCCCCAAGTGAGGCCGGACAGCTCCAAACTCCGTAACCAAGCCTCCTTCCTACTGCCAAGTGATGATGGGCGGCTTTTGTCTGTGGTTGGCTTTCCCCAAATCCTGTCCCAGTACTTAATCCTGGGTTGCGCGTATAATCTCTTACGTAGTATTTTAGACGTGATCTTCAGGAAGTCTCTGATCGTGCAGCTTATGTTTAGGGTCCTCTGCTTTGTGCTCCCACAGCTTCTTGTAGTTTCCCATTTCAGCACTTATTACCTTGTGTTGTCACTGCCGCTGTTCTTCCTCTTGTTCTGTATATTGTTCACTACTATATCCCAAATTTTTGCACAGGATCTGGCACATAAGAGACTGATTAAATTAACCTCAATTTTTTTTGTCAGGTGAGCCGTTCTCCAACCCTTTGGCCCCCGATGGCCACGATGTGGATGATCCTCACTCTTTCCACCAGTGAGTATTTTGTCGTAGGACCATGGAAATGAGCTGGGGAATGTATAGAGGAATGGTGGTGATGGTGAAAGAATTCTGAATGTCTTGTCATCATGGATGGTCAAAAATTAAGCCTGCTGGCCCTTTATCTCTGTGAACCTTACCTGGATCAGGCCAAGTACATAAGGGTATTAGAGAGGAAATTCTGGCAAGAACAGTGATAAGTTTTTGTTTTGTTTTTAATATGTGTTATGTAATTACACATTATATAGGAATTCTTTCTTCCAATAGAAAATAAAAACATAGGAAATAAGGGTAAAATCATCATTGATAACATTATCAATTCCAGTTCATTTTTTTTCCTTTTTGGAGACAGAGTGTCACTCTGTCACCCAGGCTGGAGTGCAATGGCACGATCTCAGCTCACTGCAACCTCCGCCTCCCGGGCTGAAGCGATTCTCCTGCCTCAGCCTCCCAAATAGCTGGGATTACAGGTGCGTGTCACCGCGCCTGACTAATTTTTGTAATTTTAGTAGAGACAGGGTTTCACCATCTTAGCCAGGCTGGTCGCGAACTCCTGAGCTCGTGATCCACCTGCCTCAGCCTCCCAAAGTGTTGGGATTACAGGTGTGAGCCACCACGTTCAGCTTCCAGTTTTTTTTTTTGTTTGTTTTTTTGTTTTTTTGTTTTTTGAGACAGAGTTTCACTGTTGTTGCCGAGGCTGGAGTGGAGTGGTGTGATCTCGACTCACTGCAATCTCTGCTTCCAAGCTTCAAGCAATTCTGTCTCAGCCTCCCAAGGAGCTGGGACTACAGGCGCCCGACACCATGCCTGGCTAATTTTTTGTATTTTTAGTAGAGACAGGGTTTCACCATGTTGGCCAGGTTGGCCTGGAACTCCTGACCTCCCAACTCAGCCTCCACAAAGTGGTGATCCACCCGACTCGGCCTCCCAAAGTGCTGGGATTATAGGTGTGAGCTACTGCACCCAGCCTCTTTTTTGTTTTTTGATAGTCTTGCTCTTTTGTGCCCAGGTTGGAGTGCAATGTGCTATCTCGGCTCATTGCAACCTCCACCTCCCAGTTTAAGCGATTCTCCTGCCTCAGCCTCCCAAGTAGCTGGGATTACAGGCACCTGCACCATGCCTGGCTAATTTTTTGTATTTTTAGTAGAGTTGGAGTTTCACCATATTGGTCAGGCTGGTCTCGAAATCCTAACCTCAGGTGATCCACCTGCCTTCACCTCCCAAAGTGCTGGGATTACAGGCATGAGCCAATGTGCCTGGACCACAGTTACCATTTTATGTGTATCTTTTCCTCCTGTCGTCCATGCTGGAGTGCAATGGCACGATTTCTGTTCACTGCAACATGCACCTCCCGGGCTCAAGCAATTCTTCTGCCTCAGTTTTGTAAGTAGCTGGGATTATACCAGGCGCCTACCACCACCCCTGGCTAATTTTTGTATTTTTAGTAGAGACGGGGTTTCACCATGTTGGCCAGCCCAGTCTCAAACTCCTGACCTCAAATGATCTGCCCTCCTTGGCTGCCCAAAGTGCTGGGATTGCAGGCATGAGCCACCATGCCCCGCCCTCCTCCTTTTTTTAAAATGCATTTATACATATGCATGCGTATCTAAGGAAAACACAACATTGCCTTGTAATTTAAAATATTTAAGTTAAATGATAATATGCTGTATATGTCATTTTTTCAACTTGCTTCTTTTTTTTTTCTGCCCGCCTTGTCGTCCCAAAGTGCTGGGATTACAGATGTGAGCCATTGTGCCTAGCTACAACTTGCGTCTTTTTAAACCCTGCTCAGTGTTTCTGAGATTGACAAGCATTCCCTCCTTGGCTAAACTTTAGTCAGGTTCCTCAAAGAGTCCTGTTTTTCAGCAGAACTTATCTTTGGCCTGCTGAGCACAGTTTTAGCGAAGAAATCAACCCCCGCTTGCAGCTTCAAACCTAACCAAATTGTTCTTAGTAATTTTCTATAAATTCTCACTTGTCCCTGTTGTATTTGGAATTGAATTTAATCTCTCTACTCTATTACAATGGTCTTGACTCCTGTTTCAATAGTCTTTGATAAAGTTTTCCTTGGAAAGAAGAGGAACTTGATTAGACATTAAAGGTGGGAGAAGAGGAGCTGGATTGGATGTCAAGAGCGGGAAAACTTTCTGTGAACTGACTTAGGATTTCTTTTTTTTTTTTTTTTTTTAAGTCCTGGGGTATGCATGCAGAATATGCAGGTTTGTTACATAGGTAAACCTGTGCCATGGTGGTCTGCTGCATCCATCACCCCATCATCTGTATTAGGTATTTCTCCCAAGGCTATCCCTCCTCAACCCCCCAACCCTGACAGGCTCCTGTGTGTGATGTTTCTCTCCCTGTGTCCATGTGTTCTCATTGTTCAACTCCCACTTATGAGTGAGAACATGAAGTGTTTGGTTTTCTGTTCTTGTGTTAATTTGCTGAGAATGATGGTTTACAGCTTCATCCATGTCCCTGCAGAGGACATGAACTCATCCTTTTTT
>NW_016107416.1:1664190-1669913 GCF_001604975.1 Cebus imitator
AACAAGAGTGAAAAAAAAAAAAAAAAAAAAAAAAAAAAGAGGGGAGTCAGTCCTTGTCAGTGTACCAATTAAAATAATCTCTTATACCATTAGTTCTGTCTTTCCCTCTTTGGAGAACACCGTTACAGTTTAGTTCATTTCCAGCTAATAAACACTTAGTTCTGTTTCAGACTGATTAATTTCTTTTTTGAGACAGAGTCTTGTTCCTTTTGCCTAGGCTGGAGTGCAATACCTCAACAGAGGGAGATTCTGTCTCAAAAAAAAAAAAAAAGTGGCATATTTTTGTTTTAATTTGTATTTCCCTGATTTCTGTTTAATTATGATTTTTATGTGTTTCTTTTTCATTTCTTTTTTTTTCTTGTTGATGGTTTTATTTCTTTATTTCTTCAATAATGCCATATCTTAATGGGTACACAGTGCTTTAACTTGGCATCAACTATGAGATGTTTTTTAAACAATTTATTATTACACCAGTTGGGATTATTACTGATCTCTCCATTCCTTTGGAATGACTCTGCCAACAGGGGAAAGGTTCCATTCTATTCCGATTTGTGTTGCTACATATGTCCACACAGCAATACAGAAAGTGGTTCTACTAGCTAATACAGCATTACCATATTTGTCATGAAAATCAGGTGTACATTTCTGGTGGCTCAGCCTTGCCATTGTTTGCTGAATGCTTCAGACTTGGAGATGACTTAGTGCTTGACCAAGGGAAACATCATGAAGGTGAAGATAGAATTGCAGCAATACAGCTGCTGCTTTGGTGTAAATTCACTTATCCTTTTTCATTTCTTATTGAGCCCTAATATTTAAAATCCTTGCCTTTTCTTCTAGATCAAAACTCACCAATGAAGACTTCAGGAAACTTCTCATGACCCCCAGGGCTGCACCTACCTCTGCACCACCTTCTAAGTCACGTCACCATGAGTAAGTCTTTGGGTGATCCAACCTGTCTCCCACCTTTTTTCCTGCTTCTTCCTATTTCTTTCTACTGAAGTAGAATGACTTTTAATAGTCCCTCAGATATTTATGATGCTCCCTAAAGTTTGAGAACTGCTCACCTACAAATATTGATGTGAATATCTGCCTGATTGAAACTGTTATTTTGGTCAGTATTCTAGGTCTTTCTAAAAGCCATCAAGGACATTTCTTGAGGTTTCTGGGGCTGTGGTAATATTTTGCTATCAGTGAATTTCTTGTCTCTTTTAGGATGCCAAGGGAGTACAATGAGGATGAAGACCCAGCTGCACGACGGAGAAAAAAGAAAAGGTGAAGGAAGGGTGAAGGGTTTTAGATTTTAAAGTGGATAGTGTTTAGGCGAAAGAAGTAGGGGCTAATTATGAGGCTAGAAACTAAGGTTTTGTCTTGATGCTCTCTACTTTCTTAATGGAGCAGAGTGATACTTAGACTGGCAATAGAGGGCTTTGGAATTGGCCTGTCTATATTTTAATCTCATCTTCACTAGTTTCTTGGTGGATAACCTAGGCATTTAATTAGCCTCTCTAATTCATGGATAGAATAGAGATAGAGTAGTAACAGTAGCTTTTACTAGGATGTCATGAGGATTGGCTGTGAAAGCACATGTAAGCATTTGGCACCAATCTCTGGCATATGATAACCACCCAATAAATCTTGTCTGCTATCATCATTATTACCTCATCATCATTATTTATATGATACTGAAGATACTGGACCTGATACTTGGCTTTTCCTTTATTCTGAGGGTAGACCAGCAAAGAATATGTTCTTTTCAACTGAAATTTAGAAGGTGGTAAAAATTGAGATTTTCTGATTTTTGTGTGGAAACGTAACTATAGAGAATTATATATAGAGAGTTGGATGATATTAAAAAGTTCTGAAGTGACAGATGGAGTGGCCCAAGTTGGCATTGGAAAAGTATATCTATGAGCTGGAAGAAGTTGTAGTTCTGATTTTGCGTAACTATGAAGTGGCCAGCAGTTCTATCAGGACAGACATGAGCTTTTCCCCCATAGAGAGCAGGATGGAGATGTGGGGAAGCAAGCAGGAACAGCTCTGTTGACTTTGAGGTGGCAGCTGGCGAGCCTTACACATTCGTCTTTCTCTGGTCAGTTATTATGCCAAGCTACGCCAACAAGAAATTGAGAGAGAGAGAGAGCTAGCAGAGAAGTACCGGGATCGTGCCAAGGAACGGAGAGATGGAGTGAACAAAGATTATGAAGAAACTGAGCTTATCAGCACCACAGCTAACTACAGGGCTGTTGGCCCCACTGCTGAGGCGTGAGTACCAGGGGACCAGGACATGGTTCCCTCAGCATCCCAGAGTCATGCAAATACAGTGTGAACTCTTCCTTTTACTTTCCTGCTCTGGAGCCTACAATCAGTGATTTCAGAGGTACTTGCCACCTACAGAGGACTGTTCTAATGTGGCCTGTTTCATTATACAGGGACAAATCAGCTGCAGAGAAGAGAAGACAGTTGATCCAGGAGTCCAAATTCTTGGGTGGTGACATGGAACACACCCATTTGGTGAAAGGCTTGGATTTTGCTCTCCTTCAAAAGGTGAGTCCTGGTGGTCAGTGGGGAGTAATACCATGGTGCTGAACATTCTTGTATGGGTCTGGCAAGATGAGGAGGGGGGCTCCTCATCTTGACTGAGTAGAAGAAGGGCTAACGGTGGCCCCTCTATAAAGCTGATTGCTACTCATCTTTCAAGTATCAGGCCAAATTTTATTTCCTTGGAGAAGCCTTCCCTGATCACCCAGGTGTGGCTAAGCGCCTCCCTTCATCTCCCACTTCCTGTACCCTTGCATAGCCCTTCTGTTTCACTTTACCACAGCAGTTATTGTACTTTGTAGAAATTGTTTAATTTGTCTATCTCATTTGCTATAAACTCCATTAGAGTAAGAATAATATCTGTCATGTTTAATATTATATTCTTAGTTCATGGTACAGTATGGTGTAGTGGATGTTCAATAACTATATAAAGTGAATGAATGTCCTAACCCTGCTTACTTTCCTGTTAGGTACGAGCTGAGATTGCCAGCAAAGAGAAAGAGGAAGAGGAACTGATGGAGAAGCCCCAAAAAGAAACCAAGTAAGTAAATATTAGGGAAGGCTTAAGAGTTTAGAAAGGTGGGACCTAAAGTCGGAGCACATTTAGCAAAAACAAAACTTTTTTGTCTTTTCAGGAAAGATGAGGATCCTGAAAATAAAATTGAATTTAAAACACGTCTGGGTGAGTATAGTTTCTGTGCTAGTGACTGTGCATTCTAGGTGAATTGTAGGGAATTTAATGCTCTGGGAAGGGTATGCTTTTCCTTTCCCCCAACCTCGTTTCTTCTTCTTTTTTTTTTTTTTTTTTTTTTTGAGATTGTGCCTCACTTTATTGCCCAGGTTGGAATGCAGTGCTGTGATCATGGCTCACTGCAGCCTTGACCTCCTGGGCTCAGCCCCTTGTGTAGCTGGCACCACAGGTGTGTGCTACCACACTTAGCTAATTTTTAAAATTTTTGCAGAGATGGGGGTTTCTCTATATTGCCCAGGCCAGTCTCAAACTCTTGGGCTCTAATGATCCTCCTTTTTGTCTCCCAAAGAGCTGGGATTCTTTCTTGCCCCCAGAACAACTAACTCCCATAAAATAATAAGACTCAGACAAGGACTTAATTATTTCATATGTCATTTATGTCTCCTCAGGTAGATTGAAAGCTTTTTCAGTTTGTGGCTTATGAAGTAAAAGAAGTAACATGGTTAGTGATTAAAAGCTCAAAATTTGAGTCAGAGAGACCTGAGTTTAAATTCTGATGATGAAACCACACTAAGTGTGTGATTTTAGGCAACTGACTTTGCTTTCTGTTTGTTCATCTGTAAAAATTGGGTTAATGTTTACTTTATCAGTTTATTATAGGGATGAAGAAAAATGAAATATATAACATACCTGTCATATTGAGCAGGTAGTATAGCTGTTCTTTCCATCATCATCAATATTACCTTAAACCTCATCTTTCTTCCTCACAGGACTTAATACAGGTGCATAGTGCCCTTGAAGAGGCAATGTAAAAGAAAGGACTGGAACCCAGGCTTTTGAGTTACACTGCCTGGTTCCATTCTTTGCTCCATTACTTAGTAGATACATGAGTTTAGATAAATTACTTAAATCTCAGCCATAGTATTCTTGTATTCTTTTCAGTAAAAAGGATAATCCCACTTCACAGGGCTGTTGTAAATTTTTTTTTTTGAGACAGAGTCTTGCTCTGTCATCCAGACTGGAGTGCAATGGCCCAATCTTGGCTCACTGCAACCTCCGCTTCCCCAGGCTCAAGCGATTCTCTTGCCTCAGCCTCCTGACTAGCTGGGATTACAGGCCCATGCCACCATGCCTAAATAATTTTTGTGTTTTTAATAGAGACGGGGTTTCACCATGTTGGTCAGGCTGGTCCTGACCTCGTGATCTGCCCACCTCAGCCTTGCACAGTGCAGGATTACAGGTGTGAGCCACTACGCCCGGCCTGTTGTAAAGATTAAATGAAGCAAAGCATGCATAGCACTTGGCATGGTGGCTAGCACAGAGTAAGCACATAAGTGACAGCTGTTCTTACAGATCTTGGCTACTTGCTGTTCTTCTCCTTATTGTAGGCCGCAATGTTTACCGAATGCTTTTCAAGAGCAAAGCATATGAGCGGAATGAGTTGTTCCTGCCAGGCCGCATGGCCTATGTGGTAGACCTGGATGATGAGTATGCTGACACAGATATCCCCACCACTCTTATCCGAAGCAAGGCCGATTGCCCTACCATGGAGGTGAGTGAATGGAGTCCTGAGAGCCTACCATGTGAGCCTCAAGCCTGGGAATCAGCCTGGCCTCTGCCCCATGTCCCTCATCCACCATGTCACTAAGTTCTATTCACTTTTACCTCCTAAATCTCAACTGAATCCATTCACTTTTCCACTTCACCAATAACATTCCAGTCTAAGCTATAATCTTGTGCTGGAACTATTAACTTACTATTTTTTTTGAGACAGAGTATCACTCTGTCACCCAGGATGGAGTGCAGTGGCACTATTTTGGCTCACTACAACCTCTACTGCCCAGGTTCAAGTGATCCTCCTGCCTCAGCCTTCTAAGTAGCTGGGACTGCAGGCATTCATCACTACACCTGGCTAATTTTTGTGTTTTTAGTAGAGATTGGGTTTTACCATGTTGGCCAGGCTGTTCCTGAACTCCTGACCTCAAGTGATCCATCCGCCTTGACTTCCCAGAGTGCTGGGATTACAGGCATGAGCCACTATTGCAGGCCTCTGGAACTATTAAAAAGGCTTCTAATTGGTTTCTGCACTTTTACTTTCACTCTAATTGGTTTCTGCACTTCCACTCGGATTTGTTACTGTATCTTTTTATTGAGGTATTATTCACATGGCATAGAATACATCCTTTAAAAAGAATGTTTTAAAAAATTTTTGTGAGTATACAATAGGTAATATATATTTATGAAATACATGAGATGTGTTGATATAGGCATGTAATGCATAATAATCACATCAGGAAAAATGGGGTATCCATCCCCTTAAACATTTATCTTTTGTGTTACAAACAATCCATTTATACTCTTTCAGTTGTTTTAGAGTGTACAATTAAATTATTACTGCCAGGCCGGGCGCGGTGGCTCAAGCCTGTAATCCCAGCACTTTGGGAGGCCGAGGCGGGTGGATCATGAGGTCAAGAGATCGAGACCATCCTGGTCA
>NW_016107416.1:1670473-1671643 GCF_001604975.1 Cebus imitator
GTAGAGACGGGGTTTCACCATGTTGACCAGGATGGTCTTGATCTCTTGACCTCGTGATCCACCCGCCTCGGCCTCCCAAAGTGCTGGGATTACAGGCGTGAGCCACCGCACCCGGCAATTTTAGAATATTTTTATCACCTCAGAAAGAAACTCCATAGTCTTTAGCCATCGCCACCCCATCCCATCTCTCCATCCCAACTGCCATTATGGTTTTTACATATAGCCAAGGTGATCTTTTTAAAATGTAAATTTTTGCCTGGGTATGGTGGCTTATGCCTCTAATCCCAGCACTTTGGGAGGTTGAGGCGGATGGATCACTTGAGGTCAGGAGTTCAAGAACAGCCTGGCCAACATGGTAAAACCCAATCTCTACCAAAAATACAAAAATTAGCCAGGTGTGGTGATGAATGCCTGCAGTCTCAGCTACTTAGAAGGCTGAGGCTTGAGAATTGCTTGAACCCAGAAGGTGGAGGTTGCAGTGAGCTAAGATTGTGCCACTGCATTCCAGCCTGGGTAACAGAATGAGACTCTCTCTCCAAATAAATAAATAAAATGTAAATTCTTGTCTCACTACAGTATTGAAGCTTAGTGGTATCTCATTCTTAGGATAAAGAGCAAAGTCTTTACTGTGGCCTTTGAGCCTCTGCAACAACTGGCCTTTCTAGAATGTTCCAGACTCCTGACTTGAATGTTCTTGATTCCCTTTTGACACAGGCTTTTGTGCAGGCTGTTTTATCTCTGTGGAATATCCTTTCACAGCACTTTCTTTCCCTCCCTTCACCTACTGTATTGTATTCAGTCTTTAGTTTGTTAAGTGAATGAATGAATAAATGAAGAGATTCCTGCTCAGTGATTTAACATTCTTGTTTCTTGGTATTTTCAGGCCCAGACTACACTGACCACAAATGACATTGTTATTAGCAAGCTCACCCAGATCCTTTCATACCTGAGGCAGGGAACCCGTAACAAGAAGCTTAAGAAGAAGGATAAAGGTACCTGGAGGGTTCGAGAAAGAAACCGTATGCATGGAGGGCATTTGGGGAGAGCACCAAGGTCTCCTGGAACTTGTTGTCTCCAGAATATTGAGAGGCTCCTGGGAAGCAGAGAAGAATGGGAGTACTGGAGCATTGGCAAGGATTCTGCTTGGTTCAGCAGTTACAGCCAGGTTCT
>NW_016107416.1:1673023-1675039 GCF_001604975.1 Cebus imitator
AAGAAGCAGTGGTCAGTTCTGAAGCATTAGGGATGGAAAGTGGGTAACAACTTATGTCTCATTTATTTATTTATTTTTTAAGAGAGTTTCTGGTGAAAACCAGAAACCTAGACAAATTCTTAAAAAGCTCTAACACTTGACCCACATTTTATTTTATTTTATTTATTTTGAGACAAGTCTTGTTCTGTCGCCCAGGCTGGAGTGCAGTGACACGATCTCGGCTCACTGCAACCTCTACCTCCTGGGTGTAAGCAATTCTCATACCTCAGCCTCCCTAATAAGTGAGATTACAGGTGCGCGCCACCACACCTGTCTAATTTTGTACTTCTAATAGAGACGGTGTTTCACCATGTTAGCCAGGCTGGTCGTGAACTCCTGACCTCAAGTGATTGCCCGCCTCAGCCTCCTGAAGTCCTGGGATTACAGGCATGAGCCACCACACCTGGCCTTGACCCACATTTTAAACAGAAGATGTTTAACATGGCATTAAGAGCTGGAGAGGATAGTGAAGTTCAGTGGAAATTAACTGAGGATTATATTCCTGACTCCCCTCTTTAAATTTCAGGGAAGCTGGAAGAGAAGAAACCTCCTGAGGCTGACATGAAGTATGTATCCTAGCCCCTGGTATCTGATCAGAGGGAGGGGTCTGTGCATTTCTTATCTCTGGCATTTTGGGGAGGCCTTGACGTGAGATTCTGGAGAAATGTTCGGGGGAAGTGAAGGTGTGTGAATGAATTTGGCTAGCTCGAGATCTCTTGTTTTCCCAGTATATTTGAAGACATTGGGGATTATGTACCCTCCACAACCAAGACACCTCGGGACAAGGAGCGGGAGAGATACCGGGAACGGGAGCGTGATCGGGAGAGAGACAGAGACCGTGACCGAGAGCGAGAGCGAGAACGAGATCGGGAACGAGAGCGAGAGCGGGACCGAGAGAGAGAAGAGGAAAAGAAGAGACATAGCTACTTTGAGAAGCCAAAAGTAGATGATGAGGTGAGACGTGGGCCCTTAGTACCAGGTGGTGGAGTTGCCCTCTCTGGAAGTGAGGGCAAGGTTGGGCCAGGAATTGATTCAGACTTGTGGGAGGGATGAGTAGGAATCTCTCATGGTAACACTAACCTCACTTTTTGTTTTCTTTCCAGCCCATGGATGTTGACAAAGGTGAGTTGTATCCACAGCATCTCACAGTTGCTTTAGCAGTCCTGCTTTCCCTTGGGCTGAGAGTCTGACTTAGAGCTCAGAGGTGGCAAAGGTGGGATTGGGAGACTTCCAGGTTCTGGGTTCTCATAAGAACCGTGTCTTGCTTTATGGAATAGACAGGATGAATCTGGAGTTCCCTCCACCTTCCTGGGCCATGGTAGGGCATATTTGCCCTTAGATGTAATTCCTGTGGCCCTGGGGTTCTGAGGTGGTAAGGTAGAGGTTGAATGTACAGTGTTCTGGATACCCTACCTTCATCTCAACCAGAGTAATGCATTATTAATTGGAGTTTGTTTAAAACTGTTAGACAAAAGGGTTCTATTGCCTTAAAAAATTTTTTTATGGGGCACTGTGGCTCACACCTATAATCCTAGCACTTTGGAAGGCCAGGGCGGGCAGATCATCTGAGGTCAGGAGTTCGAGATCAGCCTGACCAACATGGTGAAACCCCGTCTCTACTAAAAACATACAAAAAAATAAGTGGGAGTAGGGGGGCAAATGCCTGTACCCCAGCTCTTCAGGAGGCTGGGGCAGAAGAATCGCTTGAACCTGGGAGGGAGAGGTTGTAGTGAGCCAAGGTTGTGCTACTGCACTCCAGCCTGGGCAACAAGAGCGAAATTCATCTCAAATAATGATCATAATAAAAACTTCACTTAAAAAATATATATATATTTTGGCCAGGCGCGGTGGCTCAAGCCTGTAATCCCAACACTTTGGTAGGCCGAGGCGGGTGGATCACAAGGTCAAGAGATCGAGACCATCCTGGTCAACATGGTGAAACCCTGTCTCTACTAAAAATACAAAAAATTAGCTGGG
>NW_016107416.1:1675219-1680073 GCF_001604975.1 Cebus imitator
TATATATATATATATATATATATATTTTTTTTATGAAAGCCATAGGTTGGAAGTTTGTGGTGGGGAGGAGATTGTGAGAGCCTCAGTTCAAGGTCTGAGCAGAGTTTTCTTTTCTGTTAGGACCTGGGTCTGCCAAGGAGTTGATCAAGTCCATCAACGAAAAGTTTGCTGGATCTGCTGGCTGGGAAGGCACAGAATCATATCCTTTATTTTAATATATTCCTGGGTTCCAGAGAACTGGTCCTTTTACTCCAACCTCATCTGCCTCCCTGCCCCCTCCTACCCCGCTACCACCACTCCTTCCCTTTTGTGCTGAATTTTGACAGAGATGAAATCATCCCTTGTTCCTTCCCCAGAGCACCTGTCACAGCTCACAGCCCTCTCAAAATTTTCATGTTGGAGTTTCTAGCCCTTGGCTTCTCATGGCTGAAGCTTTACAGCAATAGGTGGAATTATGTGTAGTATTTTCTTTAACATAGCATATGCTGAAGAAGCCAGAAGACAAAAAGCAGCTGGGAGATTTCTTTGGCATGTCCAACAGTTATGCAGAGTGCTACCCAGCCACGTATGTGAAACCTGGTTAAGGAAGGGAGGCTGGGATGATTGGGGAATAAGTTGGGGTTGAAATGGAAATTTGATTTGCTGGGTCCCAGGGCTACTTTTTTGTTGTTGAGACAGTCTCACTCTGTTGCCCAGGCTGGAGTGCAATGGCACAATCTCAGCTCACTGCAACCTCTACCTCCCAAGTTCAAGTGATTCTCCTGCCTCAGCCTCCTGAGTAGCTGGGATTAACAAGTGTGCATCACCACACCTGGCTGATTTTTGTATTTTTAGTAGAGACGGAGTTTCACCATGTTGGTCAGGTTGGTCTCCATCTCCTGACCACGTGATCCGCCTGCCTCGGCCTCCCAAAGTGCTGGGATTACAGGTGTGAGCCACCTTGCCTGGCCTGGATGAACTATTTTAATAGGCTCTGAGTGGGAGGTCTGGTGGCTGGTCATTCCTATGCAAATAGCCTCTTAGTTGGGTAGGTTTCCAGATGAAGCATAGGGTCAAGGTATACAGCATCTGTTTAACTCTTGTTTCTCTTTAGGATGGATGACATGGCTGTGGATAGTGATGAGGAGGTGGATTATAGCAAAATGGACCAGGTTTGTAGTTAGAATGATAGTGGGGGCCTTTGGGCAGTTATTATTATTATTATTTTTTTACATATATCTCCTTCCCCCTTCCTAAAAAATCTGTCTCATTTGCTGGGCCCCATCCTCCTTTAGCTGCAGCAGTAGAGACAGCAGTGTTAACCGTCATGAGCAGCTTAACTACTTCAGAGTTTTTGCACAAGATCAAATGACATAGGGTCAAAAATCTATTTTTCATTTCCTACAGCAAAGTGCCAGGCTTTAATTCCCATGGTAGGCAGTAAACAAGCATCAATGCATAAGTAGAAGGGGCAGAAAAAATTGCAGTCTTTGGAAAATAACTAAATTTTAGTCTAGCCAGGATTGAATTTTCCTCTTAAGTCTTTAAGCAAAATTAAAAAGAAAAAAAACACTAATGCCACTAATAATGAAGAAATTTCTGTTCTTCTCCTGAGTTCATTGTATTGAAGTAGCATGGTTTAATCTTGGAGCCTTGTTTAATCCCGCCTCTACCATTTATTAGTTTTGTGAACTTGCCAAGTTCTTTTACTGTTTATGCCTCAGTTTCCTCATCAGGAAAATGGAGAAAAATATAGTTCCCTCTTCACAGATTTTTTAAAATGAGAATTAAATGAGATATGCATTTAGTGTACAGAATAATGCATGTCACATAGTAAGTATGTAATAAGCATTTTTTATTATCACGGTATGATATATGAATTGTGAAACTTGGAATTGTGGGAGAGTCTGGCTTCAATCAAGGGCTGAAATTCCATTTCCACTGACATCTCTTCCTTCCCCATGCCCCCATTCTGTCCTGCAACAGGGTAACAAGAAGGGGCCCTTAGGCCGTTGGGACTTTGATACCCAGGAGGAATACAGCGAGTATATGAACAACAAGGAGGCTTTGCCCAAGTGAGTTGGTACTGATCATGGGCAAGGCGCGAGGAGGGGTGTGGAGATTTAGTGGAATAGTGCACATAAGGTTAGAGGGTGTGGTCTGACTGAGATATTCCCAACTAAGTTCTTTGCCCACAGGACTCTGGGAAACCCTTGTCACTGCTATGCAATCTCTGATGCATTCTTTCCCCAACTGTGCTTTTTTCAGGGCTGCATTCCAATATGGTATCAAAATGTCTGAAGGGCGGAAAACCAGGCGCTTCAAGGAAACCAATGACAAAGCAGAGCTTGATCGCCAGTGGAAGAAGATTAGTGCAGTAAGTAGGATGGCCCCTTGGGTGGGAGGGTTTCAGCTGGGAGAAGACATTGGCCTACAGATTCAGGAACAGGCAAGGGGCTGGAGAGCCATGGAAGTGAGAGGTCAGCCTTGGGCCTCAGGTGAGCTTAGATGGGCAGCTTGGTGCTAGACCATCCTGTTCTTTTTACAGATCATTGAGAAGAGGAAGAAGATGGAAGCTGATGGGTGAGTGGCATTATTCTTCCTCTGTGGGACTGGTGGGAATTGCTTAGTGTATCGATCTTTTTTTTTTTTTTGAGATGGAGTTTCACTCTTGTTGCCCAGGCTGGAGTGCAATGGTGTGATCTCAGCTCACTGCAACCTCCGCCTCCTGGGTTCAAACAATTCTCCTACCTCAGCCTCCCAAGTAGCAGAGATTACAGGCATGCACCACCACATCTGGCTAATCTTGTAATTTTAGCAGAGATGTGGTTTCCCCAAGTCGGTTAGGCTGGTCTCGAACTTCTGACCCCAGGTGATCCACCCACCTCAGCCTCTCAAAGTGCTGGGATTACAGGCGTGAGCCACCACGCCCAGCCTAGTGTATTGATCTTATGCTGACCCATTTTTCCTTCCATTGCAGGGTTGAAGTCAAAAGACCAAAATACTAATCTCCAGTTACAACTAGAGACTCTCCACGAGGATATGCTCCCCACTGTTTTCTTTCTACAATTTCCAAAGGTTGCAAGACTTTTTTTTGTGGATGAATATAAAATTTTATTGTATAATTACTTGGTTCCATTAAAATTGGTTAACCTGCTGTCTTCTCTATTCATCTCCCTTCCAGTGCCCCTTAAGCACCAAGAACACTGATTCCACTGGTTGTGTAAAATCACATGCAGAAAGTTATCAGTCCTTTCCTCAACTGTGGTTCTAGATTCCTAGACAGTAAGAATGCTTTCTAGCCAGTGTGCCCAGTATAGAACAGAATAATTATCCTCACTGATGGGCAAGAGGTGGTAGAGGAATGTAGGATAACTGGTTTGAAATGTCAGACTCATTCAGGCCCATCTTGAGGCCTAGTCCCTGGACAGAGATTTCCTGGGGATTGCAGTCAGCCTGATGGGCTGCTAATCTGATCCCCAGGCTATGAAAGACTGGGCTCTGGATGAAGGCATCTAATGAAAATCACTTATGGGTGGGAACCAAAACCTTTTATGAGTTTATGGCCTCCTATGAACTTTATTTATTTATTTATTTATTTAATTTTTTTTTTTTTTGAGACGGAGTTTCGCTCTTGTTACCCAGGCTGGAGTGCAATGGCGCGATCTCGGCTCACCGCAACCTCCGCCTCCCGGGTTCAGGCAATTCTCCTGCCCCAGCCTCCTGAGTCGCTGGGATTACAGGCACGCGCCACCATGCCCAGCTAATGTTTTTGTATTTTTAGTAGAGACGGGGTTTCACCATGTTGACCAGGATGGTCTCGATCTGTTGACCTCGTGATCCACCCGCCTCGGCCTCCCACAGTGCTGGGATTACAGGCTTGAGCCACCGCGCCTGGCCTCCTATGAACTTTATTAATGCTGAGTACAAATAACTGCCTCCTTGGCTGAAGGTGTAACCTTAGGGAAGTGCTTTGGGTTTACAGCTGGTATAGTGTGGCCCTGCAGGTGTAGGAATTCCTATCCTAGTCCATCAGCCTGAAACATTTGCCAAGGCCCAGGATAGGCCTGCCAGCCTTTGAATTCCCTTCCCTTTTCTTCTTTTCTGCTCATTACCAGCACTTTGGTCTGGTGCTCATCATTAGGAGTCACTACTGCTTCCTGGCTGGATGCCAGGCTGCCACTGTCTACTCTGAGCCAAAGATTTGTGGCCTCACAAGATCCAGAAAGCTATAAAGTCACCTTAGCCGTTGCCTTGTCTTTGATTATATTTACCTTGGTACAAGGTACCTTACCTTGTGAGGAAGCCAGCACTGTGTATGGCACTTAAGAGGCTGAAATTGGGCCTTGCTGCAATAGCACCTAGAATGGCTAATTTCAGACAAATGACACCATGGTTCCATGGATGTAGGCAGCAGTCCCAGTTAGTAAAAAACGTAACAGAGACATGGCACAGATTGAGACATCTGGAGAGTCACTAAAAGCAAGACCTGGGGGTTGACTGTTGGTTTGAAATTCAGTTTCTGAGGCTAGGCTCAGTGGTTCATGCCCACAGTCTCAGGGCTTTGGGAGTCCAAGGCAGGAAAGTCTCTTGAGGCCAGGAGTTTGTGAACCTGCAGTTCCAGCTACGGAGAAGGAATAAGCTGAAGAGTTAAATACTGTAGTGAGCTATATGATCACACCACCGAACTCCCAGCCTGGCTGACAGAGCGAAATGTTTATTTAAAAAGAGAAATTCAGGGGCCGGGCACGGTGGCTTATGTCTGTAATTCCAGCACTTTGGGAAGCCAAGGTGGATGGATCCCCTGAGGTCAGGAGTTCGAGACCAGCTTGGCCAACATGGTGAAAACCCATCTCTACTAAAAATACAAAAAAA
>NW_016107416.1:1680163-1707082 GCF_001604975.1 Cebus imitator
CCTGCGAGGGGAAGGTTGCAGTGGGCCGAGATTGCACCATTGCACTCCAGCCTGGACAACAAGAGCAAAACTCCATCTTAAAAAAAAAAAAAAAAAGTTTCTTCAAGTACCACTAAACCTCATGAAAGTGACCACAAGGACCCTCCAGTTGACCACATAGTGAGTAACAAGCACTCACCATCACCACACAGCAACATTTCCAGTCACTCAGTGAACATGGGCCATACAGCCTCTCTGAGGTTTCAATCTCACTTCGACCTCTCTGTAAAGGTGTTGGCATCAGCATATAGGATGGTACTAAGAGGTACTAAGCCTTCTAAGAGTACCTTCTAAGAGGCTTAGTACCACAAAGATGTGAACAAGTTCTCTCGTCAGCTGTAGGAGCACCTGCTCTTCATCTGCCTACCATCCCTACAATGGAGAAAGCTCCCATCTTTGCAGAGCCTTTGGTAACAGGGATGTCCAGATCGTCAGCCTGTCATGCCCATTTTCCGTTTTAGAAATTCCTGCATGGCACAGTGGCTCACGCCTATAATCCTAGCATTTTGGGAGGCTGAGGCAGGAAGACTGAGTTCAGGAATTCAAGGCCAGCCTGGACAACATAGTGAGACTTCGTTTCTACAAAATATACTAAAATTAGCTGGGCGTGGTGCTGTGTGCTTGTAGTCCCAGCCACTCGGGAGGACTGCTTGAGCTGAGCAGGTCGAGGTTGCACTGACAAGTGCTCATGCCACTGCACTCCAGCCTGGGCGACAGAGCAAGACCCTGTCTCAAAACAAGACAAAACAAAAAAGAAAAAAAAGTTCTTGGTAACTGAGCATTGTTTGTCCAGCCCACTGAATTTCCGTAGACAAATTGTAGGAACTGGCACAGGAAACTGGACACAAAGATGTCAGGGGCGTGGACAGCAGCTGCTTGAGCTGCCTGCTGCCCGAGACTCCCATTGTCACCGCGCAGCGTTGGCTTTTGCGGCTTCCTGACAGTCCTGGCTGTCGCTTCACTTGATCTTGGGTTTCACCAAGCCACGAAGGACTAGCGTCCCTCTTTCCTATCCCAAGGGCATTAAGCTTGTCTGGATGGAGTAGGAGAGGAAAGAATTTACACGCCGTTCCCAACTTTACGTAACGTGACTGGGGGGGAATTGACGGTCACGCTGTCTGCCTAGCCCAAACGGTGCCACAGCAGCTCAAGGAAGTAGCAGGTCTCGTGGGCGCGGTCTCTTCGCTCCGGCCCACCCACACCAGCAGTGGCACGTACTCTCCCGCAAGAGAATTTTCCGACGACACTTCCGGCCCCGCCCCCCGAGGCGGAAGTGGAGTCCCAGGCTACTCCTCCCGCGGTGTGGTGTTTCCCGGTTTGACTGCCCTGCGGTGGCGCGGCTCGCAGTCCTTCCCAGCATGGACCGTACTTGTGAGGAGAGGCCCGCTGAGGAAGAGAGTGACGAGGAGGACCCTAACTCCATGGAAGCCCCGGCCCAGATCCGAGACACTCCGGAAGACATCGTGCTAGAAGCTCCTGCCAGTGGGCTGGCGTTCCATCCGGCCCGCGACCTCCTGGCCGCAGGGGACGTGGACGGGGACGTGTTCGTGTGAGTCGGGGCAGGGCCAGGGGCGCCGGGTCTGGAAGCTCCCCGGGGATGGAGCTGGGAACAGGAGGGATGAGAGAAAGTTGCAGGGAGACAAATTTTATAAGATTCAGTGGGCCCAATTCATTCAGTAACATTCGGCTTTTATACCACACCAATCTGTTGAAAGAACTGGAATGTCTTGACGGAGCCCAGAGACCATAATAAGACAGAAAGCGCTTTAAGGACTTATTTCCCACCGGCTTATTATTACTTTATTAATTTTTTTTTTCAGACCGAGTCTCGCTCTGTCGCCCAGGCTGGAGTGCCGTGGCACGATCTCGGCTCACTGCAGCCTCCACCTCCCGAGTTCAAGCAGTTCTCTGCCTCAGCCTCCGGAGTAGTTGGGATTACAGGCGCCCGCCACCACGCCTGGCTAATTTTTTTGTATTTTTAGTAGAGACGGGGTTTCACCATCTTGGCCGGGCTGGTCTTGAGCTCCTGACCTCGTGATCCACCCACCTCGGCGTCCCACTGGATTATTATATTGAGCTCAAGACAGGCTCAGCAGGCCCCTTTAGTGGATCTTTCAAACCACAAATCTTGGCTCACGCCTGTAATCGCAGCACTTTGGGAGGCCGAGGCGGGCAGATTATCTGAGGTCAGGAGTTGGAGACCAGCCTGACCAACATGGTGAAACCGTCTCTACTAAAAATACAAAAATTAGCCGGATGTGGTGGCTCACACCTGTAATCCCAGATACACAGGAGCCTTAGGCAGGAGAATCTCTTCAACTTGGGGGGTGGAGGTTGCAGTGAGCCAAGATCGCAGCCCTGCCTTCCAGTTTGGATGACAGAGTGAGACTCAGAAAGAACAAAACAACACAAATCCCAGCAGACACTCCCTTGATTAAAACCCTTCAATGGTCTGCTCTTAGGATTTAGTACAAACTTCTCAATTTGGCTTTCAACACCCTGACCATCTGTGCTCATTCATCCAAACCTTTTAAAAATACATCTTGAAACCTCAGCTCCTTTGCATGTGCTATTCTGCCTGGAAAACTCCTTTCCCCTCACTCTTAACCTACTGTCTCTGAGTTCTCAGGATCTCTTCTCTCTTCCTCTATGCCCAGACTAAAACTGGTTACCTGTTAGATGCTGCCATGGCACCAGGTGCCATGGTACCTTTCTCTTAGTAATGAATGGTTGGTAACCATACATCCATTTATGTAATTATTTGAATGCTGTCTCCTTCACTAACGTTTTTCAAGTGTCTTTGACCTTGCCCCACAAATACCTTTTACATTATATATGATGCTCTCTGATACAATTTCTGATTTTATTCTATTGTGTGCATGTACACAAAATGCTGATTGTAGCTTACTAGTCAGTTATATGACTAGAATGTGAAAAACACTGTTCTGGATGTAATCTGTCTTCGGTTTTGTTCTCTGTTTTATCTGTTACCTCTAGTCTAGGGTAGGTGTTCAATACATGTTAGACTTTGAACAGAAGATACAAGTTAGAAGCAGTGGAAAAATGAAGATTTTGTGCTTATCAGATTTACTTAATGAATTTAAACCTCAACCTCTCATTAGCTGTCCTTGAACATGTTAACTTCTCTACTTTCATCTTTGAAAGGGGGAATTATACCTGCTTTGCGGAGGGGACAAGTTGTCAGTACAGCGCCTAAGCAGCTGTTCAACAAATGTAGGTTCCCTTCTACTACTATCCATATTTAAGGTGCCAGGCACTTGGGAGTTGCACTAGCCATCCACTGTTCTTCACATTCCACACAACTTTGTTGCTTACCTTGTCTTAAAAAAGGTTCTGGAGGAAACTCCTTGGTTCTCCCCTTCCCCACCCTCAGCCATGACTATTGTTAAGAGGTTTCTTTTCCCAGAGGATTAAATTCAGACTTCCTCTTGGCTCATATGGTCTCATGCCCACCCAGCCCATCTTTCCAGATTCAGTCATGCTACTCTTCTGCTACAAGGAAACCTCCTCATTCCTTATCTCTGCTGCCTCCAGTATCTGCTCCTTGCTCTCAGCCAGGTAAACTGTTATTCCTGTATGATCCAATCCACATGTCACCACTTTAGCTTTCCAGGGCTCTGTTCTCCCTTCTCAAGTACTCAATCTGTTAATGTGTATTAAGCTACTTTTTCATGTTAGGCACTGGCACAGAGAAAATGAGCAGGCTCAGTTCTGGCTACCTGGAACTCACTGGCAATTTAGCATGTATTCATTCTGCCCTTTTTAAGGGATCTGCTCTGAGGCAGACACTGGGGGTATTCTGCAAACAGTATTTCCCTCAAAGTTGCTTATAGGCTGGTGCCTCCTCCCACTCCATTTTGATCCAGCCTGTTTTTCAGCATGTACTTTCAATGTACTGTAATTAATTGTGTCTTTCTCTAGCTCCTGCAGACTTGAAGTGCAAAAGCCTGCTCTACCTTAGTAATTTTTACATTTCCAACTTCTGGGGCTGGTCTTGTCATTGATGTAACAAATATTTCCTCCACAGTGATCCAGATGCAATCTTTCTCCAGGCTGGGGCATTCAAAGATGATAAAGAGGGGTTGGGTGAGATCACAAAGACATCTTGAGCAAATATATCTTGAATTACTGTATATTGAAAAAAACAAGACCTAACATTTGAAACTCACTGAAAGTGGAGAAATGAGATGGTAAACTTTTTGGGCTTGGAGGTATAGAAGCAGGAACTCCTAGGTAGGTGGGAAGGCTGCTCTGTCTAGTTGGTCTCTGCACTCAGTGCAACCCAGGCTGGATCTGGAGTCATTTACCCTCCTTCCCCTCTTTCCAGCTTTTCCTACTCTTGCCAAGAGGGAGAAACCAAGGAGCTCTGGTCATCAGGTCACCATCTGAAGGCCTGCCGAGCTGTGGCCTTCTCTCAAGATGGGCAGAGTGAGTACTGGGGAAGGCAACCAACAATGTGGTGGAAGGGAGCAGTGAGCAGCACCATGACCTGGGCACCTTTTCCCCAGAGCTCGTTACTGTCTCCAAGGACAAAGCCATCCATGTTCTAGATGTGGAGCAGGGCCGACTAGAAAGGCGTGTTTCCAAGGCTCATATGTAAGTAGAGCAGCCAGTTCTGTGTATGTGCATGGAGGTGAAGGGGAAGGACCAGGAGGTCCCTACTGGGACAAAGATGCTCCAAGAAGTTCTGCATCTGTGTCTCTAGCGCCCCCATCAACAGTCTTCTGCTGGTGGATGAGAATGTTCTGGCCACTGGGGATGACATGGGTGGTATCCGTCTCTGGGACCAGCGGAAGGAGGGCCCCTTCATGGATATGAGGCAACATGAAGAGTACATCGCAGACATGGCTCTGGATCCAGCCAAGAAGCTGCTGCTGACAGCCAGGTACTACCTCAAAGCTGCCTCGCCTCCCCTTCCTGTGTGAAATGTCTTCCTCAAATGGACCTTGTGTCTAAGCCTATTGCTCTACTCTCTACAGTGGAGATGGCTGCCTTGGTGTCTTCAACATTAAGAGGCGTCGGTTCGAGCTGCTCTCAGAGCCTCAGTCTGGGGACCTGACCTCTGTCACTCTCATGAAAGTACAGCTGGGTATGGTGGGATGAAGGGGTGTGTGCTGGGGCTTAGTCTAAGGCAGCTTCTACATCATTTTCCCTATTCCCCTGCAGTGTGGGAAGAAGGTGGCATGTGGCTCCAGTGAAGGTACCATCTACCTCTTCAACTGGAATGGCTTTGGGGCCACAAGTGACCGCTTTGCCCTGAGAGCTGAATCCATTGACTGCATGGTTCCAGTCACCGAGAGTCTGCTGTGTACTGGCTCCACCGATGGAGTCATCAGGTTAGGGAGGCCTGGACAGCCCTTAGGTCTCAGGAAGGGCAGGCCCAGCTAGCCAGTACTTAACACTGTTCTTTCCTGCCCAGGGCTGTGAACATCCTACCGAACCGAGTGGTAGGCAGTGTGGGCCAGCATGCTGGGGAGCCTGTGGAGGAGCTGGCCCTTTCCCACTGTGGCTGCTTCCTGGCCAGTAGTGGCCATGACCAGCGCCTCAAGTTTTGGGACATGGCCCAGCTGAGAGCTGTGGTGGTGGATGACTACCGTCGGCGCAAGAAAAAGGGAGGACCACTGCGGGCCCTGAGCAGCAAGGCTTGGAGCACAGATGACTTTTTCGCAGGACTGAGGGAAGAGGCAGAAGACTTAATGGCTCAGGAAGAGGAGGAGGAGACTGGGGATGACAGTGACTGAGGGAATGAACCGATTCCTCACCAGGCAAGAGTCTTGCTTATTGGGCTGCATCCCCAGAGGATATAAATTATTTTTTAAAAAGATAGGGTTTTGCTGTCATCCAGACTGGAGTGCCCTGGCTCTATCATGGCTTACTACAGCCTCAACATCACCAGGCTCAGATTGTCCTTCCACCTCATCCTCTGGAGTAGCTGGGACTACAGGTGTGTACCACCACACCAGGCTAATTTTTGTATTTGTTTTGTTAGAAACAGGAGTCTGTGTTGCCCAGGCTGGTCTTCAACTCCTGGACTCAAATGATCCACCTGCCTCTGCTTCCCAAAGTGCTGGATAAGGCATAAATGCCACCACACTTGACCAAAAAAAAAAAAAAATTTTTTTTTGAGACAATGTTTTGCTCTTGTTGCCTGGGCTGGAGTGCAATGGCGTGATATCTGCTCACTGCAACCTCCGCCTCCTAGGTTCAAGCGATTTTCCTGCCTAAGCCTCCTTGAGTAGCTGGGATTACAGGCGCTTGCCATCATGCCAGGCTAATTATTGTATTTTTAGTACAGACGGGGTTTTTCCATGCTGTCCAGGCTGTTCTTGAACTTCTGACCCAGGTGATCTGCCTGCTTCCATCTCCCAAAGTGCTGGGATTACAGGTGTGAGCCACCGTGCCTGGCTTGAATATGAATTTATAATACCCTATGGTGCAATACAAGAAAGATGCACGCAAAGCACTGATATGAGGAAGTACTTACCCTGTAGCAGCTATTCACTCTGCAAGTATAAGACGAACTCTAAGCTGGGGCAAGATGGCACAGAGACAAGCATATACTAACCAGGGGTTTAATATAAATACAACCAGCACAGAAAAACCCAAAACTACAAAAACCAAAACCAGAATGTCATGTGGTGGAGGTAAAGGACAGAATTTCTGACCCTTTGGCTCAGCTGCCCCTACCCCCCAAATAAAAACCAACAAAGAGGACAAATCAGGACAATAAAGATTCATGCTAAACTGTGGGAGAGGGAAAAGGAATGATAGGGTGGGTGTGGGACAAGGAATGGCCATGTTAGATCACAGGGTCAGTTTGGACCCTGGGCTGAGAGGAGAAAGGCAAGGTCCCTCACCATAACTTAGGCCAAACCTAAGCTGTCAAGGAGGCTAAAGGGCCTGGGCCCATGTCCCTCCCCACCTTTGGGGTCAGATAGTGGCCACCCAGGCCTGCTGGGTTGGGGCCTGACACAGGCTCTGCCTGCCCATTCAGGCTGCCTCTAGAGAGAGAATGGAGTCACTGTCTAACCATGGTACCTGCCTCAGCCACAGCAGACCACAGGAGGCTGGCCCCGGACTCACTGAGTGCCTGCAGCAGCTGTGCAGACACAGCATCCTTGGCCACCTCATGCCCATCCTGCCCATCTAGGGTCAGCACAACCCAGATTAGGCCGCTGAAGGGTACTGGATGCCCAGGGATCACGACCTGGTACCAGAAGCGGTGCCAGCCAGCAGGCCCGGTGCCCAAACACTTGGTGAGGAACACAGGGCTCCCCAGCTTCATTCGTTGGCACAGCAACTGCAGGGCTGCCCGAGCCCCTTGGGACCCTAACTTGTCCCTTGCCAAGGCCAACTGGCTGCACTCTGGCTGTGGGGACCGCAAGGAGGGACCCACAAGCTGCTGGCGGAGTCGCTGCTTCAGATCTGGCTTGAGCCACTCCACAGCCACCGGCTCTCCACAGAGGTGTGATTGCCCTGCAGGAAAAAAAGCCAAGGGCAGATCTAAACACTGGGTCCCAGCCTCCAGGCTGTAAGCCCTTTGGAGCAGCAAAGCAGGCCTGTAATTTGTGGCCTTCCCATTTCCTGGTAGTGTAACCAAGGGTAAGAAAAGAAGCCTTCAGGCTCCATTACTTGCAAAGGGAGTGTAACACAACTGCTACATTAGCAGTTTCCTTGGAGGAGTACTGATTAATGCAGGATTTGTCTGCCTCATAACCATCATAATGGCTAATCTTTACTGTGAAAACTTGCTATAAGTCAGTGTGCTAAGTACCATACACCCATTAAGTTATTTAATTCTCACAACAAGTCTGAGAAAATAGGTTCTATAGTAGTAAAAGGCTCAGTTGGATTCCCTTGAGCAAATCAATTTAAGAGTTTCCTCATAGCTGGAGGGTCGTGTGCCTATTTTGCGGGGTGGGGGTGGGGGAATGTTGAGGATTAAGTCAGGAGATAATGCTCGGGAAGTGTTACAAACTTAGGTAAGTGGCGGTGGTAGCACCATTTTAAGTTTTAAAAACCTGAGATCAAATAGGAAAAGGTTGCAAATTCTGGCATGCTTGACTCTTAACTAGTCTTGTAACTTTAACAGCCATGCTCAGTATAAAGTGCCTGGCAGAACCGGTTTGGCCCCAACCAGCCTCCCCCCACCAGCAGCCTACCTTCCACCAGGGCTTTTTTGGCCATGGCAGCGGCCCGGTGCGAGCTGAATTTGAGCAGAGCGATCTGCCCGGGCGCCGGTCCAGGGCTGGGCAACAGCCGCGCCTCCTGGAGGCCGGGACCCAGCGGCTGCAGCGCGAGTAACAGCGCGCGGCGGGTCAGATTCGGCGGCAGGCCGTCCACGCTCAACTCACACTTCTCGGTGCTGCGGCACACGAGCAGCGTGCAGGACGGCCGCAGCGGGTGGTTGTGCAGCGTGGCGATGGCGGCCTGAGCGCCGCGCCGCGAGCTGTAGCGGGCATAAGCGAAGCCGCGGTTCAGGCCGCTGAAGGTCATCATCAGGCGAAACTCGTAGAGGCGGCCCACGCGCTGGAACAGCGGGATAAGCTGGTGCTCGTAAACGTCCTGGGGCAGCCGCCCGATGAATACCTCTGATCCGGCTGGCGGCGGGCTCCCCACCCAGCCTGTGGGAAGGGGGCATGCGAGGCCACCATCATGAGACGCTTTCGAATTCTGAGCCCACGGACCCAGCGCGCGGGAGTGGGAGGCGATGTGAACAAAGGTCTGTGAAATGGGTTTACACCCGTACACTGGGTGGTTGGCATAATTACGTGACTGGGCTAAGGAGGGGGCCGGCACAGAGTAGGTACACCTTGAGACTAGCCCCCTCCCTAGACGGGGCGGGTGGACGTGGAGGCACAGTTCCTCCTTTGCTGGGGCATAAATCCGGGTAGTTCGCAGTTTCTGACAGTGAAGGCTCGGCGCAACCCCTCCCCCAAAGGGGGCTGGTCGGCACAGTAGAGGCTGGCCGGCTGGGACTATCGTACCTGGGGGTGGCCCGCCATACTTCCTCTGCCCGTTCACCTGCACCAGGCGGATGCCTGTCTCCCTGACCCACGCCTCCAGCGCCGCCTTGTTTTCTGGATTCACCCTCTCACACCACAGCTGAGAAGGAAAGGCAGGTTGGAATGGCGGATCGCCAAGCCCGCCCCCCACCTCTCCTGTGATACTGGGGTCCCTGAAGCCGACCCCCTCTCTGGCGGGGTTCACCGGCCCCCAAGTCGCCACCCGCTTACCTCACAATCCCGCTTGGACTGCATGGCTCTCCCGCAAGTCCCCTTGTACACTCTTTAAAACTTCCTCCCCACCGGCCTCTGGAAGCTTCCCTACCCCTCCACCCCACAAGCTCTCATTGGCTCTGGGCGCCACCCCGCCCCCCAAGGGGGTGGAGGTATTCACTGCACGTGCGCCGCGGAGCTTCGCTCAGACCCTCAGGTGAAAGCTGCAAACACAAGCCGGCAAATACGTCTGGGGGCTGCCTCCAGAGGAGGAGCTCCCAAGCGGGAGTCGCAGGGTAGACGCTGGAGGCAAGAACCTCAGGGTCACACGTTTACCGTCTTTCTCCCTTTTCCACCCCTACTGTGGTCTGCCCCGAAAGGCAGAGCTAGGCATCAGTGACACAAGCAGGCTCCATGGTTGAGGCATGAGGCATTTTATTGGACCTTCAGGGACTGGTTGCAGGGAGGCGTCTGCCTCATCTGGTGTGGGGCTCTGCAGATGAGACCATCTCAGGCCGAGTTCTTGTAGCCCAGGAACACAAGACTGGATTAAGCTCCCAGGGCTTTGTATGAAAAAGGTGTAGACCTGGCCATTTTTGCCAGTGATCAATAAAATAACCATCAAAAAAATTAAAAGTCTTTGTTCTGACCACTCTTCAGGTCTTGCTGAAATGGAAAAGTGCAAAGCAGCTGAAGTACATATGCAGTTTGTCTTAGCCTCAAATAGTGCCAGTCCCACTTCCTTTCCTCTGATAGTTTGCTTAGTTCAGCAGATGCAGAGGGGCTGGCCTGTTCTCCTTTTGATTTCCTCCACAAGGTCTTCTCTTCGGATGTCCACCTAGCCAGGATGGGAAAAGAAGGTGGTATAAGCAATTTCCATTCCCCTGCTCCCTGAGTACCAACAGTTTCCTCTAACCCTCTAGGCATCAGGGTTGTCTCAGCTGGGAGCAGGAACCTAATTAACCTCAGGCTAGAGTGTACCTTCTGGGGGTGCCAAGAAAACATAGGGTGTATGCACGGATGGAGATCTCCCCCTACTAAGACCACAGTAACAGGTTAAACTCTCAAGTCCTTTATGAGTTAGTATTAATATGAATGCCAGGCTTTTGCTCAGGTCTCGAATGGGCATGGGCCTGCCAAAATAGCATACATTCCATGTCTCTTAGCCTTCCTGTCTGCCTTCCTCACCTCTTCCCTGCTAGTCACTGAACGGAGCTTGATGACCCCATCCTTGAGTTCCTGCTCGCCGATGATAGCCACCAGTGGGATGCCTGCCTCCTCACAGTACTGTAACTGGTTCAGTAGTTTTGGGTTCTTCCTGTACAGCAGCTCAGCCTGCAGGGAACAAGAGCAGAAGAGGAAGACTGGCTTCTGCTGTCCTCAGGGACACCCTCCTGGGTGTCCAAGCTGGCACCCTGTTCTTAGCTCCACCTCAAGAAGTTATGCCAGGATCCATTATGGGTGCACTTTATTCAGTTTGTACCCAGCACACCCAAGTTTGCTGCCACCCTGGGGCTTGCCTCCCATACCTTGATCCCAGCATCCCACAGTTCTGAGACAAGCTTTAGTCTCTCTTCTAGCAGCTTCTTCTGTGCAGATGCCACAAGCACCTGTGTCTCCGTGGTCCGTACCTTCTCCTCCAAAGCCTGGGGAAGGGGCAGATAAGAGTCAGAGCTGGGCTAACCCCTTCAAGGAGCAAACAAAGCAAGCTCTAGTCAGGATTTTGAGACCAGGCCCAACTCAGCTGTATCAGCACAGGGGCCTTGTCTTCTAATCTAGCATTTGGGCATAAGGTAGCTTTTAGAAGATAATGAGGACTAAACTGACTGACTTGCACGTGGACGTATCAGAATAAATAACCTAGGGCAAGGGTAAAGGTAACTTCTTTCTTTTTTTTTTTTTTTGAGACGAAGTCTTGCTCTGTCACCATGCTGGAGTGCAGTGGTGCGATCTTGGCTCACTGCAACCTCAGCCTCCTGGATTCAAGCGATTCTCCTGCCTCAGCCTCCCGAGTAGCTGGGACTACAAGTGCTCGCCATCATGCCCAGCTAAGTACTGTATTTTCAGTAGAGATGGGGTTTCACCAGATTGGCCAGAGAAGTATCGATCTCTTGACCTTGTGATCCACCTACCTCAGCCTCCCAAAGTGCTGGGATTGCAGGTGTCAGTCAGCCACAGCACCCAGCCCCATGCCCCCGCAACGCTTTTTTTTTTTTTTTTTTTTTTTTCCTTTTGAGACAGGGTCTCTGTCACCCAGGCTGAAGTACGGTGGCATGATCACTGCAGCTCCAACCTCCCGAGCTCAAGTGATCCTCCCACGTCGGCCTCCCAAATACAGGCACACACCACCATGCTCAGCTAATTAAAAAAAAAAAAATTTTTTTTTTTTCTTTTTTTAATCTATAGAGACAGGGTCTCCATGTTGCCCAGCTGGTCCATGCAGTACCTTAAGGGTCCACCAAAGCATTCACACAGAATTACTACTATGAGCCTACCCCAGGTAATTAGATCACCCTGGGCAGTTCTAGTCCCTACTTACTATCTACCCATTTATGACACCATGCCTCTCACACTTCAGTTACAGGACATAGGTGGGGGTGTGTATGGGTGAGGGGAAAGGAGAATGCTGCTGCTGCTGCTGCTGCCCCTTGTCTTTTTCGGGACAACTATTTTCATAGTTTAAACAACATAAGATGCCTACTGGAAGAATGATCTCAACTGGGAAACAGGTAGTTTCCATCCTTTAGAAAAGGCAAAGGGCTGTGGGGAGGTTGCCAGAGCATTTCCCAGAGGATGAAATGCAACCAGCCACTTAAGATCAGCAGCAACCAAGTGGGGCTTGGGGCCACAAGAGGCTTCCTTGGTGTTATTCTAGGTGCTAGACAGTCAAGGTAGCCATCTGAGGGACACCAGGGCCTCAGGCACATGCTTCCCATTTAGAGACAATATTATAGTGTAGTTAGTGGCAAGACTTTGGAGTCAGACTGCCTGGATTCAAATTCTGACTATCACTTACAAGTTTCAGGCCTTAAGCAAATTGTTTGATCTATAATGCTTCAGTTTTCTCATCTGGAAAATGCAATTAATAAAATTAGCTACTTGCAGAGGGCTGTGGTAAGAACTATATTTTGATAATGCATGAAAAGCACCAAGCACAGTGCCTGGCATGAGGCAGTAAAATGTTAAGTATTCAGTATTATGAGGACGATCTAGGTCGTGGATACACCAGCCCAAGTTTGTGACAGCCCTGAAGGAAGTAGGGACCTAGGGCAGAGGATTTATTGGAGAAATATTGTGGATTAAAGATCGATAAAACTGGCCTATAATGGGGTGGGAATCTGTAAAAAAGAGCAATAATCTTTTCTCCATTTCTGTGAGAGACTCTCTGCCCAAAGCAGCACTACTTGCTCCCTTGGAGATCAGATAGCTTGGGTACCACCACTGCTCAGACTGTCTTCTACCCACTCCCAAGGACCTACCTCCAGTCTCTGTTCCACGATGGAGAAAATCCGCTCCACTCCAATGCTGAGTCCCACACATGGCACCTTGCGTCCTTTGGGGTCAAACATGCCCACTAGCCCATCATAGCGCCCTCCAGCAGCCACACTGCCCACACCCAGGGGCTCTTCCCCTGCCTGGGCTGGGGACTGTAGCAGCACTGCCTCATAGATCACCCCAGTGTAGTAATCCAGCCCTCGAGCAAGGCTCAGGTCAAAGGAGATCTGTGGAGATAAGAACATGGTCAGTGCCAGATTAAGATCAGGGACCTGAAGTCCCAGAGCTCAGAAGGGATCCCATCTCCAACTTGACTCACTTTGTCATCAATGCCAAATAGGGTCAGGTACTCAAAGAGCAGCTTCAGGTCTCTCAGGCCCTCCAAGGCCTGCTTGTTTTGGGATAGTTTAGGATCCTGGAGCAGCTGTTCCACCAGGGATACGCCACCTGGGGAGAGAGACTTGTGAGTGAAGCTGACAAGAAAACAAAAAAGGTAAGTGGGGGGGTGTTGACTTTCTTGCCTGAACTTTAGTTGCCTGTGCATGTGTGTGTACCTACATACACATACACACACATGCTTGCTCCCCTACATACACAGAAGAGTTTCAACTTTAGGACTGAGGGCAGTGGGATGGCTGCTGGGGAAGCTTGGTTCTGTTCCTCACCATGCTGCTGGACATAGTCCCCAATGCGGTCAGCCACCTCGGGTGCGAGGCCCTTCTCTCCTACCATCTCATTCTTCACTTCTTCCCAGGACATCTAGGCAGATAGACATCAGTCAGAGACCCCTGGGCAGCTTCTGCACCATATAGCAAGTACGTACTGTCCTCAGGAAACAGTCTTGGAGCAGTAGCTGCCCATCAGCCTACATCTTGGGGCTAACGTTCCTCTGGTGGGTATAGAGTCATGCACCTCTCTATCTTGTTTTCCGTTTCCCAAGGCAGGGTGGGATCTGAAAAAAGAAGTCAAGTACTTGGGTTGTTACCTTGTCCAACTTATCTACTGAGGAGCAGATGGTACGGAACTTGCTGTCAGGAACACCACAGATGGCAAACATCCCATCTAGGATGCGCCGATCATTTACCTGCAGGGAACCAACACATAGTGAGGGGGGAATCTCTTTTCTTACATGCCTGGCAATAGTCATGGTCACTTGGGCTACTGGTCCCTCTGCACAAGGATCTTTTCTTGTGAGAGGCCAGGCCCAAATTTGCCCTCCCATCCTTGTCATCTCTGACCTTGACCAGGAAGTCGCCTATCTGAAGTGAACTCAGTATCTCGCACATGATCTTCAGGCACTCTGCATCAGGGATCATGGGATCAAAGTTTCCAGCAATGTCAAAATCCTACAGGGAGAGGAGTAGCCAGCAGTCTTCAGGGATTCACCTTTCTGAAGTGGGGGACTGTGGGAGCTCTGCTTTCTAGGAAGGCCTGGTTGTACTCAAGCATAGACTTTCTTCATTGTCTGATCATCAGCCCAGAGGTAAACCCCAGCATCCTTGGGCTTTTGACTAGTTTTGGTTTCTTTTCCATCTACTGGGTTATTCCTTCATTTTCTACTTCACCATCTTCTTCTTAACTCCTCCTACTGGATGGGGTAATTATATGACTTTATTGCTTAGCCATTTTCCCTATTCATCCAGAAGCCCTGGCATCAGTCTGAATGATTTGATATATCAAAGCTAATTTCCTTATCTTCTGCTGTGATCCTATCACTGTGGTTTAAAATAAAGAGGACTGAACCAAGGGTTCTAGTCCTGACTTTGCCTTTCTTATCCCTCTGATCTCTTCATCTACTGGGTATCAAGTTTACTCATATGTAAAATGGAGAGACTTTATTCTCCTCCCCTCCCCCCCCCCACAGGGACATTGTGAAATCTGTATGAAAACACCGCAGAAATCTAAGAGCATTGTCTGGTCATCCAGTTTGCTCAGGACACCAGGAGTACTCAAGAGATTCTGCTGGCTTGAGAGAGCCCCAAGTAACCCATCCCCGCTACGGTTTCCCAACACTCACACACTGGTAGAATTCCCGGTATCGGCCGCGGGTCATGGCTGGGTTATCCCGCCGATATACCTTTGCTATGTGGTAGCGTTTAATGTTGTTCAGTTTATTCATTGCCAAATACCGAGCAAAAGGAACCTGATGACAAAGTGTTAAGGAGAAAGCCCCTCCTATCAATGTCTGGAAGTTGATTATCATCACCAACAGAAGCTGAGGTTTAACTCCTCCCTGTATGGGTAAAACTGCCACCCATAAGATTAACAGCACTAATGAACATCAGAAAGAATCAACTGTGCTACCACATGGGGCAGCTGAAGGCTCAAAAAGGAATAAGGCACGTTTCTCTTTGGTAGTGTTGAGTGGACTTTTTTGAGCAGGGCAAGGGGCTGGGCAGGTTGGCCACAGACCAGATAAAGGCCCCCATATGGGATTTCTAAGCAGATGATTCTCTGCGTAGCTTGGAGACAAAGGAAATGTGTTGCTGGTCCATTAAGGAGAATTTTTTCCACTGGCCAGGGCAGGGCAGAGGTATTCTGGAGCCAGGGGATAACTGCAGAGTTGGAACTGGGCCTTGACATCAAGCTGATGTCTCACTCAGGATTCAGAAGATTTCTAAGGGTGTGTATGCTCTGTTTAGCCAAAGTCCCACTCCTGGTTTAGAGAAATAATTCCCCTAATCGCCAAAGACTTTGTATTTGATCCTACCTATGTCTGTCTATTCTTAAGCCTGAGCCCAGTGAGTGCCAATCCATCCAAAGTCTCAAGAGCCCAAGTTTGGAAAGATACAGTGAGGTCATAGCGAAGGGACAGCAGCTCTCCACCCTGGTCTTTCAGGTCATAGATAAGCTTGGAGTCTTCCCCATACTTTCCCGTCAGTGTTTCCTGGAGAAAACACAAGTAAATGTGGTCATAATAATAAATATAACAATTTAAAAGTTCTGAAAATAAAAATGACTGATTCCAACTTGTCTATATTTCCCTCTGCTTTTTATCCCAAATCTTAAGTCTTTGATGTAGTTGTCATTAAAAGGAAACACTAATTTTGTTTTTTTTTCTATTTTGATTTTGTAACAGGGCTGAATTTTTTGTATTTTTTTTTTACATTTTTGTCTCTTAAAAAACTTTCTTTCTTCAGACTCAACTTCTCAGCATGAAGTTTTTTTTTTTTTTTTTTTTTTTTTTTGAGACGGAGTTTCACTCATGTTACCCAGGCTGGAGTGCAATGGTGCGATCTCGGCTCACCGCAACCTCCGCCTCCTGGGTTCAGACAATTCTCCTGCCTCAGCTGGAGACTGGTCTGTATCCACAACAGGAGAGGACCCTTTGGGCCCTTACTCTATTGCTGTCTTCTTTGTTATTCAAATGCCCACTCATCTACCATGTAGTTTCTTCTTGCCCATTCCTCACCTTTAGTTCAAATACAGGTGTGTCAATGACTTCTGCACCATGGCGCTTGAAGCAACGGATGATTACATCAAACACCTTCTCACGAACTGCCATCTGCCGGGGACTGTAGTCTCTTGTGCCCTTGGAGTTGAAATCAGTAAGAGAACCAGAAATGAGGTTTGAAAACCAAGAACAATATATTTTGGAAATATAAAAGGATGACCTCAATAATGAAAAAGCAAATCTTGCTCTAAACAGATTTTCCTACAGTCCACTGAATTTTAAAACAAGTACAAATAATTCCCTATTAATTCCCATACCCATTTGCTATCTGCCTTCCAAACTGTATTCCCTTTTAAGCTTGAGTCTATTTTCTAAAATTCTTAGAACCTTTTTCTTTAAGCCATTTTTCTAAAAACTCTGGGATAACAGAACATTTCCTGGCCTAGTAACAAACACCCACCTGAGACTGGGCACAGTGGCTCACGCCTGTAATCCCAGCACTTTGGGAGGCCAAGGCGGATGGATTGCCTGAAGTCAGGGGTTTGAGACCAGCCTGGCCCACATGGTGAAACCCCATCTCTACTAAAAATATAGAAGTTACTCGGGTGTGGTAGCACACCCCTTGTAGTCTCAGTTATTCGGGAGGCTGATGCATAAGAATCCTTGAACCTGGGAGGCAGAGGTTGCAATGAGCTTAGATTATGCCACTGCACTCCAGCCCAGGCGACAAACAAAAGGTGCCTGGAATCCCAGCTACTCAGGAGGCTAAAGGCAGGGAGAATCATTGAACCTAGGAGGCAGAGGTTGCAGTGAGTCGAGATGCAGTTGTTGCACTTTCATAGTTAAAACTGTTTGTTCTTGGCCGGGCGCGGTGGCTCAAGCCTGTAATCCCAGCAATTTGGGAGGCCGAGGCGGGTGGATCACGAGGTCAAGAGATTGAGACCATCCTGGTCAACATGGTGAAACCCCGTCTCTACTACAAATACAAAAATTCAGCTGGGCATGGTGGCGTGTGCCTGTAATCCCAGCTACTCAGGAGGCTGAGGCAGGAGAATTGCCTGAACCCAGGAGGCGGAGGTTGCGGTGAGCTGAGATCGCGCCATTGCACTCCAGCCTGGGTAACATGAGCGAAACTCCGTCTCAAAACAAACAAACAAACAAACAAAAAACCAAAAAACTGTTTGTTCTCTAGTTTGTTTCTGGTAACAAGCCTATGACTTGGCTAGGCAGATAAATTTTATAGATGAAGTACAGGGTGTTGAGAAATAAAGTCATTACTTAAGGTTATTCAGCATGTTTGTGGCAGTCAGGACTAGAACTGTGTTCTCCTTCCAGGTCAGAGCTTCCAATCTGGGCTTTTATACCCTACTCCAAAGTCTTTGGTTTCAAGACCTCTTTACACTATTCTTACTATTTATTAAAGACCTCAAAGTGTGCCGGGCGCGGTGGCTCAAGCCTGTAATCCCAGCACTTTGGGAGGCCGAGGCGGGTGGATCACGAGGTCAAGAGATCGAGACCATCCTGGTCAACATGGTGAAACCCCGTNGCTTGAACCCAGGAGGTATAGGTTGCAGTGAACCAAGGTCACGCCACAGCACTCTAGCCTAGGCAACAATAGCAAAACTCCACCTCAAAAAATAAATTAAATTTTTAATTTTTATTTTAATTTAAAAGAAAATTTTTTTTGAGACAGAGTCTTGCTCTGTTGCCAGGTGCCAGGCTGGAGTGCAGTGGCGTGATCTCGGCTCACTGCAATCTCCGCCTCCCGGGTTCAAGCAATTCTCCTGCCTCAGACTCCCAACTAGCTGGGACCACAGGTGCGTGCCACCATGCCCAGCTAATTTTTGTAATTTTTAGTAGAGATGGGGTTTCACCGTGGTCTCCATCTCTTGACCTTGTGATCCGCCCACCTTGGCCTCCCAAAGTGCTAGGATTACAGGCATAAGCCACCACGCCCGGCAAAAATTTTTTCAAACGTCACACTTCGATGGTGAGAGGCCACCATTCCACCAATTCTGTCTTTTGTCCTTTAGAAAACCCAAGTAACTATGCAGATTCATTCCTGGAACCTTGTTAGCTAACCTTAATTAACATCTCAAAATCAATAAGCTACAGACTAGACTCTAGGGAAATAGGTGGCCAGAAAAGGGGAAAAGGTCAGGAAAAGGACTGACAGGGGTTTTACTTAAGGTTGGCCCTAGCATTATCACTTAATAGTATTCACTGTATTTGCCCCTGAAGCACACTAACCAAGAAAAAGTTTCTATTTGAAGAAATTAAGGTGATCTCAAACTGCCTCGCAGAGTAATTTTAAAAACATTATCGGCCTCTTCCACATCTAACGGATGCATACACAATAAATTAAAATGCATACACAGTCATTTTTAAATAATTTGTCTTACTTAAATAATTTTCCTGTGAAAAATTATTCACATTGAAGGAGAGTCAAAACAGAAAAACAATGAAACTCACCTGTCCAATAACTTTGAGTTTAATATATTCACCTTCCTTCTTATCCCCCAAGTCCTCAGTTGAAGGTTTTGCCTCCTGAAAGAAAATCAAATTTCAAGATAAAAGTTCTTACATATTATTTTAATTACTCACTTATTGAGTATCCATTACTTTCATTCAGGGTGCAAAATCTGCACCTGAGAATACAAAGAGCATTTCTTTTCCATGCCAGTCAATTAAGAAAAAAAAGATTCTAAGTCAATTACTGTCCCAAACACCATTCACTAGAAATCAAGAAAGGGGTCTCTTTTCTTATATCCCATAGTAATGGTCTAAAACTTTACCACGAATCAAAATCACCTGAAGGACGTGTTACAAACTGCTGGGCCCAAGCCCCAGATTCTTATTCAGCACATCTGCAGTAGGGATGAGAATCAGTTTCTAACAAATTATCAGATGGTACTGATGCTGCTGGCCAAAGGAACAACAACTTGGAAACAACTGCCCTACAGCCAACTCTTGCCAGCACAGAGGGAGTTCATCCTCCATGATTTTTAGACAAAGATTCTGAATCCAAGATTATCTTCTCACAGCCTATCATGAGGAGTTTAATCCAACTACAAAACTGTGCTAAGAAATTTAAATTAATCATATTAACATAAGCAAGGCTATTTAGAAAGGAAAATCAAATAGGAAAGTATTGGCCTAATGTACTCTGGAATCAAAATAAATCAGTTTTATATAATCAATTATTTTAGACTATCCGAAGCATAATGCTTAAATTTAAAAGCTAAGGCCTGACTGAAAAAAATTAAAGGAACTGTATTACTGTATTAGAATTAGAACTGCCAAAATTTAAAAATATTTGTTCATTTAACAAATAATGTGTCTAACCGGGCGCAGTGGCTCACGCCTGTAATCCTAGCACTTTGGGAGGCTGAGGTGGGTGGATCACCTGAGGTCAGGAGTTCAAAACCAGCCTGGCCATCATGGTGAAACCCCATCTTTAAACAAACAAACAAAAAACAAATGTGTCAATTACATGTTAACACAAATAACATTTTAGAAAAAGGTAACTGTTGGCTGGGAATGGTGGCTCACACCTGTAATCCTAGCACTTTGGGAGGCCGAGGTGGATGGATCACCTGAGGTCAGGAGTTCAAGATCAGCCTGGCCAACATGGCAAAACCCTGTCTACTAAAAATACAAAAATTAGCCAGGTGTGGTGGTATGTGCCTGTAATCCCAGCCACTTGGGAGGCTAAGGCAGGAGAATCGCTTGAACCTGGGAGGCGGAGGTTGCAGTGAGCTGAGATCATACCATGCACTCCAGCCTAAGCAAAAGAGGGAAACTCTGTCTCAAAAAATAAATAAATAAATAAAATAAAGAAAAAGGTAACTGTTTTCCAAACAATTTAGTGAGAAGAGTGGAACTGATTTACATTTTTGCAAATCTTTAATGTCTGGCTGAATAGAAGACAGCAGGATTCTCATATGTGATTTTTGCATTTAATCTATCGTGATGTTATGGTGGTTGAAGTATATAAGGAAAACCTAATCTTACACAAATATGTAGTTGTAAAAGGAAGAGTTTTTTTTTTTTTTTTTTTTTTGAGATGGAGTCTTGCTCTGTCGCCAAGCTGGAGTGCAGAGGCATGATCTCGGCTCACTGCAACCTCCGCTGCCTGTGTTCAAGTGATTCCCCTGCCTCAGCCTCCTGAGTAGCTGGGACTACAGGTGCTCACCACCATGCCCAGCTAATTTTTTGTATTTTAGTAGAGACAGGGTTTCACTATGTTGGCTAAGATGGTCTCGATCTCCAGACCTTGTGATCCGCCCACCTTGGCCTCCCAAAGTGCTGGGATTACAGGTGTGAACCACTGCGCCAGCCCACGTTTTCTAAAATTCTAACTTTCACCTGAATACTTGAATTTTATCACTGCCAACAAATACTGTCAGATGTTTTCCTTGCGGTGACAAGGCTCACTTTGTTCATTGTTGTAAAAATGTCTGCCAAATATTCAAGTTTTAAAAACCATTTGTCTTTCAGTTGTTAATTCAAATAAGAAAAGATATTCTATGAAAAAGGTAGCTAGATCAGCTTGCAATTTGAACAATGGCATAAGCATTTTCCCTACCTTGGAGTGCGGAAGTGCTTTATATGTATTTCTCATATTGTCACAGCAAATATTTAAAAAGAGGGTACTCAAGGGTCAAGATTCAACAAAATTAATAAATTTTCAGCCAGGCATGGTGGCTCATGCCTGTAATCCTAGCACTTTGGGAGGCTGAGGTGGGTGGATTGCCTGAGCTCAGGAGTTCGAGACCAGCCTGGGCAACATGGTGAAACATGTTGTATGTTTCTTATATGTTTTTTGTATTTTTGTAAAAGTACAAAAAAATTAGCTGGGCATGGTGGTACCCGCCTGTAATCCCACATACTGGGGAGGCTGAGGCACAATAATTGCTTGAACCCAGGAAGTGGAGGCTTCAGTGAGTAGGGATCATGCCACTGTACTCCAGCCTGGGCAACAGTGAGATTCTATCTCCAATAAAAACCCCCAAAACAAACAAATGAACAAAGTTTTACTATTTTATCAATGACATTCTTAAGTAAAACTGAATTTTATTTATTTATTTACTCACTTTGAGTGCATGGCAGTGAAGAACATACTGGCTATTAGTACAGTTTAGTGTCGCTGTCTTAATTTACGCTAAGACACCAGCAGTTCTACTCACCAGTGCTTTTGTGCCTTCAGTGCAAATGGTAACACAACGAAAAAGGCAGATGACATCTCAGAATTATTATAAAAATCGTTTTGACCATGAAGTCCCCTTGAAAAAGTCTTGTCCCCACAGTACTGAGTTTTCTATTGTTTCCTTTTTTTTTTTNAACACAAAAACAAGAGTTACAAAATAATTTCAAATAGAGAGTTACTAGAATGAAAATGAAGTTAACAGAATAAATTAGTTGAAACAACTTCACCATGAAGGTATCTCAAGAAGAAGCAAATCATTTTTTGTAAAGCGGGTACCTTGGAAAATTTCACTAATAATGTGGTTAAAAAAAAAAAAGTAGCTTTTTTCTCTATGTGCTACACCTTAGTTTGGCCACGAAATTACCCACTTATTTAGATATATACCTTATTATTCATAATAATTTCAAACAGTTAATCCATATTTGATAAGAATAACCATATTGCATTTTACAGGTAAAATAACAGAACCATTACCTGTGTAGCTCATGCTATTAACTTAAAATACAAAATTCTTTAACATTCAACAATTAAGAGAGCATGGCTGGGCGCAGTGGCTCACGCCCATATAATCTCAGCACTTCAGGAGGCTAAGGCAAACAGATCACCTGAGGTTGGGAGTTCAAGACCAGCCTGACAAACATGGAGAAACCTCATCTCTACTGAAAATACAAAAAATTAGCCGGTCATGGTGGCACATGCCTGTAATCCCAGCTACTCAGAAGGCTGAGGCAGAAGAATCACTTGAACCTGGGAGGCAGAGGTTGCAGAGAGCTGAGATTGTGCCATTGCACTCCAGCCTGGGCAACAAGAGCGAAACTCAATTTAAAAAAGAGAGAACATATTTAACTAAAAGTAGCTTTTAACCTTAAGATACAGGCCAGAATCTAGGGAAATGCTTAGATAACAGAACTGACTTCATTAGTATGAATCCTTGCCTGTTTTTCATTCTGCAGTGCTTTTAACATTTGCTGACTACTGACTATTATGGCAGCAGGCAAAATTAACCTTCTTCAGTGAGACAGTATTTCACCTGAAAACTAGAAGGCTGTCTTCAAATATAGTCTCTCTCCACATTTCTATTATATATTCATAGTAAACAGCTGCTTCTTCCTCTAAGTATCTAGAAGGCAAAAAACAACTTATTCCATGCAGTGAAGGGCAATAAACAGCAACCAAGCTCTGAGTCCTCTATGACTGGAAGGAGAGGAGGCGTTAAGAAGCTTTGTTTAAGTTAGCACAAAGGACAGCCCACTCCCTTGGCAGCAATGTATCAGCACAACAGGAGTGGCTTTGCTCATGCGTCTCCTAGACAGGGTAGCTATAGAGGCTACTCAGCACAGAAGAAATCTTCCCCCTCCTCCTCTCCATCACTCTCAAGTGCTTCAGAACTCTCCTTCTAAAGCCTAGCTTCTCCAATCCTGTAACTACTCAAATCAAGAAACATAAATAGGGCTGGGTGCGGTGGCTCAGACCTGTAATCCCAACACTTTGGGAGGCCGAGATGGGCGGATCATGAGGTCAGGGGTTCAAGACCAGACTGGCCAACATGGTGAAACCCTGTCTCTACTAAAAAATACAAAAACTAGCCAGGCATGGTGGCCCATGCCGATAATCCCAGCTACTCGGGAGGCTGAGGGAGAAGAATTGCTTGAACCAGGACCTGGGAGGCAGAGGTTGCAGTGAGCCTAGATCGTGCCACTGCACTCCAGCCTGGGCTACAGAGCGAGACTCCATCTCAAAAAAGAAAAGAAAGAAAAGAAAAGAAAAAGCATAAATAGCTTCCAGTACTTTAGGGCCTATAACCTAACTCTATAGCATGACATTCTGTCCTTCCACTATTAAGCTCAATTCTCATTTTTCTCTCATCACTCACTTTACAAACCCAAAGACTCTGTTCAATTGGACTATTTGCTGTTCCCTAAACACATCCATTAGTATTACTTCATCTTCAGCCCTTTGCAGCCCTAGTTTCATTTAGCTGGCATATATATATCCTCTCTTGAAATCACCTCAAGGATATCTACCTCACACATCAACTTAAGTCCAGTATATTTTCTCTTTTCTTTTTTTTTGAGACAGATTTTTGCTCTTGTTGACCAGGCTAGAGTGCAATGGTATAATCTCGGTTCACCGCAACCGCCATCTCCCGGGTTCAAGTGATTCTCCTGCCTGCCTCAGACTTCCAAGTAGCTGAGATTACAGGCATGTGCCGCCACACCCAGCTAATTTTTGTATTTTTAGTAGAGACAGGCTTTCACCTTGACCAGGAAGGTCTCAATCTCCTGACCTCGTGATCTGCGTACCTCAGCCTCCCAAAATGCTGGGATTACAGGTATGAGCCACCGCATTGGGCCAAGTCAGTATTTTTTAAAACTCATCTATGAACCACAGCACTCCCCCAACCTTTCAAATGATATTAATATCTTCCTTGCAATTTATTCTTTTTTTTTTTTTTTTTTAGACGGAGTTTCGCTCTTGTTACCCAGGCCGGAGTGCAATGGCGCAATCTCGGCTCACCGCAACCTCCACCTCCTGGGTTCAGGCAATTCTCCTGCCTCAGCCTCCTGAGTAGCTGGGATTACAGGCACGCGCCACCATGCCCAGCTAATTTTTTGTAGTTTTAGCAGAGACGGGGTTTCACCATGTTGACCAGGATGGTCTCGATCTCTTGACCTCGTGATCCACCCGCCTCGGCCTCCCAAAGTGCTGGGATTACAGGCTTGAGCCACCGCGCCCGGCCTTCTTTTTTTTTTTTTTTAAATAAAGACGGGGTTTCATCATGTTGGTCAGGCTGGTCTTGAACTCCTGACCTCAGGTGATCTACCCGCCTTTGCCTCCAAAGTGCCTGGATTACAGGCATGAGCCACCACACCCGGCCGACCTTACTTCTTTATTTATTGTTCTCACCTTTTTTCTAAGTCAAACTTCTTACAAGAATATTCCGTTTTTGCTATCCCTACTTTCACTGTCACCCTACTGTAATATGGTTTATGCCCCCCCATTCCACTTGACATTCTCCTCACCAATGTTAGCAGGTGGACTCCTTATTGCTAAATCCAACGTACACTTTCATCTGTAACTCTCTTAAACAACAAACACTGATGAGTTCTACCTTGAAAACTCTCCACTGGTGGCTACCAAGATTAGGTTTTCTCATTTCTGTCATTTCCTTAAATCCTGGTTTTCATCTGAATTCTGTGTCTTCAATCCTCTGCTTTTCTCTGTCTCCCTGGTAACCCGTGATTCCAACTAGTTCTCAGACACTAATAACTTAATCATTTCTTCTAACCTTTATGAGTTTCACACACATTTATCCAAGTGCCTGAATATATCCATTTAGCTATACCTAGGGTAGTTCACTGAGGAAGTGTCCCAAACCAAATGCATTATCTCTAACTCCTGCGTCAGTGTTAACTCCTCTTTCTAAAAATCAAAATCAAAACAAATTACAATTCTTCCTGGATCCCCAATTACAATAAATGATTACCACACAATCCGTAGCAAACAACAAAAATTCCAGGGTCATCTTTGGCTCCTCTTCTGCTTTTAAACATTAAACTTCATACTTAACATCATTCATCATTCTGACAATTCTATGACCCTATGTCTTTTTTTTTTTTTTTTTTTTTTTTTGAGACAGGGTCTCCCTATGTTGCCCAGGCTGGTCCTAAACTTCTGGGTTCAAGCAGTCCTCCCATCTTGGCCTCTCAAAGGGCTGGGATTACAGGCATGAGCCATCGCACCCAGCCTGACAATTCTATTTCTTAATACCTCTCAAGCCCATCCCATTCTTTCCTTTCCACTGCTTTAGTTCAGGAATTCATTGTGGCTTATTAACATCACTGCAACAGCATAACCGGCCTGGTGCAGTGGCTCACACCTGTAATCCCAGCACTCTGAGAGGCCAAAGTGGACCACTTGAGGCCAGGAGTTTGACACCAGCCTGGGCAACATGGTGAAACCCCATCTCCACCATAAATAGAGAAATTAGCCAGGCATGGTGGTACATGCCTGTAGCCCCAGCCATTTGGGAGGCTGAGGTGGAAGGATCATTTGAGCCAGGGAGGTCAAGGGTGCAGTGAGCCAGGATCATGCCACTGCACTCCAGCCTGAGTGAAAGAGTGAGACCTTGTCACTAGAATAATAATTTTAAAAATACAATAACTGATGTTCCCAGTTTTCCTCTCTTCAATTATTTCTCCAAACTGTCACCAGAGTCATCTCACTAAAATGCAATCTGATTTGCTCAAAATCTTCAGGGTTAAATTCAAACTCCTAGGCCAGGCACAGTGGCTCACATCTGTAATCCCAGCACTTTGGGAGGCCAAGGTGGGTGGATCACCTCAGGTCAGGAGTTCAAGATCAGCCTGGCCAACATGGCAAAACCCCATCTCTACTAAAAATGTAAAAATTAGTCGGGTGTGTAGGCATGCAACTGTAATCCCAGCTACTCAGGAGGCTGAGGCAGGAGAATCACTTGAACCCGGGAGACAGAGGTTGCAGTTAGCCAAAATTGCCCACTGCACTCCCCGCTGGGCCAACAGAGCGAGACTCCGTTTCAAAAAAAAAAAAACAAACTCCTTAGCTGACATACACTGATCCTTCATGTGCTGGTCCCTGCCTAGCAATGAAACCTTATTCTCCTACCTCTGTTAGCATATAGCCTATCCTCCAGCCATGACTATCTACAATTATTTGAACATGGCACCCTCTATCTTATTTCAATTATTTCTGTGCATGCTGAACCCCTCTTCAACAAAGGCCTTTTCCCACTCTACCCTCCTCTCATGACCACCCAGATATCACACTTCACTGATCATCCTCTTAAAAGTTCCCATACTGCTTACTTATCTATCACAACCATTTGTTTACATATCTGTTTCTTCTACCAGATTTGAGCTTCTTATTGGCATGCCTTACTCTTCTTTGTATTTCTGGTCAAGCATAGAGTCTGGTACTTTAAAGATATTCAATATTCTTATTAAACAGTTTTCTGGCTGGGTGCAGTGGCTCATGCCTATAATCCCAGGACTTTGGGAGGCTGAGGCGTGTGGATCACCTGAGGTCAGGAGTTCCAGACCAGCCTGACCAACGTGGAGAAACCCCATCTCTACTAAAAATATAAAATTAGTCGGGCATGGTGGCATATGCCTGTAATCTCAGCTACTCAGTAGGCTGAGGCAGGCGAATCCCTTGAACCCAGGAGGCAGAGGTTGCAGTGAGCCAAGATAGCACCACTGGACTCCAGTCTGGGCAACAAGAGCAAAACTCCGTCTCAGAGGAAAAAAAAAAAAAAAAAGAGTTTTCTGTGACAGGTTCATATGTCTTGTCTTCCCTACAAGTTTATAAGCAGTTCAAGTTTTTTCACCTCTCTCACCTCTGTGGTGCCAAACAAACACTAAGCAATTATTAAATGTTTGTTGAATAATTAAGAATAATAGCACTATTTTCTGTATCATATTACAGAATCTTACTCATGTTTCATACTTCTGTATGCAATAGTCAGTTCAAACAGTTCTTTTCAATTTTTGTATTCAAAGTTG
>NW_016107416.1:1707152-1708202 GCF_001604975.1 Cebus imitator
AATAAGAGATAAGGCCAGATGTGGTTGGCTCAAGCCTGTAATCTCAGCACTTTGGGAGGCCAAGGTGGGCAGATCACAAGGTCAGGAAATCGAGACCATCCTGGCTAACACAGTGAAATCTTGTGTCTACTAAAAATACAAAAAATTAGCCAGGCATGGTGGTACGTGCCTGTAATCCCAGCTACTCGGGAGGCTAAGGCATGAGAATCACTTGAACCTAGGAGGCGGAGGTTGCAGTGAGCCGAGATTGCGCACTGCACTACAGCCTGGTGATAGAGCAAGACTCTGTCTCAACAACAACAAAAAGGATATGTGAACGAGATTTTAAATTTCCAAAAATAAGCTGCCACTTTCCCCAGACGCTCCATTCAGTGATCTCTTCCCAACTCTGAGCCACTAGAGTAACGATCACCTGTACCACTTGTTTAATAGTCTATGCTTGCTTAAGGCAACCATCAAGCTTATCAACTTCTTCTTTGACAAACCTGCCTGAAAAATGAGAAGATCCTGTACAAAAAAAAAGCCAAAGTTTCTCTCTAGCGAGCTCAGTGTCTTTTGTATGCTGTCTTTCCTTCTCTTCCCTGCAAAAAGCAGCCAATACAGAACGGTATGGCGCACTAGTTACAAAACAGTGAAAGCATTCAGCTCTGAGTCTGGGACACTAGGTTATCAAAGAAAAGATAATCCCAAAGATTGCTGGGTGATTTGGCTTGAAAGGATACACAGCCCCAAAGCAGAAGAAACAGGTGATGGAAAGATTAAGTGAATATACAGGATCAAACTGAGAACTGAAAACCTCTTAGACTGCAAAAGATATGGAAAACACAATAGTCCTCATTTTCAAATGTACAAAATTCATGAGGAGAGTTTTATTATGCTATTTCAAAGTCAAAAAAACAAGACCTCTGATTAAAAGCACTCTGGAGGTCGGGCGCAAGTAGCTCACTCCTGTAATCCCAGCGCTTTGGGAGGCTAAGGTGGGCGATCACTTGAGGCCAGGAGTTCAAGACCAGCTAGCTAACATGACGAAATCCCATCTCTACTAAAAAA
>NW_016107416.1:1709522-1716538 GCF_001604975.1 Cebus imitator
CCAGGCTGATCTCAACTCCTGACCTCAGGTGATCCACCCAACTTGGCCTCCCAAGGTGCTGGGATTACTGGTGTGAGCCACCACGCCAGGCTGGATTGCTCATTCTTATTGAAATCGGAGGGATTCTAGGAAAACCCAACAACAAATTTAAAAATGCATACTCTTATTTGATGACATTAACAAATCTGTTCATTTGTTAAGGTGTGATAACGGTATACTGGTCATGTTAAAAGAAAAAGCCCTTCTCTTTTAAAGGTATATATTGAAATACAGATGAAATGATACAATATTTAGGATTGGCTTCAAAATAATAAGTGGGAGTATAATGGGATACTGTAGATGATAGGCTAAGAGGTGGCCACAAGGATTCATTATATAAGCAGTACATTTAAACATAAATAAAAATTTTCATTAAAAAAATTCACTCCAAGCTTCAAACAAATTCTGTACACATCAATTTATTTCCTAATGAAGAAAGGTCAAAACGGGTTAAACAGGATAATTCTAATGCAACCATTATTAAAAGGTAAAAACTTGGAATTATAATAAAGTCACTTCCCTCATACTTAAATAATTTACCACAATTCTACTATTTATTTAGAGACAGAGGCAAAAAAAAAAAAAAAAGAGAGAGTCTCGCTCTGCTGCCCAGGCTGAAGTACAGTGGCATAATCTTGGCTCACTGCAACTCCACCTCCTGAGTAGCTGGGACTATAGGCACACACCACCACACCCGGCTAAATTTTCTATTTTTTGATAGAGACAGAGTTTCACCATGTTGCCCAGGCTGGTCTCGAACTCCTGCACTCACGCAATCCTCCTGCCTCGGCCTCCAGGGTGCTGGGATTACAGGCATGAGCCACTGCACACGGCCCACAATTCTAAAAACACAAAAATATAGTATATTTTCATCTTCATGCTGCATATGTTCAAACTTAGTAAGACGATACTAGAGATTTAGAACAGAACTGACCAGATTTAACTCCGTAACCTCAAGGTTTAGGTCAAAACTGTCAAAACAATGGGCCTCTTAATATTTACATTCAACCCTAAATGGTGGTTAAACACTAGATATGTACAGATAGCTTCTCAGGAACTACAAACTATAACTGAACATTTTACTCGTTGTATAAACCCTACTCTTTGAGCCTACACTATGAACTTATGCTAAGCCTACAACAAACCAGTTTGCATCCAAAAGTACTAGCAAACATGCTTGGAAGTATGCTTACAATTGTTAAGTATGCTTAACAATAACCAGACATTGTTAATTATCTGGTATCTATTTTCCTTTTCTTCCTTAGAAAGGGAAACCTAAAGTTGCCCAGATAAAAAACGTATTTCCCAGCTTCTTCTATAGCCATTTTGGCCAAAGAGATGTAAAATGACATACTTTTTCCCTTTGCTTCTCCTTTTTCTCCTGTCTGGAACACAAAGTAGCTTTTTTGAGCCCACAAGCAGACAAGCACCAGAGTGAAAGATGCTGGTAAGGATGGAGAAGAAAAGAATACAAAGGCACCTGAGCTACTTATGTCTACACTGCTTGTTTTATGGAAAAAAAAAAAAAAAAAAAAAAAAAAATACAAAAAGTTAGCTGGGCATGGTGGTGCACGCCTGTAATCCCAGCTATTCGGGAGGCCGAGGCACAAGAATTGAGTGAACTCAAGAGGTGGAAGTTGTAGTGAGCCGAAATCATGCCACTGCACTCCAGCCTAAGTAACAGAGCTAGACTCTGTCTCCAAAAAAAAAAAGGCACTCTGGTAATCAGTACAGTAACAATTCAGTCACAGGGAAAGAGTATCATGCTTAACTACTGCCAATGTGTTACCCAGCTGCACAAGGATTGCTCATTTTTTTTTTTTTTTTTGGGGGGGGGACAGAGTTTCACTCTTGTTACCCAGGCTGGAGTGCAATGGCTCGATCTCGGCTCACCGCAACCTCCACCTCCTCGGTTCAGGCAATTCTCCTGCCTCAGCCTCCTGAGTAGCTGGGACTACAGGCACGCGCCACCATGCCCAGCTAATTTTTTGTATTTTTAGTAGAGACNAAAAAAAAAAAAAAAAAAAAACTTGTTTAATGTATGATAAATCAGATTTTCTGTTATTCAGCCTAAAAACAATCCTGACACAGAAGGTGCTATAAATAGGTATCAGTTTGGCTCATATTAAAAACAGGTGCTAGGCTGGGTGTACTGGCTCACACCTGCAATCCCAGCACTTTGGGAGGCCAAGACGGGCAGATCGCCTGAGATGAGAAGTTCAAGACCAGCCTGCTCAACATAGTGAAACCCAGCCCATACTAAAAATACAAAATTAGCTGGGCATGGTGTACTAAAAATACAAAAATTAGCTGGGTGTGCTGGCAGGCACCTGTAATCGCAGCTACTCGGGAGGCTAAGCCAGGAAAATCGCTTGAACCCGGGAGGCAGAGGTTACAGTAAGCCAAGATTGTGCCATTGCACTCCAGCCTGAGGGACAAGAGCAAAACTCTGTCTCCAAAAAAAAAAAAAAACAAACAGACACTAGAAAACTCCTCAATGGGCATCAAAAGCATAATGAGTAATTATGTGTATTGCACTGCACACAATAGAATGCCATACAGCATTCCATTCTGTATCTTCAATAAGATACAACTATAAACAATAATAATGGATGAGTCTCTAAACAATGCTGGGCAAAAGAACCCACAAAGAGAGGTACATACTGTATGATTTCACTTATAAAATGTTACACTGTATTAAAAACAGACAAAACTATTCTAATTGTTGTCAGTATACTAGTTCTTCATCTGAGTGCTGGTTGCATGGCTGTGTTCAGTTTGTGAAAATTCAGCAAACTATACACTCTTGTGCACTTTTTTGTAGGTATATTACTCTTTGACAAAAACCTTTAAAAATAACTGGCCCTAGATACTGAGAACCAGACCAGCAAATAGAATTCCACCCTTCCTTCCTTCAGGTCTTTTCCTTTAGATCCTCATTAGCTCAGAAAAAGCAACTGAATGCAAAAACAGCCACAAAATATAACCAAAACAACATATCTTTAAGAAAACAGTCATGTTGCAGGAATTATCCAAATTTTAAAACATAAAACTAAGGTGCTCAATAACAGTACCTGTGTGAACTTTTCCGTAAAACTCTTAAAGAAAGAGAACAGGCTAGGTTATGTAAGTGGGGGCTCACCCTGTAAGCCCAGCACTTTGGGAGGCCGAGGCAGGCGGATCACAAGGTCAGGAGATCGAGACCATCCTGGCCAACACGGTGAACCCCCATCTCTACTAAAATACAAAAAATTAGCCAGGCATGGTGGTGTGCACCTGCAGTCCCAGCTACTCGGGAGGCTGAGGCAGGGGAATCACTTGGACCTGGGAGGCAGAGGTTACAATGAGAAGAGATTGTGCAATCCAGCCTAGCAACAGAGCAAGACTCCGTCTCACAAAAAAAATAGAGGCCAGGCGAGGTGACTCACACCTGTAATCCCAGCACTTTGGGAGGCCAAGGTAAGCAGATTACGAGGTCAGGAGTTTGAAACCAGCCTGAAAAACATGGTTAAACTCCATCTCTACTAAAATTACTAAAATTACAAAAATTAGCCAGGTGTGGTGGCACATGCCTGTAATCCCAGCTACTCAGGAGGCTGAGGCAGGAGAATCACTTGAACCTGCGAGGCAGAGGTTCCAGTGAGCCTGGATCACACCACTGCAATCTAGCCTGGGCAACAGAGCAAGACTCTATCTCAAAAAAAAAAAAAGAAATCAGAGTATCTTTTTCAAAAAATCACAATTTCAGGAAATTCTAAAATGGAATGCTAAAGACGCCTTAATAAAAAATTATCCAGGCCATGTGCAGTGGCTCATGCCTACAATCCCAGCACTTTGGGAGGGCAAGGCAGGCGAATCACCTGAGGTCAGAAGTTCAGGATCAGCCTGGCCAACATGGTGAAACCCCACTGCTACAAAAATACAAAAATTAGCCGGGCATGATGTTGAGTGCCTGTAGTTATAGCTACTCGGGAGGCTAAGGCAGGAGAATCACCTGAACCCAGAGGCAGAGGTTGCAGTGAGCCAAGATTGGACCACTGTACTCCAGTCTGGGCAACAGAGCAAGACTCCGTCTCAAAAAAAAAAAAAAGTATCCGCCCCTCTTCCTTTATCCGCCATCATGGTGTGTGCTCCACTTCTCACCATGTCTTCTCACAAGACTTTCAGGATTAAGTGATTCCTGACCAAGAAACAAAAGCAAAATCGTCCCATTCCCAAGTGGATTTGGATGAAAACTGGTAATAAAATCAGGTAAACCTCCAAAAGGAGACACTGAAGAAGAACCCAGCTGCGTCTATAAGGAATTGCACAATACAACATAATTAATGCTGTCGGAAGCTCACAATAATGTTACCATATCAAGCTGAAAAATGTCAGCACTATCTGGAGAGTCAGACATGTTTTACTGGGAATATATTTTTTCTCTCCGAATCTGTTATGAATGTGTTGGTTGGCTAGGTTCAGTAATAAATATGAGACATTTTGTTTAAAAAAAAAAGTATCCTTAATAATCTCAATGTCCTGGAAGAAGTAAATGATTCAACTTTGGAGATAAAGTTACCAGGTCTATTGCTAACAGAAATAAAGATGAAGGTATGCAAAAATATTGTAAGAGAAAAAATATTCCATGACAACTAACCCTGCCTCAATAACAAAACAACATCAAGAGGACTGAGAGAGGAGGGGGAGGAAGGTACATGCTGTTTCACATTTTTCAGGCGACCTTCCAATTCTATAACCTAGAACGGTGCTGCGAATATTCTGACATTCAATAAACATCTGTTAAAATAAATCTGGACACTCTCCTTTAAAAACTTTTTACTAAGTAGCCACTCAATGTGCTAAGCATTACAGGAAAAAAAAGAAAAAAAGGATGAATACTGCTAGATGTAATGGAGAAAAAACACTGAGAATCTAAATAATTGGCCACACGGTGGCTCACACCTGTAATCCCAGCACTCTGGGAGGCCAAGGCAGGCGGATCACTTGAGGTCAGGAGTTTAAGACCAGCCTGGCCAACATGGGGGAACCTCCGTCTCTACTAAAGATACAAAAAGTAGCCAGTCACAGTGGCATGCACCTATAATTCCAGCTACTCATGAGACTGAGGCAGGATAGTCACTTGAACTGGGAGGCAGAGGTTGCAGTAAGCCAAGATCATGACAATGCACTCCAGCCTGGGCCACAGAGCAAGACTCCGTCTCAAAAAAAAAAAAAAACGCTGGGCACAGTGGCTTAGGCCTGTAATTTCAGCACTGTGGAGGCCAAAAAATCGGGTGGATCACAAGGTCAAGAGATTGAGACCATCCTGGCCATCATGGCAAAACCCCTCTCTAATAAAAATACAAAAAAAAAATGAGCTGGGCGTGGTGGCGCACACCTGTAGTCCCAGCTACTCAGGAGGCTGAAGCAGGAGAATCCTTGAACCTGGAAGGCAGATGCATTCCAGCCTGGTAACACGGCGAAACTTCCCTCAGGAAAAAAAAAAAAAAAAAGAATGTAAGTAACTGTTATATTACATGTTACTGAGTGTTAACACGAGTAACTGAATGCAGTGTTACATTACGCTACTACTGAGGCCTCCTCACACATCAAGATGCAGAGATGTGTGCAACTTATAGAACCCTGTCCAAATTGCAGATTTATGTTTATGAGCAAAATAAAAAGGCCGTTGTTTTAAGTCACAAAACTTTGAGGTAGAACACGTTAAAAATTATGAAATAGATACTTTCTTTTTAGGACTAAAGGTTGTCCTGAGTTATATGACAACTGCTTTATAGTTTTGAAATTTAAACTACTAAAGCTTAATGAGTACTCTAATCATAACACTCATATTCAGGTTTTAAACTACTAGTAAAGTTTGTTTAGATAATGCTTCCTTTAAAGTGTTTTACTACAACCCATACATTTGTAATATCCCCTAGCAGGACCTCATGTCTATCAGAGAGGACACAGAATATGTATTTTTCTTCTCCTCGGGCATGAAATGCTTAAGGTACACATCACTGACTACATGCTCAAGTAATAACTACAGTCTAACACACCTATTCTATGATATAAATAGTAACAAGGCCGGGTGCGGTGGCTCACGCTTATAATCCCAGCACTTTGGGAGGCCGAGGCGGGTGGATCACGAGATCAAGAGATCGAGACCATCCTGGTCAACATGGTTAAACCCCATCTCTACTAAAAAATACAAAAATTAGCTGGACATGGTGGTGCGTGCCTGTAGTCCCAGCTACTCGGGAGGCTGAGGCAAGAGAACTGCTTGAACCCAGGAGGCAGAGGTTGCGGTGAGCCGAGATCGCACCATTGCACTCCAGCCTGGATAACAAGAGCGAAACTCCCGTCTCAAAAAAAATAAAAATAAAAATAAAAAATAAATAGTAGTAACATAATTATGAATTTTAATACACAACCAGTTCATATTCTCCTGCTACCTCAAGCAAAGTATTTCTAAAATCAGTAAAAAAAGTATTTCTAAAATCAGCTATAAAGAACACTTCAGGGAAGCCAGGCGTGGTGGCTCATGCTTGTAATCCAAGCACTTTGGAAGCCAAAGTGGGCGGATCATCTGAGCTCGGGAGTTCAAGACCAGCCTGACCAACATGGTGAAACCCCGTCTTAAAAAAAAAAAGAATACTTCAGGGAATATATCATGGCAGGAAAAATACAATTAATGCAGATTAAAGATAACTGCACATTGGCCAGGCGCGGTGGCTCAAGCCTGTAATCCCAGCACTTTGGGAGGCCAACGCAGGCGGATCACGAGGTCAGGAGATCAAGACCATTCTGGCTAACATGGTGAAACCCTGTCTCTACTAAAAATACAAAAATTAGCTGGGCGTGGTGGCACTCGCCTGTAGTCCCAGCTACTCAGGAGGCTGAGGCAGGAGAATCGCTTGAACCCAGAAGACAGAGGTTGCAGTGAGCTGAGATCACACCACTGCACTCCAGCCTAAGTGACAGAGCAAGAC
>NW_016107416.1:1718373-1721733 GCF_001604975.1 Cebus imitator
TTGAGACTGGGTTTCACCTTGCTGGCCAGGCTGGTCTTAAACTCCTGACCTCAGGTGATCCGCCCACCTTGGCCTACCAAAGTGCTGGGATTACAGGTGTAAGCCACTGCGCCCAGCCAGAGTCTTAATTATTAATAATGATGTTGGTCAATCAGCCTAAAGCAACAGTTCTCAAACTTCTTGGTCTCAGGATTCTTATACTTATTTAGAACCCCATAAAGCTTTTGTTAGGTTGGTTACATCTATTGATGTTTACAGCATTAAACACCAAAAACTGGAAAATGTTTTTAAATATTAATTGATTTCCAAATACCAACAAACCTGTTATATGTTAACACATATTTTTATTAAAAATATTTTTCAAAACAAAATTAAAGAGTGAAACTGTTACACATTTTTTTTCAATCTCCTTAATGTCTGGCTTAATAAAAACAGCTGGATTTTCACATCTGCCTCCACATTTAATCTGTTCTGTTATTACAGGTCACGTTAGTTTCTAGAAATCTCCATTGAACACTCATGAAACAATACGAGTGAAAAAAAGACAAATAATGTCCCAGTATGAACATGAAATAAAAAATCTATTGATGTCCTACGTCTTTTATTTCTTTGTCTCTCTTAAATGACCTGACTTCAAAATGGAGCAATAAACTCTACAATTTATTTTGTAATTATTTATTTATGTCGCTCTTTCATCTGTCTACAATAAATTTCAAAATGCTTTCTAGACACTTCTGAAAAGCAAAATAAAAGGCTGATGAAACTCAGCATTTACACCTATACTTTTTTCCTAGTAACCAAGTAAACGACTACCTAGGGAAACACTTATAATGCCAACTTGGAAATTACTCTAGATTATTAGTAGGTAGATTCATCCAAAATTAATCTAGATTATGGTTAAGCCTTAAATATGTGAGTGTACATTTTGTACAATAGTACAAATCTCCAAAAGCCTCATTTGCTCTCAGCAAATGGTACAAAACTGGGTTAAAAGCCAAGGGAATAGGTGTGTTAAATTTAAAAGTTCAAGTACACCGTGGAGTTGAATGAAAAATAGTTTTCTGAATAACTAACACTAAATGAGTAAAAGGTCCAAAAATGTTAAAAGTCAAAGTCGGCCGGAAGCGGGGCTCAGGCCTGTAATCCCACAACTTTGGGAGGCCAAGGCAGGCGTATCACAAGATGGAGACCAACCTGGCCAACAGGGTGAAACCCCGTCTCTACTAAAATTAGGTGGGTGTGGTGGCGCATGCCAGTAATCCCAGCTACTCAGGGGACGGAGGCTAGAGAATCGCTTGAACCCAGGAGGTGGAAGTTGCAGTGAGCCGAGATCGCAGGACTGCACTCCAGCCTGGCGATAGGAGACTCCGTCTCAAAAAAAATAAGTAAATAAATAAATAAATAATAATAAAAAGTCAAAGTCGTCTGAGCAACAAAAGACCAGACAAAAACGTGATTAAAAACATCATAAAGGTGGCTAATTAGAACAGGATGAGGAAGAAAAGCTTAAAAATGGATCACTTCTGATCAAGTGCAAATCCCAAGTAAATTATTGATACTAACATTGAGCTGGAGCACTCTGCCTTACCTGGCAACTTTCTGCAAATATTCTGCAACTACTCTACATACACAAAGTTTTCCTATAATTTTCCTCAAAAATATCAGTCTCCTTCAGGTTAATGCCCAGGTGAGACGCTTTTTGTTGCTCTAGCAGTTTCGTTCTATTTTCTTTCTTGGTTATTCCGAATGGTCTCTTACAACTGGAGAGATAGGATGAACCAATCCCGAGTAAGAAATGGGAAAGTACAGGAAAGAGGCGACAGCTCTGCACTCCCACACGTAACTCAGAGAAAAGCAGCGGCATCCTTGCCCTAGCTGCAGTCCGAACCGAGACAGGGCTCTCTGGATTCCCAACAACATCGGACATCTACCCCCCCTCGCCGCCCCACGCCCTCCCCAGACGGAAAGGCAGAAAGTGGAGAGTCCAGCCGCTTCTCAGCGCCACAGAGCCTCCCACTAAGGGATTCTCTTCCCATTACATAACTGGGGCCTAGGGCCCTGCTTCTGCGATCAGTCCTCTGGAAGAAGAAGGACGGGTTCTCCAGAGACCCTCTCAGGGAGGTGGAAGCGGGGCTCTGCACCTGATCGACCCGGGAGAAAGAAGTGGGACGATATGAGGGAGGCCGCAACCAGAGGCGCTGGGGTACAGGGAGTGATGAGCGAGACCAGAGAGGGGCGGGCGGCTCCGGGAGCCCCGCGGCAGGCCCCAGCATCTCCGGCCCTAGTAGGCTCCCCTCCCTCCCCTGCCCAGTCCCCACCGGCCGCCCCCTCCCCCAATCCGCGCTCCCCTCCCCCGCGCCTCCATCCCTGACCCCAGCCTAGCGGCAGGCAGACCTACAAGGAAGGCCCTGGCCACCGCCGTCGGATGCCTCCCAGCCCGGTACCTGGTCAGACATGATGACGGCGGCTTCACCCGGGGGTCTCCGCACAGCAGCGGCCTCGGGTAGGCAGAACCTCGCTCTGGGGTTTACAAATCCGTCTCCCTTCCCACAGCACAACACCGCGGCTGCAGCAACTTCCGCTACGCCTGGCGTCACTTCCGCTACGCGCAGGGAGGAGGGAGAGAGAGAAGAGGGGAAAAACAAGGCGGGAAAACCGGTGGGGGAGCAGCCAAGAGGGAGGAGGGGCTGTGGAGCTGCTTTACCGGTGGTCGCACGGGTGAACAGCAGCCTTGTCAGCTCCGTCAAGGACCCGGCCCTGCGCATCAGTACTAGGGCCATCCCCCAGGAGGAAAGGTCCTGGCCCCTTCTCAATGTTTGGAGCCACTCTCAACCTAGATTCCTCCCTCCCTTACACCTTGCGTGTCTCTGACCGCTGAGCCGAAATACTTCTTTTGTCTCCTCCCAGCCCTCCTCATTAGCCCCCCACCCCCAAATATGTTGATTTCCATGCCAGTGCTTCTAGATTAGAGCCAACATTTCCGGTTAGCCACCACCCTTGCCAAACACATGGCCGGGATTTAAAACAAGAAAGCAACGACCCCATTGGACACAATCTTGATGGCTACTGATGCTAAAGACCGCTGCTGAAATTTCTAAATGGGGGGTGGGTAATTCCAACCTTTGAATTGGTTGCTTTGACTTAAGGTTAAGAAAAGATTCTTGGGCCGGGCGCGGTGGCTCAAGCCTGTAATCCCAGCACTTTGGGAGGCCGAGGCGGGTGGATCACGAGGTCAAGAGATCCAGACCATCCTGGTCAATATGGTGAAACCCCGTCTCTACTAAAACTACAAAAAATTAGCTGGGCATGGTGGCGCGTGCCTGTAATCCCAGCTACTCAGGAGGCTGAGGCAGGAGAATT
>NW_016107416.1:1722953-1724822 GCF_001604975.1 Cebus imitator
TCAAAAGAAAACACAAGGAGGCCGCAGGCCATGGCTCACACCTGTAATCTCAACACTTTGGGAGGCCAAGGTGGACAGATCTCTTGAAACCAGCAGTTCAAGACCAGCAAAATACTAAAAATGCAAAACTTAGCCAGGTACGGTGGTGCAGGCCTGTAATCCCAGTTACTCAAGAGGCTGAGGCAGGAGAATTGCTTGAACCCGGGAGGCAAAGGTTGCAATGAGCTGAGATTGCACCACTTTACTCCATCTTGAACATGAGTGACAGAGTGAGACTCCTTCTCAAAAAAAAAAAAAAAAAAGTTCTATGAACAACAAAAAAAAGGAGATACCACTTTATACACACTATACACACTAGAAGGGCTATGTTCAAAAAGACAGATAATAACAAGTGTTGACAAGGCTATGGAGAAATTAGAATCCTTATACACTGCAAGTAGGAATATAAAATGCTTTAGGCTAGGCATGGTGGCACTGGGCCTGTAGTCCCAGCTACTGAAAAGGCTGAGGCACAAGGATTGCTTGAGGCCAGGAGTTGGAACCTTCAGTGTGCCATGCTATGCTCAAGCCTGTGAGTAGTGAATGCATTGTAGCCTGGGCAACATAGCAAGCCCTGTCTCAAAAACAAAAACAAAAAACTGTTTTGAAAAACTCGCTGTCAGTTTCCAAAACTGTAAAACATAAAGTCATCATAAGATCCAGAAATGTCACTCCTAGGTATACACCCAGAGAATTGAAAAAATATATCCATTCCATACTCAGTGGCACATGTCTGTAATCCCAGCACTTTGGGAGGCTGAGGCAGGTGGATCACGAGGTCTGGAGATAGAAACCAGCCTGACCAACATGGTGAAACCCTGTCTCTACTAAAAATACAAAATTAGCTGGACGTGGTGGCACATGCCTGTACAACATAAGTGAACCTTGAAATTATTTGGCTAAGAGAAAGGAGCCAGTCACAAAGTTTGATTCCATTCATATGACATGTTCAGTAAGAATAAATATATAGCGACAGAAAGTAAATTAGTGAGCTATAGGGCTGAGGGATTAGGGAGAAAATGGAGAGTGACTGCTGATGGGTACAGAGTTTCTTTTGGAAGTGATGAAAATGCTCTAGAATTGATTGGTGATGGTTGCACAGCTATGTGAATATACTAAAAAAACTAAAAAGTATATCTTTTAAAGAGGTGAGCTGTATATGCTAATTATCTCAGTGAAACAATTATATAAAAAAAATACAATGGGTCGGGTGTGGTGGCTCATGCCTGTAATCCAAGCACTTTGGAGGCCAAGGCGGGCGGATCACCTGAGGTCGGGAGTTCAAGACCAGCCTGACCAACATGGTGAAACCCCGTCTTTATATATATATTTAAAAAAAAATACATATATATATATGTGTGTGTGTATATATATATATACAATGGCCTTGAAAAGAGCTGCTAATAATAGATGAAGAATGGGGGATTATTGAGAGCCTGTAGAACACCAACATCCAAGTAAGTTGGTCAGGAAAAGCTTCCAAAATAAACAAATAAATAAAGTCTAAATGGAAGGCCAGAGAGTAAGCTGAAATAACCTAGAGCAGTAGTTCTAAACTTTTTTTTTGAGACAGAGTCTCATTCTGTCGCCAGGTGCCAGGCTGGAGTGCAGTGGCACCGTCTTGGCTCACTGCAACCTCCGCCTCCCAGGTACAAGGAGTTCTCCTGCCTCAGCCTCCAGAGTAGCTGGGACTACAGGCGGGAGCCACCATGCCCAGTTAATTTTTGTATTTTAGTAGAGATGGGGTTTCACCGTGTTGGCCAGGATAGTCTCGATCTCTTGACCTCATGATCCACCCGCCTTGGCCTCCCAAAGCGCTGGTATTACAGG
>NW_016107416.1:1726597-1727853 GCF_001604975.1 Cebus imitator
TTTAAAAAAAAAAAAAAAGAAAAAAAAAAAAAGGCTTTAGAGGCCAGCACGGTGGTTTCACCATATTGGTCAGGCTGGTGTTGAACTCCCAACCTCAGGTTATCTGCCCATTTCAGCCTCCCAATGTGCTGGGATTACAGGTGTGAGCCACAGCACCTGGTCTTTCTTTTTACTTCCCTATTAAACTGTCTGCTCCTTAAAACCACTCCAGGCCTGGCCAACACAGCAAAACTCCGTCTCTAGAAAACATACAAAAATTAGCTGAGCATGGTGGCACGTGCCTGTAATCCCAGCTACTCGGGAGGCTGAGGCAGAAGAATCACTTGAACCCAGGAGGCAGAGGTTGCAGTGAACCAAGACCACATCACTACACTCCATCCTGGGCAACAAGAGTAAAACTTTGTCTCAAAAAAAAAACAAAAAAACAAACAAAAAAAAAACTCCATATGTTTGTGTCATTTTATTCAATTCAACTCAAAACAAAAAAACCCTGGTGTTCCTCCACTCATCAAAACCATATCAATAGGGCAATCACTCTGTGATTCTCCCATGTGCAAGGTCAATAAATTGACATGCCTTTTCTCCAAAAAAAAAAAAAAAAAAAAAAAACCCCCCAAAAAAAAAAAAAAAAAAAAAAAAATACAAAAATTGTCCAGACATGGTGGCACACACCCATAGTCCCAGCTACTCAGGAGATTGAGATGAGAGGATCACTTGAGCTTAGGAGGTCAAGGCTACAGTGACCTGTGATCATGCCACTGCAACATTTCTCAAACAAGATTCTTCGAGAAATTAAAATTAAATATTATTTGAACATTTGCTATTCCCCCACGCCTTGGGCCATGCTCTAATATTACCTGGTTGTTTTGTTTGCTTGTTTGTTTGTTTACGAGATGGAGTCTTGCTTTGTCGCCCAGAGTTGGAGTGTAACAGCACAATCTCAGCTCACTGCAACCTCCATCTGCCGAGTTCAAACAATTCTCCTGTATCAGCCTCCCGAGTAGCTGGGACTACCAGGCGAGTGCTGGCACGTGCCACCACACCCATCTAATTTTTTATACTTTTAGTAGAGACGGGGTTTCACCATGTTGGCCAGGATGATCTCAATCTCCTGACCTCGTGATCTGCCCACCTCTGCCTCCCAAAGTGCTGGGATTATAGGCATGAGCCACCAGGCCCAGCCTGAAGTTTATTTAAAAAGGCTTTAAAGTCCGGGTGTGGTGGCTCATGCCTGTAATCCAAGCACTTTGGAGGCC
>NW_016107416.1:1729058-1730945 GCF_001604975.1 Cebus imitator
AAAAAAAAAAAGAACTTTCTTTTTTGAGACAGTCTTGCCCTGTTGCCCAGGATGAAGTGCAGTGATGCGATCTTAGCTCACTGCAACCTCCGTCTCTTTGGCTCAAGGGATCCTCTTGCCTCAGCCTCCCACATAGCTGGGACTACAAGTGTGCACCACATGCCTGGCTAATTTTTGTATGTTTTGTAGAGATGAGGTTTCCATGTTGTTCCAGGCTGGTCTTGAACTACTGGGCTCAAGCAATCTTCCTGCTTTGGCCTCCCAAAGTGCTGGGATTACAGGTGTGCGCTGCTGTGCCCAGCCAAGGAGGAGAATTTTATTTCTAGGTATTTAGGAGTGACAGGGCAATTGCAGAAGATATCAATTTTTTAAGCAATGCATTCTGAAGTATGTAGAGGTGAAATAACATGTCTGGGGGTTGGTTTAACATAATTCAGGAGGCAGCGGAGAAGGAAATGTGCAGGCTCTTGATTTTTATTTATTATTTGAGGGGATGGAATCTTACTCTATCACCCAGGCTAGAGTGCAGTGGCATGATCATGGCTCACTGCAGCCTTGACCTCCAGGTTCAAGTGGTCCTCCCACCTCAGTTTTCCAAGTAGCTGGGACTATAGATGCAGGCCACCATGCCTGGCTAATTTTTTTATTTTTTTGTAGAGATGAAGTCTTACTATGTTGCCCAAGCTGTTCTTAAACTCCTGGCCTCATGCTGTCCTCCCACCTCCACCTCCCAAAATTCTGGGATAACAGGCATGAGCCATCACATTCAGCTGATTTAGATTTCTGAATCTGGATGATGTGTATTTAAGGATGAGAAAAGATGCTGAGGAAAAACAATTGGATTTCTGTTAAGTAGAAAATAGTGATCCAAGTGAAGGGGGCCAGATAGAGGATAGGATGGTCTTCTAGTCAGAGAGTAAAGCACTGTATTAATCTTTAAAGGTTTTTTTTGATACTTTTATTATTATTATTATTGAGATGGAGTCTCGTTCTATTGCCAGGATGGAGTGCAGTGGCACAATCCCAGCTCATTGCAACCTCCACCTCGCAGGTTCCTCCATGGTTCAAGTGATTCTCCTGCCTCAACTTCCCGAGTAGTTGAGACTACAGGTGCATGCCACCATGCCCAGCTAATTGTTTGTATTTTTTAGTCGAGACGGGGTTTCACCATGTTGGCCAGGATAGTCTTGATCTCTTGACTTTGTGATCCACCCACCTCGGCCTCCCAAAGTGCTGGGATTACAGGTGTGAGCCACTGTGCCAGGCCAATCATATCCTTCTTAAAATATCCTTCTTAAAATATCCTTAAAACCATGTGAGGAGTTAGAAGAATCTTCTGGAATGTAAGCTTAATGAGGTTTTATCTGTTTTGTTAATGGCTTGAAGTGAAATTCTATTGTAAAAAAGTCACAGCTTAGCTATAGATCATTGAGACAGCAGGTGGGTGGTGGGCTGCAATGAAGTTGATATTAGTGGCTGAAAAGATGCTAAGCCATGAGATACAGGGGCAGAACGTTTGACAGAATTGTTGCCTGAGGTTACTTAAGCAGCAGGCCACGTGTCTGAGTCAGCAGTCCTGGAGGAAGGAAATAGAAAGTTGAAACTTAATAGTGATTATTTTTAGCAATGTTTGGCAAGATATTACAAGAAAGAGATCAGATCAAGAAAGAATTCCTGGGTTTGTAAGCAGAAATTGAAAGGAATAGAATAAAAAAGTTGGGAGCAGTGAAAGCAGGAAATGCTGACTGCTTCCAGACCCTAATAATAAGAAATTAGCAGGCCGGGCGCGGTGGCTCACGCCTATAATCCCAGCACTTTGGGAGGCCGAGGCGGGTGGATCACGAGGTCAAGAGATCGAGACCATCCTGGTCAACATGGTGAAACCCC
>NW_016107416.1:1732388-1735710 GCF_001604975.1 Cebus imitator
GCAAATCACCTGGAGAGCTTAGACTTTCAGCTGCATGTATTTACACGGAGGGACCTTGGGCTATCCCCTTTGGAGATGGGAAGAGTAGTATCTATACAAAGGAAAAACAGTACAGAATATTTGGTAAGCAAAAGGGCAGACTGTGTCACAGGTTGGCTCAGTGGTCACCAATCTCTTTTCCTTTCATTGGGTCACAAGAAAGACTCATTTAGTGGTCACATTGTGTTTAGATTCTGGCCAATGAGATAAGGGTTGAAGTCAGGTCATTTCTAGGCCTTCCTCATGCTTTTTCTTTCCACTTTTTTTTCACATGCTTTTTCTTGATCTTTTGAATACAAAGAGAATCAGTTCAAGACTCTGAGGACATCCTACAACAGAGATTGGCAAACTATGGCCCATGCATCAAATTTAGCCCACTACTTGTTTTTGTAAATAAAGTTTTATTGGAACACAGTCATGCTCATTCAATTACATATTGTCTGTGTCTGTGTTCATGCTTCAATGGCAGAATTGACTCGTTGTGACACAAAAGCCTAAAACATTTGCTATCTGTCCCTTTACAAAACATGTTTGCAGATCCTTGCATGAGAAGATGGTGCCAGCACAAATTGATAGGAGACCAACTTAAATCCTTGAATCAAAATATTAAAGGATGCTTACTGAACACCCAACTCAGACTATGATGTGAATAACAAATAAAGCATTACTTTGTGACGACACTGAGATTTTTTAGTTACTTGTTAGTAGCTAGTTATCTTCTCACTAAAACACTACCCTCCTCAGTACCTAGACCAGTGTCTGGCTCATGGCAGGTACTAAACAATTTTTTGTTTTTGTTTTGAGATGGAGTCTCACTGTTGCCCAGGCTGGAGTGCTGTGGTGTGGTCTCAGCTCACTGCAACCTCTGCCTCCCGAGCTCAAGCGATTCTCCTGCCTCAGCCTCCTGGGTAGTTGGGATTATAGGCTCCTGCCACCATGCCTGGCTAATTTTTCAATTTTTAGTAGACACAGGATTTCATTATGTTGGCGAGGCTGGTCTCAAACTCCTGACCTCGTGATCCACCTGCCTTGGCCCCCCCAAAGTGCTGGGATTAGAGGCATAAGCCACTGCGCCGGGCACTAAACAATTATTTGTTAAGTGAATAAATTAATAGTAGAAATAATATGTGTAGTTTTATATGGTGCTGTATTCAATAGGTCATAAATTTTTTTTAGATTCTGCTATGAGAAGTATGAAGTTAAAGATAAATCTTCTCATTATAAAACTATTAACCTTCAATGCTGCCCTCAAATAGGGGCACAACAAACATTGAATGAAGTTCTATGGCACCAGTGACATACATACTCACTCCCGTAATCCCAATACTTTGGGAGGCCAAGGCAGGAGGATTGCTTGAGCTCAGGAGTTGAAGACAAACCTGGGCAACTTAGTGAGTCCTCGTCTCTACTAAAAATAAAAATACCTGGATGTGGAGGTGTGCGCCTGTAGTCCCAGCTACATGTGAGGCTGAGGTTGGAGAATTGCTTGAGCTTGTGAGGACTAGGCTTCAGTGAGCTGTGATGGCACCACTGCACTCCAGTGTGGGTGACAGAATGAGATCCTGTCTCTCTATAAAAAATAAAAATTTAAAAAATAGGCAGGGCACAGTGGCTCACACCTATAATTGGAGGTTGCAGTGAGCCAAGATCGTGCCACTACACTCCAGTCTTGGCAACATTCCGAGACTCCATCTCAAAAATAAATAAATAAAAATAAACTTCAACTCCTGCTCTGAAACTTGCCTTGGTCTCTTTTTCCGCCTTATGCCCCTCAGTTGAATTCTTTCTTCTGAGGAGGCAAGACTTGAGGTTGCTGCAGACCCATAAGAATTCGCTGCCAGGCTGGGTGCAGTGGCTCATGCCTATAATCCCAGCACTTTGGGACACCAACGTGGATGGATCACAAGGTCAGGAGATCGAGACCATCCTGACTAACACAGTGAAATCCTGTCTCTACTAAAAATACAAAAAATTAGCTGGGCCTGGTGGCAGGTGCCTGTAGTCCCAGCTACTCGGGAGGCTGAGGCAGGAGAATCACTAGAATCAGGGAGTTGGAGGTTGCAGTGAGACGAAATGTGCCACTGCCCTCCAGCCTGGTTGACAGAGCGAGACTCCGTCACAAAAAAAAAGAATTCACCACCAGTAACTCAGATTCCTTTTGCCAGTAACACTGTCCTTGCTTGTGAACACCAATGTGTTTCTATTCAACCTAAAAAGTATATAATTAGGCCAGGCATTGTGGCTTACAACTGTAATCCCAGGAGGATTGCTTGAGTCCAAGAGTTCCAGACTAGCCTGGGCAACTGCATTAGGCCATTTTCATGCTGCTGATAAAGACATACCCAAGGCTGCGAAGAAAAAGAGGTTTTGTTTGTTTGTTTGTTTGTTTTTTGAGACAGCGTCTTGCTCTGTTGCCAGGCGCCAGGCTGGAGTACAGTGGTAGGATCTTGGCTCACTGCAACCTCTGCCTCCTGGGTTCAAGCGATTCTCCTGCCTCAGCCTCCCAAGTAGCTGGGACTACAGGTGTGCACCACCATGCCCAGCTAATTTTTGTATTTTAGTAGGGATGGGGTTTCACCATGTTGACCAGGATGGTCTCGATCTCTTGACCTCGTGATCCACCCACCTCGGCCTCCCAAAGTGCTGGGATTACAGGCGTGAGCCACCGCACCTGGCAAAAAAGAGGTTTAACGGACTTACAGTTCCACATGGCCAGGGAGGTGTCTCATAATCATGGTGGAAGACAAGGAAGAGCAAGTCATGTCTTACATGGTTGGCAGCGGGCAAAGAGAGAGCTTGTACAGGGAAACTCCTCCGTATTAAACCATCAGCTCTCATGAGACTTACTATCAGAGAACAGCACAAGAAAGACCTGCCCCCCATGATTCAATTACCTCCTACCAGGTTCCTCCCACAACACTTGGGAATTCAACATAAGATTTGGGTGGGGACACAGCCAAACCATATTAGCAACATAGCAAGATACTGTCTCTACAAAAAGTTTAAAAATTAACCAGGCATGCTGGTGTGACCTATAATTCCAGCTACTCCACAGGTTGAGGTGGGAGGATCACCTGAACTCAAAACACTGTGGCTGCAGTGAGCTGTGATCATGCCATTGCACTACAGCCTGGGTGACAGAGCAAAACCTTGTCTCCTAAAAAAAAAAAAAGTAGGCCGGGCGCGGTGGCTCACGCCTGTAATCCCAGCACTTTGGGAGGCCGAGGCGGGTGGATCACGAGGTCAAGAGATCGAGACCATCCTGGTCAACATGGTGAAACCC
>NW_016107416.1:1736987-1741477 GCF_001604975.1 Cebus imitator
TAGCTGGGATTATAGGCATGCGCCACCACACCTGGCTAATATTGTATTTTTAGGAGAGACAGGGTTTCTCCATGTTGGTCAGGCTGGTCTCGAATTCCAGACCTCTAGTGATCTGCCCACCTCTGCCTCCCAAAGTGCTGGGATTACAGGCAAGAGCCACTGCAGCAGGCCATTATGTACTGTATTGTACAATACTCATTAAGACAGATTATGAGTCAATCTAGGGGCACAACTCTTTTTTAAAATCAAGATGGGGTCTTGCTATATTGCCCAGGCTGGTCTCAACCTCCTGGGCTCTAGTGATCTATCCACATAGGCCTCCCAAAGTGCTGAGATTATAGGCATGAACCACGGTGCCCAGCCTAGGAGCACAACGTTAGGATTTATTAATGCCTTGTGAAAGGAAAATAAATCTCAGAACCACAAAATTGCCAAGTCAAAGGGAATTTCAAGCTGGGCACTGTGTCAGGCAAACCTGCCTCCCATTTTATTCCTAAATAAGATAGCTACAAAGATTAAAAAAAAAAAAAGTTATATACCTTCCTCACAATTAACCCACAAGGAAATTCCTTACGGGCCTCAAGATTTTTTCTTTTTTTTTTCCTGAGAGTCTTGCCCTGTTGCCCAGGCTGGAGTGCAATGGTGCGACCTCGGCTCACTGCAACCTTCACCGCCCAGGTTCAAGCGATTCACCTGCCTCAGCCTCCGGAGTAGCTGGAATTACAGGTGCATGACACCACACCTGGCTAATTTTTGTATTTTTAGTAGAAACGGGTTTTACCATATTGGCCAGGCTGGTCTCAAACTCCTGACCTTGTGATCTGCCTGCCTCAGTCTCCCAAAGTGCTGGGATTACAGGCATGAGTCACCTCGCCCAGCCTGCTTCTCATATTTCTTTGTGCTATCTCCTTTTGACTCAGTACTTTAACAAAGTACTAAGATTCTTTCTTCTCCCTTGCAAGAGAAAATCTCCAATTACTTTATTTGGCCAACTTACAAACCCTAAATCAGAGTCAGCTCTGAACTCCTGATTAAAGCATCATATTGAGGTGATTATGTAAATGGTAATGTACAAGGAAAAATTCTAGGAGATACCATGGTAAAGAGATTTCTCATTGAATAAGTGGTTTCATTTCATGTTTAGAAAAGGATTTAAGGCTTTAGATGAAAAGAATTTTACTTCCTGCAGACATTCATTCATTAAGTTTTTAAGAATTACTTAATGTGATTTTATTTCATGAGTAGAACAACAAAACATCCTATACAGACACAAATATGTGTAAAATAGACACAATTCTCTAGCAGATGTCACTTCTGCTAAAGAGACTAGGCAGGAAAACATTGTGCAGTTAAATAACACTATAGCCAGGCACGGTGGCGCACACCTGTAATTGCAGCACTTTGGGAGGCTGAGTTGGGCAGATCATTTGAGGTCGGGAGTTCGAGACCAGCCTGACCAACATTGAGAAACCCTGTCACTACTAAAAATACAAAAATTAACCAGTTGTTGTGGTGCATGCCTGTAGTCCCAGCTACTCAGGAGGCTGAGGCAGGAGACTCACTTGAACCCAGGAGATGGAGGTTGTGGTGAGCTGAGATAGCACCACTCAACTCCAGCCTGGGCCACAAGAGTGAAACTGTCTCCAGAAACAAAAACAAACAAAAAAACAAACAGGCTGGGTGTAGTGGCTCACACCTGTAATCGGAGCATTTTGGGAGAGTGAGGTGGGAGGATCACTTGAGGTCAAGAGTTTGAGACCAGCCTGACCAACATGGAGAAACCCCATCTCTACTAAAAATACAAAAAATTAGCTGGGTATGGTGGCACATGACTATAATCCCAGCTACTCGGGAGGTTGAGACAGGAGATTTGCTTGAACCGGGAGGCAGAGGTTATGGTGAGCCGAGATCACACCATTGCACTCCAGCCTGGGCAACAAGAGTGAAACTCTGCCTCAAAACACACACACACACACACACACACACACACACCCCACTATAAACAGACATGGTGTTTCTCTCTCATCCACCCACCCATGCCCCTCTCCCAGTCAAGTAATTTTGGTCTCTCTTGTCTCCCTGACCACACTGGATTATAGCTATAACTATAATCAACCACGCATTTTTTTTTTTTTTTTTAGCCAGGGTCTTGCTTAGCAGCCCAGGCTGGAGTCCAACGGCAGGATTATGGCAGGTGTGAAACACTGCACTTGGCCAATTACACTCTTGAATTCACCCTAGGCCAGGCATGGTAGCTCATGCCTGTAATCCCAACACTTTGGGAGGCTGAGGTGGGCGGATCACCTGAAGTCAGGAGTTTGCAAGCCTGGCCAACATGGGGAAGCCCTGTCTCTACTAAAAATACAAAAATTACCCGGGCATGGTGGCACGCATCTGTAATTCCAGCTACTGTGGGGAGGCTGAGGCATGAGAATTGCTTAAGCCAAGGAGGCGGAGCCTGCAGTAAGCGAAGATCGAGCCACTGCACTCCAGCCCGAGCAACAGAGTGAGGCTCCCTCCAAAAAAAAAAAAAAAATTCACCCTGGATTCCTCTGTCCCGTGACTTTCTGTTATTCAACCCAGGATTTTCTGTCCTCTTGATCCCAGGTTGCTACTTATTTAATGTTCCAGAATCTTTTTTTAAATTAAAATTTATTTTTATTTTTAGACACTGGGTCTCACCATGTTGGTCAGACTGGTGTCGAACTCCTGACCTCAGGTAATCCACCCGCCTCGGCCTCCCAAAGTGCTGGGATTACAGGCTTGAGCCACCTCGCGCGGCCTCTAATGTTCCATAATCTTGAGCAGGTTGCAATTTAATGATTAAGAACAATGTGCATATAGGGCCTGGAAAGTGAGGAAATTTTACTCCTGTTGTTAGCAGACTTGTGAAAGAACTGGGGTATTTAATCCCAGTCCCTGAGACCGCAAAGCCTCTATATAAGCAAATTACACTAAGCCAAGAAGACAGTCTAAATTCATACCCTGGGGTCATTTTAACAAATAAAATGGGAGAGGCTTATTGAGATAAATCTGTGCTAATAATCAATTTGGCCAGAAAGAACCGCCAGGAATACTTGCAAATATAGTGACAATGATGGTGTCATTCCGAGGCCGTCGGTTCAAGGCACGGCTTGAAAGGGGGTAATGTCTATGGACACTAGCCGGCATTTCAAATTCCAGATGCCTGAGGCAGACAGGGACGGAGATAGCTCCGCGTTTCTGTCAAAGTAAATATATCATTCATGAAGGGTTAACAAAATAATAACTTTTTTTCCCCTTTAAATCTCTGGCGGCGGCTGGGCGCCGTGGCCCACGCCTGAAATGCCAACACTTTGAGGGGCTGAGGTGGGAGGATCCCTTGAGATCAGGAGTCCGAAATCAGCCTGGGCAACACGGCAAAACTGCGTTTCTACAAAAAAATTAGCTGAGTGTGGTGGTACAGGCCTTTAGTCCAAGCTGCTTGGGAGGCTGAGGTGGGAGGATCAGTGGAACTTGGGAGTTAGAGGTTGCAGTGGGCCGTCATCGCGCCACTGCACTCCAGCCTGGAAGACAGCAACGCTCCCTCTAGAAAAACAAAACAAAACAAAAACGCAAAGGCTCCGTTCAGGCCTTAGATCTCGCGATACAAACTTTCCCGGCCCACCTCCGCCCGCTGTGGCGGGAACATTCTGGAAGTGACGGCACGGTTTGCGGCAGTCTTCTGCGGAAGTGACGTCGCTATCCCAGAATCCTTAGAGAAGGAGAAGCGCGTACTAGCGTTCTCCGCGCAGTCTGGCTTGGAAGGTTTAGGCAACGTGTTCTGATTTTCTGCAGGAAGGCCAGCACATTTGTGATTTGCGCACCGCGGCCTAGCGGACCTGTTGGAGTCGCATAGTCGGCGTTTTTGAACTGAGGTCACAGCTCGTGGCAGGCCGCGCGGCGCCCTGACCCGGGCTCACCATGTTGGTTCTGTTTGAAACGTCCGTTGGCTACGCCATCTTTAAGGTAGGTGGGAGAGCGAGCCGTTAAAGGGGGAAGGTCGTACTGCACAGACGTGGAGAGGGAAAGACTTAAGCACAGAACTACTCAGGGTAGCGTGGGTACCTGGTATCGCCCGGGTTCTGGGAGAAGGGAGGAGGCTTTTACACCTGAGAACCATGTTACAGATAACACGTGGCCCCAACGTTTGAGGAGACATTCTGCCTTAGAGGTTTTTATTTCCTCCGGTTGAAGAGGTGGGTAGGAGGCGTGTTAAGAGTTTAACAAGTTGCCGGGCGCGGTGGCTCAAGCCTGTTATCCCAGCACTTTGGGAGGCCGAGGCAGGCGGATCACGAGGTCAAGTGATCGAGACCATCCTGGCCAACATGGTGAAACGCCGTCTCTACTAAAAATACAAAAACTAGTTGGGCGCGGTGGCGTGCACCTGTAGTCCCAGCTACTCGGGAGGCTGAGGCAGGAGAATTGCTTGAACCCGGGAGGCGGAGGTTGCAGTGAGCCGAGATTGTGCC
>NW_016107416.1:1743597-1744721 GCF_001604975.1 Cebus imitator
AAAAAAAAAAAAAACACTAAAACGTGAATTGTACACTTTAAAGGGCAAATACTAAGATTTATGTAAAATTAATATGTAGTGTGTAATGGTGAATTTTGTCTCCTAAAAAAGTAGACATGCATACAGTTTAAGGTTTTTAGTTTCCTCTCCCATAATCTTTCAAAATGCTGGGGTATAAAATTGTATTGGTTACATACAATTCATGCCTTGATGAGAATGCTTTAAGAAGTTTTTTTGAGGTTTTTTTAAATCTCCATTTACAGTGAGGAAAACATTTTATATATAACCCAGTGTACACATACATATTCATATTTTTATTTAAATGTTATTTTGAGACAGGATCTTGCTCTGTCACCCAGGCTGGAGTGCAGTGGCAGGCTCTTGGCTCACTTCAGCCTTGGCCTCCTGGGTCAAGTGATCCTCCCACCTCAGCCTCCCAAGTAGCTGGGACTACAGGTTCCAGCCACCATGCCTAGCTAATTAAAGAAATTTTTTTAGAGACATAGTCTCACTATGTTTCCTAGGCTGATCTCAAACTCGTGGCCCCAAGGTGCTGGGATTATAGGCATGAGGTACACTGTTCTGCCCACTTCGTGTTTAAAGCGATTCAAAAAGAAACACTTCCAAAAATTTATTGTTGATTAACAGGGTAATACGTACATATGGATGGGAAGACATTGTGTAGAGGAACTGTTGTGATTTATTCTAGGATATTATAAAATTCACTCTATTTCCTTGTGTCACATGGCACACAGCATAAGATTTTAGTCTTGCTCATACCAGACTGTCTTTAGCTGTGCTCTTCCATGTGTTAGCCACTAGTACATATATAACCATTTAACATGGGATATAGCTTAGATGACTGAGGAAGTGAATTTTAATTTATTTGAATTTTAAGGTTGTATTGTACAGTGTAACATAGCATTTTGTGTCAATTTTCTCAAGGTTTGGAGAAAGATTTTTGATGTTTATGTAAAACCTGAGTACTAAGCAAAATATTTATAGAACACTTTGTTGCAAAAAGTTCTCAAGTTAGTCCTGCTCTAAACAACCACTGATCAGCTTGCTTTCTGTCTTTTTTTTTTTTTTTTGAGACGGAGTTTCACTCATGTTACCCAGGCTGG
>NW_016107416.1:1747415-1749510 GCF_001604975.1 Cebus imitator
CAGGCACGCGCCACCATGCCCAGCTAATGTTTTGTAGTTGTAGTAGAGACGGGGTTTCACCATGTTGACCAGGATGGTCTCGATCTCTTGACCTCGTGATCCACCCGCTTTGGCCTCCCAAAGTGCTGGGATTACAGGCTTGAGCCACCGCGCCCGGCCTCCCTTCAAGATGTTTTTGCACAGTTGGGAATATAGTGGTTTTGTCATAGTAATGGTTTTGTCATAACATAGTCTTTGAAGACCTTTGTGTGCTCATGAATTGCCCTGATTTTATTAGATTTCCTTTGTTACTTTAACAGTGGTGGTAGTATTTTTAAAATGTGCCAGTTTTACCCAAATGTTATCTTCAGATACATTTGCTTTTCAGTTAGAAAAAAATGTGAATTTTACTCATAAGTCATATCCCCTATTTGATACATATCCTCTTAAAAATGGCAAACTTTGTTATGGTTAGCAGATTCTCTGGACAATTTGAAAAAAATTAATCAGTGTTTTCAGTATAATCATGAGACTTGGTGAGATGTCTTTCCACTATAAAGCTTCATGATATACACAATTAGGACTGTTCTGTGTGTGTCTGTGTGTGTGTGTGTGTGTGTGTGTGTATGATTTTTGTTGTTGTTGTTGTTGTTGTTGTTGTTGTTGAGATGGAGTCTCATTTTGTCGCCTAGCCTGGAGTGCGGTGGTGAGATCTTGGCTCACTGCAACCTCTGCCTCCCAGGTTCAAGCCATTCTCCTGCCTCAGCCTTCCAAGTAGCTGGGACTACAAGCATGTGCTACCACGCCTGGCTAATTTTTGTATTTTTAGTAGAGATGGGGTTTCACCATGTTAGCCAGGATGGTCTCAATCTTCTGGCCTTGTAATCCACCCCCCTTTAGCCTCCCAAAGTGCTGGGATTACAGACGTGAGCTACCACGCCCAGCCAAAGATATGTTTTCTGAACATTAAAAAGGAAAAATTAGAAGCAACTTAAATATCAGTGAGGGCAGAAATAATGGTATATTCTTACAATGCAATTCTAGGTTGTTAAAAGCTGTTTAATACGGGCCAGGCACTCGGGAATAGACTGTCTGACCAGACTAGATCCGAATTCCATTCAGCTGTTAAATGGGCAATTTGAACTACGAATGTGACCAAAAATATATGCAGGGTAAGAAAACTAGTTTATTATTTTAGTGAAAGAAACAGCTTCTACCACCCTCGTTTTACGTGTATGGTTGTACTTGAAGGATGCAGCTTTGTATGTACCATTTAAATAAAGCCATTTAAACATTTTATTGCAGGTTCTAAATGAGAAGAAACTTCAGGAGGTTGATAGTTTATGGAAAGAATTTGAAACTCCAGAGAAAGCCAACAAAATGTAAGTAATATTGAAATTAATAATTTAGGAGTTAACATTTAGGACTTGTTTTATTTTATTATTTATTTATTTATTTATGTGGTGGAGTCTCACTGTCACCCAGGCTAGAGTGCAGTGGCCCGATCTCAGCTCACTGCAGCCTCCACCTCCTGAGTTCAAGCACTTCTCCTGCTTCAGCCTTCGCAGTAGCTGGAACTACAGGCGTGTACCACCACACCCAGCTAGTTTTTGTATTTTTAGTGGAGATGGGGTTTCACCATGTTGGCCGTGATGGTTGTTATCTCTTGACTTCATTATCTGCCTGCCTCAGCCTTACAAAGTGCTGAGATTATAGCTGTGAGCCGCTGCACCCGACCTAGTGTAGCTCTTAAATATTTGTATTTTTCTGTGTATTTAAGGGATCACACTAGCATCTTTCCTTACCAGATAAGAAAACCTTGCTTAAGATGACACTGTTGCCAGTGTGGTGGCCTACACCTGCAATCCCAGCACTTTGGGAGGCCGAAGTGGGTGGGTCATTTGAGGTTAGGAGTTCAAGACCAGCCTGGCCAACATGATAAAACCTCATCTCGTCGGGCGCGGTGGTTCAAGCCTGTAATCCCAGCACTGTGGGAGGCGGAGGCGGGTAGATCACGAGGTCAAGAGATCGAGACCATCCTGGTCAACATGGTGAAACCCCGTCTCTACTAAAACTACAAAAAATTAGCTGGGCATGGTGGTGCGTGCCTGTAATC
>NW_016107416.1:1750825-1752518 GCF_001604975.1 Cebus imitator
GACGGGGTTTCACCATGTTGACCAGGATGGTCTCGATCTCTTGACCTCGTGATCCACCCGCCTCGGCCTCCCAAAGTGCTGGGATTACAGGCTTGAGCCACCGCGCCCGGCCAATAGGCTATTTTTTAATGGCATTTGTATAGAATAGACAAATGCATATCCTGAGATTCTTAACTTAAAAAGGTCACATTTTTTTCCTTGGGTCAATTCTGTGCTGTATAATAAAGCCATCTCTGTACAGCTTTATGCAACAGGGGTTTATGTTAAAGCCTCAGAATCTTTACTGTTGGCCCAAGTTTCATTCAAAGCCTACAACTTTCTCTGTAATAGTCTAAGCATTGCTAGCCTAGCAATTAGATAAATATTAATTTTGGCTGGGTGTGGTGGCTCCTGCCAGTAATCTCAGTACCTTTGGAGGCCTAGGCAGGTGGATCATACGAAGTCAGGAGTTTGAGACCAGCCTGGTCAACATGGTGAAATCCCATCTCTAAAAATAAATAAATGAGAAAAACTATTAATTTTATGAAGAATATCTAACATTGCCTACAATACACAATGATAGGCATGTTTCATTGGTGTGTGCTTTGGAAACAGTCACGCACTTCTTTCTAAGTTACATGGCTTTTGAATCATTGCACCCTCTCCCACCCATAACATGTATCTCTCTTTTTTAATTCTAGAGTAAAGCTAAAACACTTTGAGAAATTTCAGGATACAGCAGAAGCATTAGCAGGTAAAGTAAAAAACTAGAAGCTTGCTTTTTAAAGTCTTGGCCATTTGTTTTTTTTATCAAAAGGTTGTTTGCTTCAGTTGCCTGAGTTAATTTTATTCAATGTTGTCAATGATGCATTCTTATTGGAACTGAATTTAAGTGATCTGACTGATTCGTCACTACCACTGAGACAACATTGAGTTAGCTTTTTTCACCATAGGGCTGGTTCTCCCCCATGTGTGAGGAGAGGTGAGAAGTGGTTAAGTTGATCTCCCTGTGGAAACCAGCAACATAATGCTGAAGCACAATTCATTACAAGGGACCAAGGTAATGTGGTCAAGTACACGGCTCTCTGATCATTTTAACCCAAGGGTAGAGTTGTAATCCTGAGAACAGCCAGGATTCACAGTTGAAAAGAATAATTTAAAAAACTTTTCTGAGGGTATAGATTTTTCATTCAAAAAAGCTATCAGTATTCAAAGTTATAGGGAAACTGATAGAGGTTTTATTTGCAAAAGATACAGAAGAATGAATGACTAATAGTCTTAACTAGATTTCATCATGGGACAACAGACATAAAGCGATAGGGTTCATTTACTATAAACAGATTTTTTTTTTAAGTGTTAGGGAAAACAGAAAGAGCAGATATAAAACTCAAATCATTAAATTTTCAACTGTCTAAATTCTCTGTCAAATCAGCCAACTATTTGGTGGTGTAATTTGAAAATGAATGACTGTGAGGAAGAATATGGCTTAAAGCTGGACAGAATATAACAGATACAAATAATGTTGTTGGGCCGGGCGCGGTGGCTCAAGCCTGTAATCCCAGCACTTTGGGAGGCCGAGGCGGGTGGATCACGAGGTCAAGAGATTGAGACCATCCTGGTCAACATGGTGAAACCCCGTCTCTACTAAAACTACAAAAAAAAATTAGCTGGGCATGGTGGCGCGTGCCTGTAATCCCAGCTACTCAGGAGGCTG
>NW_016107416.1:1754287-1755516 GCF_001604975.1 Cebus imitator
GCTCACTGCAGCCTCCACCTCCTGCGTTCAATTGACTCCTACTTCAGCCTCCTGAATAGCTGGGATTACAGGTGTGCACCACCATGCCTGGCTAATTTTTGCGTTTTTAGTAGAGCTTGGGTTTTACATTGCTGGCCAGGCTAGCCTCGAACTCCTGACCTTGTGATCCACCCACCTTGGTCTCCCAAAGTGCTAGGATTACAGGCATAAGCCACTGCGCCCAGTTTTTTGTTTTTGTTAGGAGATAGAGTCTTGCTTTGTGACCCAGGCTGGAGTGCAGTGGCACAATCTCGACTCACTGCGTTCTCCTCCTCCTGGGTTCAAGCAATCATCCTAGGAGGCTGGCCTCTGCCTCCCAAGTAGGTGGGATCACAGGCAGTGTCACCATGTCCGGTTAATTTTTGTATTTTTGAGTAGAGACGGGATTTCACATCTTGGCCAGGCTGGTCTCAAACTCCTGATCTCAGGTGATCCACGATGCCCGGCCATCAGTTTCTTTTTGGGAGGGGGAGGGGAGGGGTGGAACAGTCTCATTCTGTTGCCCAGGCTGGAGTGCAGTGGCACAATCTTGGCTCACCGCAACCTCAGCCTCCCAAGTAGCTGGGGCTATAGGCGTGCGCCATCATGTCCAGCGTTGTTTTTTTTTTTTTTTTTTTTTTTTTTTTTTTTTTTTTTTTTTTTTTTTTTTTTGAGTTGGGGTTTCACTATGTTGGCCAGGCTGGTCTCGAACTCCTGACCTTATGATCCACCTGCCTCACCCTCCCAAAGTGCTGGGATTACAGGCGTGAGCTACCACACCCAGCCAATTTAAAAAAAGAAAAAGAAAAAATAGTCTGTTGGGGTGTGACATTGAATTTGTATTGGTCTCAGACGTTCGTATATGCTATTTGCATGAAAAGGTTTATTTTTATTGTTGATTGTGTTTTCAACTTGCAAGTCTTAAAAATCGTCATGAGAAAATTTGGGGCCAGCCTACATTTGGATGAAGTTGGAAGAATACTATGAGATGCTAAGAAATGGCCAGTAGTGGAGCTAGAGGAAAGATTCAGTTTCCCTTATCCCTGCAACCATCCCTATAGATATCATCCTTTAAAATATATATATTATGTACAGTAGTTAACAAAGTTTTTATAAAGGGAAGGTGCTAATAAATGTTAGAATGCATATAGAGTGGGTTTTTTGTTTGTTTTTGAGACAGAGTCTCACTCAGTCACCCAGGCTGGAGTGCC
>NW_016107416.1:1756725-1773901 GCF_001604975.1 Cebus imitator
GTCCCAGCTACTCGGAAGGCTGAGGCAGGAGAATCACTTGAACCTGGGACGCAGAGGTTGCAGTGAGCGAGGCTCTGTCTCATAAAAAGAAGGAAGGGAGGGAGGGAGGGATTTTGAAGGAAGGAATCTTGGATAAAATTCAGTAGGTTAGTACCCAACAAAAGTGGCTGGAATGCTAGCTAGGTGTAGACACTCCTGAAAGACCCGATGTGGTGGCCAGATGCTAGCTTAATAGACCTTCCTTTCTTTCTTTTTTGAAACAGAGTTTCACCCTTGTCGCCGAGTCTGGAGTACAATGGCACAATCTCAGCTCAGTGCAACCTCTCCCTCCTGGGTTCAAGCGATTCTTCTGCCTCAGCCTCCTGAGTAGCTAGGATTATAGACATGAACCACCAGCTCCAGCTAAATTTTTTATTTTTAGTAGAGATGGGATTTTGGCATGTTAGCCAGGCTGGTCTCAAACTCCTGACCTTAGGTGATCCACTGGCCGCAGCCTCCCGAAGTGCTGGGATTACAGGTGTGAGCACCGAGCCTGGCCCAAGCATACTTCTTTTGTTTTTTTTGTTTGAGACAGGATCTCAATCCTGTCACCCGAGCTGCTAGAGTAGTGGTGTGATCACGACTCACTGCAGCCTTGTACTTCCTGGGCTCAGTTGATTCTCCCAAATCAGCCTCCCGACTACAGCCACGTGCAACCACGCCCAGCTAATTTTTGTATTTTTACTAGAGAGAGGGTTTCACCATGTTGCCCAGGCTGGTGGTGCATGCCACCATGCCTGGGTAACCCAAGCATACTTTTTTTACTTGAGTCAAATTCAGATAAATATCAAAAGAGTTGTTAGTTCACGTGGGTACGGAAAATGGGAGTATAGGTCTAAGAAAGGATAAGAATTATAAAGTAGCTGATTTAGAATTTCCCAGAAATACCAGCAGTCTCAAAATAGAATAGGTAGCCTTTGCTACTAAGTTTTACATTGCTGGAGGTATACAGGCAGAAATACAAGCAAAGATAAGGCCTCCACTCAAAACATGCTTATGTTGTGGCAGAACTTTGAAAATGATTAAACTCATTTTTACTAGTTTTAACGTGATTCTAGGGTATTTCAGGCCAGTCTATCTAAAATGATAAAGGAAAGTGAATCTTTCTTCCCAAAAAGATTGTTTCTTTTTTGTTTTCTTTGTTTCTAAGATTTCATGATTCTCTCTTGAGTTCATGAGACGATTCTTGTGACAGGGAAAGAAACTCTGGACCTGATTTGATTTAACCCCTGGCTCTGTAGCAGAAATGAGGGTGGGAAGATTCAATGAAATTGTGAAACATGTAACTTATAAAACATTTATATTTTCATTTCAGAAATAACATTAAATTCAGGCCCTTTGAAAGGCCTATTTTATTTTTTTAAATGTCAAATAGGACAAGCTCTCAAAAATTTGAGAGTTAATGCTTTTGTTTATTTGTTTGTTTGTTTTTTCCCTGAAAAGCATTCACAGCTCTGATGGAAGGCAAAATCAATAAGCAGCTGAAGAAAGTTCTTAAGAAAATAGTAAAAGAAGCCCATGAACCATTGGCAGTAGCTGATGCTAAACTAGGAGGGGTCATAAAGGTAAAGTCATTATTTTTTTTTTTGTCATGCCTGCTAGTCAAATCTCACAGCATACCAACTACAAAGCCTAGCGTTTGTAATAAGTTGCTTATTGTAAGTTCTCAGTACTTGGTCTTTTTTCTCTAAGCTACATGATTTCCCCTAACATCAGCTGAACTTAGCAAATATTATAGAAGATATAGAAGAACAATAAATGGTAAAAATTGGCTTTAACAAATCTGCTACCCATGTATCATGCTAGTGTTCTATGTATATCCTGCCATATTTTTGTCTAGCCACTTTTTTTTCAATAAAAATGGAATCCTTATATTTTTTAAAAATGTATTTATTGGAAAACTTTAGTAGAGGTGTATTGCTAGAGATAAAATGTGAGAGTGGAAAGAAAGTCTAGGAAAATAGCCTCCTAAATACAGAAAAAGAACAATTCAAAAGCCAGGCCTGGAATGCAGTGGTGCAGTCTCACAACTCACCGCAGACTTGATCGCTGCGGTTCTTAAGCAACCCTCCCTCTTCAGCCTCTCCAGTAGTGGGTACTAAAGGCACATGCCACCGTGCCCGGCTAATTTTTTGTTTTATTTTAGACAGAGTCTTGTTCTGTCGCCCAGGCTGGAGTGCAGTGCCACAATCTCCACTTGCTATAACCTCTCCCTCCCAGGTTTAAGCGATTCCCCTGCCTTAGCCTTCTGACTAGCTGGGATTACAGATGCCTGCCACCATGCTCAGCTAATTTTTTGTTAGAGATGGGGTTTCACCCAGATGGCCAGACTGGTCTTGAACTCCTGACCTCAAGCAATCCACCATTGGCCTCCCAGAGTGCTGGGATTACATGCGTGAGCCACCATGCCCATCCTGTAATTTAAAAAAGAAGTTAAATAACAGGTAGTAAAAGATCTCCTTAAACCAAGAAACAAGGAGACTACTTGGTCAAATTTTATTAATCTTTTTATAGCTTTTAATTTATATAGCCAGGCTACCTTCTGGAAGCTTGTGTCAGTTTTTACTTCCACCAGTGATACACTCAAGTATTCTACAAATACACTAGAAATTATACTTTTTGTCCAACTGAGAAGTGCATATATTTAAACCAGTGCTACTTTAATGTTTAAGGAGTAATTTTAGGCTGTATGCTGTGGCTCCCGCCATAATCCTAGCACTTTGGGAGGCTGAGGCGATGAATGAGGTCAGGAGTTGGAGATCACCCTGGCCAACATGGTGAAATCCCATCCCTACTAAAAATCTAAAAATTAGCCAGGCATGGTGGTTCACACCTGTAATCCCAGCTACTCAGGAGGCTGAGGCAATAGAATTGCTTGAACCTGGGAGGCAAAGGTTGTGGTGAGCCAAGATCGCACCACTGCACTCTCCAGCCTGGTCAACAGAGTGAGACTTTGTCTAAAAAATAATAATAATAATAATAATTTCAGAAAAGTTTGTTTTTGTTTTGCTTAATATATATGTTATTCTTGTTGTAGGAAAAGCTGAATCTCAGTTGTATCCATAGTCCCGTTGTTAATGAACTTATGAGAGGAATTCGTTCACAAATGGATGGATTAATTCCTGGCGTAGAACCACGTGAAATGGCAGCTATGTGTCTTGGATTGGCTCACAGGTGAGAATTACTGGAAAATAAAGTCAGTTTATTTTTGTTTATAAGCAATTAACATAGCACTGTTCTAAGAATGTTACAAAGGCTCTTGTAAACTTCGTCAGAACCTTATGAAGAAGATTCTAGTAATATCCTCATTTATAAATGAAACTGATCCCCAAGGTCAATAAAACTTGTAAGTGGTAAAGCCAGGATTTGAACGCAGGCCGTCTTGCTTCATTGTCTGGATTCTTAAAACATCAAAACGTCATCAAAGGAATTCTCTACTCCACTGAGCTTGGATTCCCTATTTCTTGGGCTTTCCCTCTTTTATCTCTGCTAAGTCATGCCATTCATCCATCCACTTAATATTTCCCCAGATTCTCTCATCTGCTGTGGTCTTACATGGTATGCGTGTATTTGTGTTTTGTTTTACTCTGATTTTAGAGTGAGGCAAAGAGGGACTAGGTACAGTGGCTCACACCAGTAATCCCAGCTCTCTGGGAGGCCAAGGCAGGAGGACTGCTTGACCCTTTCAGCCCGGAGGTTTGAGACTGCCCTGGGCAACATAGCAAGATGTCATGGTTCCCCCCTCTCTCTCTCTCTCTTTTTTTCAAATGAGACAGGGTCTAACTGTTGCCCAGACTGGAGAGTGCAGTGATGCAGTCTCAGCCTACTGCAGCCTCTGCCTCTGAGGCTTGAGCAACTCTCTTGCCTCAGCCACCTGAGTAGCTAGGATTATAGGCATGTGCCACTACTGCCTGGCTAATTTTTGTATTTTCAGTAGAGACGGGGTTTCACCATGTTGGCCAGGCTGGTCTTGAACTTGTGACCTCAAGTGAGCCACCGGGCCCAGCCTCTTTTTTTTTTTTTTTTTTTTTTTTTTTTTTTTTTTGAAATAGGGTGTTACTCTGTTGTCTCTGTTGTCCAGGCTGAGGTGCAGTGGTGCAATCTCGACTCACTACAACCTTTACCTCCTGGACTCAAACAATGCTATCTCAGCCTCCCAAGTAGGTGGGACTACAGATGCACACCACACCATCTCTGGCTGATTTTTTTTGACTTTTTGTAAAGATGGGGTTTTGCTATGCTGCCCAGGCTAGAACTCCCAGGCTCAAGTGATCCACCTGCCTTGGCATCCCAAAGTGCTGTGACTACAGGTGTGAGCCACCATGCCCAGCATTGTCCCTATTTTTAATTGCACATTAACCCTACCATATTTAACTAGAAATCCCTTAGAATAGGCATTACTGCTATGTTGTGATCCGTCTGTTCATGAAAAAGTGTAATACTCTGGAATTGCACTACAGATAATGGGATTTTGAAGAAAATGATGGGTAGTTACTCAAAACCTATGAAACATTATAATCAGAGCACTATCAAATACTATTCCTACTAAAATTGTTACAATTCAAAAGACATCTTAAGTTCATGTAAAAGAAACACTAAACAAAATTAAAAGGTGGGCATAGATTGAAAGGGTTGAAGCTGCTAAGTTAGGGATAAGAGCAAAAACGCACGAAGGTCAGGGAGAGCTTTGTAATCATTTCTAAGAGGGAACAAATAGTAAAACTGAGTCGAAAATCCAAACTTGGGTAAATCTGTGTGTAGCAGTGGTTCGTTACCGAGGGCAATCAGCTGCACCCTGGCAGGGCATTTGGCAATGCCCACAGGCATTTTTGGTTGTTACAGTTAGGGGTAGGGTGGGGTCTGCCATGAACATCTGATGGATAAAAGTTAGGGATACTGCTAAAGGTCCTATAATACACAGGGCAGCCACTACAACAAGGAATTAGAAGACCCAAAATGTCAGTTGTGCTGAGATGAAGCAACATATGCAGACAATATTGTTCCTCCACAGCTTTCTGTTTTCATGTGTCAAGAGTGCTGTAAAGTTCTTAACTGGTAGTGTAAAGCATTAATGTGTTGTAAAATATTGCATGAACCAATATGGTGGTTTGTTTTTTGTTTTTGTGTGTGTGTGTGAGATGGGGTCTTGCTCTGTTGCCCAGGCTGGAGTGCAGTGGCATGTGCTAACAGCTCACTGCAACCTCTGCCTCCTGGGTTCAAATGAGTCTTGTGCCTCAGGCTCTCAGGTAACTGAGATTCAGGCAAGGCATGCCCCACCACACCTAACTAATGTTTGTAGTTTTAATAGAGATGGGGTTTCACCATGTTGGCCAGGTCCCAAAGTGCAGGAATTACAGGCATGAGCCACCACACCTACTCCAATATAACTTTTGTATTACACAGTTTATCCTATTTGTCATTCATACATAAACTCATTTATATTACAGAAATACAGGTTGTAGCAGTATATATGAATTTTTTTAAATGTGTGCTTTCTGATCTTGCATGATATATTTCTACTTAGCTGAGTTTTCTTCTTAGAAAAACAAATCATAGGCTGGGCACCGTGGCTCACGCCTGTAATCTCAGCACTTTGGGAGGCAGAGGCCAGCCGATCACCTGAGGTCAGGAGTTTGAGACCAACCTGACCAACATGGTTAAACCCTATCTCTACTAAAAATACAAAATTAGCAGGCATGGTGGTGGGCCCCTATAATCTCAGCTACTCAGGAAGCTGAGGCAGGAGAATCGCTTGAATCTGGGAGTTGGAGGTTGCGATGAGCTGAGATTATGTCACTGCACTCCATCCTGGGCAACGGAGCGAGACTGGCTAAAAAGAAAAAGAAAAACCAGTTATAGCTTTGAGAAGGATTTGAGTAAAAAAAAACTTTAAGGTGTTAATTTAAGTGCTTTTCCTAAATGCTATCTTACTAATTTACTTTCTCCTTTCTCCCCAGCCTGTCTCGATATAGATTGAAGTTTAGCGCTGATAAAGTAGACACAATGATTGTTCAGGCAATTTGTAAGTATAGTTCATGCAAAGTCTGATTTGTTGCTCTGTCCTTCATGTGTTTTATACTGTTGAAACTACCTTTTATGATTTTTCTGTTGAGAAAGAAAAAGGAGGCCAGGTACAGTGGCTCACGCCTTTAATCCCAGCACTTAGGGAGTCCGAGGTGGGCAAATCACCTGAGGTCAGCAGTTCGAGACCAGCCTGGCTATTGCCAAACCTCATGTCTACTGAAAGTACAAGAAAATTATCTAGGCTTTCTGGTGCACACCTGTAATCCCAGCTACTCAGGAGGTTGAGGCAGTAGAATCACCTGAACCCAGAAGGCAGAGGTTGTAGTGAGCCGACATCGCATCACTACACTCCAGTCTGGGCATCAGAGCAAGAATGCATCTCAAAAAAGGGGAAGGAGAAAGAAGATCAGCTAAAACTTATACTAAGTAAATAAATTTGAAAATGCAGAATAAAAGAAACTACCCATAATTTGGCTGTTTGGAGATTATGTGAATCACAGAATTAATATTATATAAATTAATTCATTTGCGTTTTTTCATAAAATGTTAAAAACGTTAAAGTGGAATCTGTAGTTGTGTATTCTGCTATGTCATTTAAATGATTTTTAGAAAGATTGAAAGCTTGAAATCTTTTTTTTTTTTTTTTTTTTTTTTTTTTTTTTTTTTTTTTTTTTTTTTTTTTTTTTTTTTTTAAAGACAGTGTTTTGCTCTTGTTGCTCAGGCTGGAGTGCAATGGCGTGATTCTCCTGCCTTGGCCCCCCGGGTGGCTGGGATTACAGGATTTTTTTCATGTTGGTCAGGCTGGCCTTGAACTCCAGGCCTCAGGTAGTCCGCCTTCCTACCTGAGATTTATACCCAAAAGAATTAAAAACAGGAAGTCAGACTTCCATGTACCCCTGTGTCCATAACAGTGTTAATTACAAAACCAAATAATGGAAACCCAAATACCTTTTAACAGATGAATGGATAAAGCTGCATTTTGTATACAGCTTGAAGGCCCCTAATCTGAAATTTAAAATGCTCCAAAATCTAGAACTTTTTGTGCTACCGCATAAAGCGAAAAGTGGAAAACTCCACAGCTGACCGCATGTGACAGATGGTCAAAACTTTATTTCATGCACAAAATTATTTAAAATACTGCATAAAATAACCTTCAGGATTTTGTATGTAAGGTATATGTGAAATGTAGATTTCCTATTTAGACAAGATATATGTGTTTGCAAATATTCTGAAATACTTCTGGTCATAAGCATTTTGGATAACATGCACCCAGCCTGTACACACAGTGGAATATCAGTCAGCCTTAAGAAGAAATGAAATTCTGATACTTACCTTGAAAATATGCTAAGTGAAATAGTCACAAAATACTGCATGATTCTGCTTATATGAAGTACCTGGAATAGGTCATTTCATTGAGACAGAAGTATAGAGATAGCTAGAGATTGGGGGAAGGTGGGAACGAGGAGTAATGGACACAGAATTTTTGGTTTCTCACAATAAAATTGCTCTGGAAATAGACCGTGGTAATGGTTGCATAACATTGTAAATGTACTTAGTGCTACTGAATTGTACACTTGAAAATGGTTGAAGTGGGCCGGGCGCGGTGGCTCAAGCCTGTGATCCCAGCACTTTGGGAGGCCGAGGCGGGTGGATCACAAGGTCAAGAGATCGAGACCATCCTGGTCAACATGGTGAAACCCCGTCTCTACTAAAAATACAAAAAATTAGCTGGGCATGGTGGTGCGTGCCTGTAATCCCAGCTACTCAGGAGGCTGAGGCAGGAGAATTGCCTGAACCCAGGAGGCGGAGGTTGCGGTGAGCCGAGATCGCGCCATTGCACTCCAGCCTGGGTAACATGAGTGAAACTCCATCTTAAAAAAAAAAAAAAAAAAAAAAAAAAAAAAAAAACATAAAAAAAAAAAAAAAAAAAAAAAAATGGTTGAAGTGTTAAATTTTATGTCATGTATATTTCACCACAATAAATCTCTTAAGTTCCTGTGGTTTTTGTTTTTTGTTGTTTGTTTTGTTTTGTTTTGTTTTGTTTTCATTTTAATCTACAGCCTTGTTAGATGACTTGGATAAAGAACTAAACAACTACATTATGCGATGTAGAGAATGGTATGGCTGGCATTTCCCTGAATTAGGAAAAATTATTTCAGATAATTTGACATACTGCAAGTGTTTACAGAAAGTTGGTGAGTAATTTGTTTGTCCTTTAGGTCACTGAAAGTAAATGAATTTGGCCAGGCATGCTGGCTCACACCTGTAATCCTAACACTTTGGGAGGCTGAGGTGGGAGGATCACAAGGTCAGAAGTTTGAGACCAGCCAACGTGGTAAAACCTCATCTCTACTAAAAATACAAAAATTAGCCAGGTGTGGTGGTGGGCACCTGTAACCCCAGCTACTTGGGATGCTGAGGCAGGAGAATCGCTTGAACCCAGGAGGCAGAGGTTGCAGTGAGCTGAGATCCCACCACCGTACTCCAGCCTGGGTGACTGGGCAAGACTCTGTCCCAAAAAAAGGAATTTGATTGCATCCTAAACCATGAGTTACAGCATTTTGTTAAGCAAGATTCCCAGGATTTTTGCAATTTCTATGTATTTGGGAAGTGTAGCAATTTAGTGTCTTAAATTTAAGAAACAAAATGAATTTTAACTTAGATTTTGATGGCCTGTAGTATGACATTAGTACCTGATACTAAATAGCCATATCGCTGTCTGTACTGTTAACATACAGAGGAGCTTGATTGTTGATAAATAGTGGCTTACTTGGCTTACTAATTACTGGCCTCAGCTTCAGTATAAAGGCTGTGACATTATTAGTCCTGTCTTTTTAAATATTTGCCACTTATTTTCTGAAATGAGTTTTGTGATATCGTTATTTAGCTTTTACTCTATTTTTTGGAGGAAGGTGGTGGGGAGAAATTTTATCTCTAAACTCAAACCCTTAAAAGAGGAAAAACTATTATACTAGGTCAAACTTCTTCATTTTTTTGTTTTGTTTAGGCATCCTTTTCATTGGCTTTCTACTTTTTCTTTTGACTATTTGCTGGATTTTATATAATTTCTTGAAGAGTGATTCTCGCTCATCCTCTGCAAACATTCCATAGGCGATAGGAAGAACTATGCCTCTGCCAAACTTTCTGAGTTCCTACCAGAAGAAGTTGAAGCAGAAGTGAAAGCAGCTGCGGAGATATCAATGGGAACAGAGGTTTCAGAAGAAGATATTTGCAATATTCTGCATCTTTGCACCCAGGTAAATTTTACTCCTAAAGAATCTAGATGTGGTACTACCAGCTCTATGATAATTTTTCTGATGGCAATGATGATTTTTGCACTTACTGTTGTTCCCTGATAACGTAAATATGAAGGTGTTCAGTCACTACCTCATCTGATGCCATCATGATTTGTATACTTAAAAAGGGGAAATACATACTAAAAGGAAGTAATTTATAATCATCATCTGAATAATTAACCAAAAATCCATTAAGGTGGCAGAGAATTATTGCTTAGAATCTTTTGAATTTTCAAAAGATTTTCAGGCAGTATAAAGTGGTTTATGTATATTATATAACAAAGTCCTTACAACAGCCATTTTATAGAAAACCGATGTTAGGCAGAGTTGATGTAGCCAGGGTTGTGTGGCTGCTCTTTCATATTGAGGGCCCCAGTGTTTTAGACATAGGAATTTTATACTGTTTTTACTGATATTTGTGACTTAATTTATTCCTTATACTAGGTGATTGAAATCTCTGAATATCGAACCCAGCTCTATGAATATCTACAAAATCGAATGATGGCCATTGCACCCAATGTTACAGTTATGGTTGGGGAATTAGTTGGAGCGCGGCTTATTGCTCATGCAGGTGATGATTTTAATGTTATTTGTAAACATCAATGTTTGAAGTATTTTCTGGTTAGGACTTTGTTTACATCTTTAAACTACAGCTATTAAAAGAAATTTTCTAAGTAATAACACAAAAGTAGATGATATGTAGGAGATGAATAAGGGCCAAGTGTTCAATGATGATTTTTATTTGTTTGCCTGATTTCCTTTTGGATAATGAAGGCATCTTTAGTCACTACCTCTTCTGAGACACTTGGGGGTCCATTGTTAGAAGTTTATTAAGGTTAATTAGAATAATCAGATGAATGTAGGAGGATAAAACAGTTAACATTTTCATAATAAACTCATTAGACATAGATTTAAATATAGTTTTAAGAAATCACTATAGAGGATATATACCGTTGATTGATTATCTCAGTTTCACTATTGAGTGTGTGGTTGTAATTGATATATGACTTTCAAAAATATTTTCAGCAACCGATTTATAATAAAGCTTTGTATGCATGTATGGCAATATTATGCTAGGCTGTAATTAAAATGCTATCAGTGTTTAAAATGGCATAACTCTTTTTTTTTTTTTTTTTGGGGGGGGTTTTTTGACAAGAGTTTTACTCTGTTGCACTGGCTAGAGTGCTGTGGCAGTCTCTGCTCACTGCAACCTCTGCCTCCCAAGTTGCTGGGGTTACAGGTGCCCGCCACCACGCCTGGCTAATTTTTCTATTTTTAGTTGAGATGGGGTTTCACTGAGTTGGCCAGGCTGGTCTCAAACTCCTGACCTCAGGTGATCCACCTGCCTCAGCCTTGCAAAGTGCTGGGATTACAGGCATGAGCCACTGCATGCAGTCTGGCATAATTTCTTTAGCTGCATCATTAATCAAAGGTTTCATTCAAGTGCCTGCAGCTGTAATGATCAGATGATTTCACTTTCTTCACCTGTTTTCATGCACACAGCTAAAGTTGTAGCAGTAATCGATGGCAGGGGTTAATAGAAGTATGTATTTGTTGGCCGGGCATGGTGGCTCACGCCTGTAATCCCAGCACTTTGGGAGGCTGAGGTGGGTGGATCACCTGAGGTTGGGAATTTGAGACAAGCCTAGCCAACATGGTGAAATCCTCTCTCTACTAATAGCACAAAAATTAGCTGGCCCTGGTGGCATTCACCTGTAATCCCAACTACTCAGGAGGCTGAGGAAGGAGAATCTCTTGAACCCAGGAGGCGGAGGTTGCACTGAGCCAAAATTGTGCCATTGCACCCCAGTCTGGGTGACGAGTAAAACTCCATCTCAAAAAAAGAAGTATGTATTTGTTGCACTTTAAAAAATATGTCTCATGGTAAAGTTTGTTTCATTAATGGTGAGTGTGCTTTCTGACAGGAAATATTCTATACAACATATCCAGCTAAGCAGCATGTTGATAACTCACTAGTACAATAGTCCCCAGCTATCCATGAGGATATATTCTGAGCCCCCCACCCCCACCCATGGATGTTTGAAACAGAGGATAGTAGTGAACTCTATGCTGTATATGCTGTTTTTTCCTAAACATACATACCTATGTTAAAGTTTAATTTATAAGTTAGGTACAGTAGGACATCAACAACAATAATAATAAAATAATTATGACAGTATCCCAGTGTCACTATTTTTCTGCATTGGTTACTTGAACATAAGCACTGCAATACTGCACTGTGGAGAGGGCCATGAAAGTGACTAATGGGTAGATAAGGATAATTCATGTTCTCGGGGGGACTGAGTATGGTGGCAAGAGATTTGAAACTTTGGAGCTGTTTGTTTCTGGAATTTCCTTTTTAATATTTTCAGACTGCAGTTGACCACAGGTAATTGAAACCACAGAAAGTGAAACCACAGATAGAGAACTATTAATATACTTCTAGGAATATATTTTCCTAATCCACAGCTGAATCAACAGGAGTAAATAAGTTGTGAATTTATTGTATGGTTATGCTACCGAGATGTCCTAATAAATGTGTTTATTTGTAGGCTTTTTCATATCTAAAGCAATAGAATATTTGATACAATCTCAGAAAGCAGGGTCCAGATTAGTGTTCTTGTGTGTGACATATTTGTGTTACTCCTGTAGTATACTAATGGAATATAGAGTAATACTGCCGTCTCTGGGGTGAGTGGAAACATTGAGCCAAAAAGCTTAACCTTCAGTTTGCCCTCGGCATTCATCACAAACCTGCTTGTGCTGATGAAGGAATTACAAACGAAACATCAGGCTTTTTAGGGAATTCTGGCTTAAAGAATTCTATATTATATGTGATTTTTATTTTATTATGTTGGGTATAATAATTCTATAGGTCTTTTGTTTTAGTACATAGAACATTCAGGTGTTTGGAAGTACATTCTTTGTAACTTTCTGTCTTTGTAGGTTCTCTTTTGAATTTGGCCAAGCATGCAGCTTCTACAGTTCAAATTCTTGGAGCAGAAAAGGCACTTTTCAGAGCCCTCAAATCTAGACGGGATACTCCTAAGTATGGTCTCATTTATCATGCTTCCCTCGTCGGCCAGACAAGTCCCAAGCACAAAGGAAAGGTGTGTTAACATGGTTTTGTTTTTTTGTTTTTCTGAGGTTGGACTTTTTAATAATATAACCACTTTTCTTCTCTATAGTGTATATTAAATCTTTGTATTGTCTCTTTCTTCTTAAATAGAGAAAGGTGAGTTATATAAAAAGCATTTTGTGGCCGGGTACAGTGGCTCACGCTTGTAATCCCAACACTTAGGGAGGCTGAGGCGGGTGGATCACCTGAGGTCGGGAGTTGGAGACCAGCCTGACCAACTGGTGGAGAAACCCCATCTCTACTAAAAATACAAAAATTATCCAGGCATGGTTGTGAACACCTATAGTCCCAGCTCCTCGGGAGGCTGAGGCGGGTCACTTGAGATGAGGAGTTGCACCAGCCTGACCAACAGCCGAAGCCTGGGATTACAGGCACGTGCCACCACACTCAGCTGTTTTTTGTATTTTTAGTAGAGATGAGGTTTCACCATGTTCACCAGCTCCTGACTTCATGGTCACCGCCTTGGCCTCCCAAAGTGCTGGAATTACAGGTATGAGCCACCGTGCCTGGCCTGAATTTGTAATAGCCTTATGAGATGTATGTATCTCTGTTTTATTGATAGTGAAACTGAGGCTTAGGCAAGTTAAGTACTTTCAGTCTTTTTGAATGATATGTAGTTTAACAGAAGTAGTGTAGTTTAACAGAAGTAAACTGAAATTTGGTAAAATCTAGAGTAGAGTGGTAGAGGTAATAAAGGGTTCAATAAACTTAAAAAAAGAACCCACGCATATTTAAGATTATTATGGGTTAAAGATGCACTTGTTCTGAATAATCTCAAGGCAGAGAACTAATGTCACTGAGTAGAAACTAAAGTTTAAAAATGTTTAAAAAAAAAAAAAAAAAAAAAACCAGGCATAGTGTCGCATGCCTATAATCCCAGCTCTTTGGGAGGTCAGATCACAAGGACAGGAGTTTTGAGACCAGTCTGGACAACATGGTGAAACTCCATCTCTACTAAAAATACAAAAATCAGCCAGGCATGGTGGCACGTGCCTGTAATCCCGGCTACTTGGGAGGCTGAGGCAGGGAAAAATGCTTGTACTGGGGAAGCAGAGGTCACAGTGAGCCAAGATCATGCCATTATACTCCAGCCTGGGTGACAGAGCAAGACTTAGTCTCAAAAAAAATAAAAAAAAGTTTGAGCTATTGTTTTACATGAATTGCTATAAAATCTTTTCAACCACAGAAGTGTTGGTGCTGATGTATGGCCATTAGGTTGTGGCAAAGGTTGAAATATGATGGGTGATTTGAATTGTATGATTCTTAATACTTCTATAACTCGTTTTAAAACATTCTAGAATAAATGATAATATGATTTGCTGAAACTGTCTCATGAGTAAGTAAGTTGTTGAGGACCTTACATCTGAACGTGGAATGTATGTTCTTCATGGTTTTTCTATTAGATTTCTCGAATGCTGGCAGCCAAAACTGTTTTGGCTATCCGTTATGATGCTTTCGGTGAGGATTCCAGTTCTGCAATGGGAGTTGAGAACAGAGCCAAATTAGAGGCCAGGTTGAGAACTTTGGAAGATAGAGGGGTAAGAACCACATTATCCATATTGCAAAAGTATTACCTGTCAAAAGTTAATATGACTAGATTTATGGAATTCATCTGCTAAACAGTTTTATGAAACATTAGTATGTCTAAAGTATTCTTACTGTGCCTGCTGTTAAGAGTTGCTCTTATTTACCAAGAATTGTTGTGTGCAACAGCGTTTACCATTAGGATGTGCCATTTTATTTTAAATAGCAGAAAAATAGCAGAAGTTGCAGTTTGCTGGCCCACTGATTGACTAGACTGTGTAGTATATTATAAAGAGATTATGGCTTAGAATTGTATTTGTAATTTTTCTTTTTCTTCTTAGATAAGAAAAATAAGTGGAACAGGAAAGGCATTAGCAAAAACAGAAAAATATGAACACAAAAGGTGAGTACATTCAAGTGAGGGTGGAGTGAATAGTTTTTTTTAAATGTTAATTATTGACAGCAGTTTTTTTTAAATGTTAATTATTGACAGCAGTTTTTTTTATGAACTTCACCTTGATGTGCCCCTAGGTTTTTCAAATTTATTTGACAAAAATTGTGTATCTTAACTGTGTACATGCCACTTTTGGAAAACATGCGCATTGAGGAATGATTAAATCAAGCACATTGACATGCATTGTATTACTTTTTTTGTAATGAGGATACCTTAAAATCTACTTAGCAATTTTCAACAATATAACACGTTTCTGTTAACTGTAGTTACCATGTTGTACACCCTTTTTTCTTGCCATTTAGTTTTCCATATTCACTTCTAGTTTTCATTGATAGTAAATTTTAAAATCTAAAGTTCCCCTAATATGTTGTTTATCAAAAAGTTCATTCAGAGTTAATCCCTAAAGAAAACAATTTTGTAAAAAGTATAAAGATGGAAAACATGTCTAAAAATGGCTGAGACATGATAAAATATTCAAACTTAACTATCAAATTAATGAAATATTTGTATGTGGGGGGTATTTGGGTTATTTATTTGAGGTAATGCTCAATGCTGGTGAGGTTGTGATGATGGAAGTAAAATGGTATAGCTATTCTGGGAAGCCATTTCACAGTATGTATGTATCGAGATTCTTCAAAATGTTCCTAGTCATTAGCCCAATAAATTATACTTTGCAGGACTCATAATCCTTCAAGAATGTTAATAGTAAAATCCTATGCTATTAGTGGATAAAGAGGGTAATATATAGTAACATTACCATTTATAAACACATATTTAAATATAATTACTTTTGTATTTTCTGGAAAGAAGCCAAATGTGTTTCTGTGAGCGTTCACTTTTTTTTTTTTCTGCATTTTCTAGGCTTTTGGCAATGGCCATACATACTACAATATTTATAGTCTGTAATTTATTGTCTTTAGTTGATAAACATGGGGGTTTTTTTGGTTTTTTGTTTTGTTTTGTTTTTGTTTTGGGGGAGACGGAGTCTCACTCTGTTGCCCGGGCTGCAGTGTAATCGTGCGATCTTGGCTCACCGCAACCTCTGCCTCCTGGGTTCAAGTGATTATCCTGCCTCAGCCTTCCAAGTAGCTGAGACTATAGGCACGTGCCACCACGTCCAGCTAACTTTTTGTATTTTTAGTAGAAACAGTTGTTTTTTTTTTTTTTTTTTCCACCACAATTAACCAGAACAGTTTCATTGTTAGCCAGGATGGTCTTGATCACCTGACCTCGTGATCCACCCGCCTCAGCTTCCCAAAGGGCTGGGATTACAGGTGTGAGCCACCATGCTGGCCTTGTTTCTTAAATTATGAATGTCTTTAACCTATAAAAATTAAAGTCATACAGTTTACAAGTCTGCTTAAGAAACAGAACATTTTTTAGCTTGTTTTGAACAAATTTTTTCAATGTTCCTTTGCAATTAATGCTTTTTACTTTAAACATGCACCTGAAGCATCAGTTCACATTTTAGGCACATCATTTCAGTATTTTCTTTCTGCTTACATTAGAGCAAAAGCAAATGTTGGGTTCTCAGAAATCTTTTCCATGTGTATGTATCTGTATTCTTTCTTCTCTTATGATCTTACGATGAAGACTTCTGTACTAAGCTTGGTTTAGATTTTTTGTTCTGCCTTTTTTTCATTTAATTGTGTAGTGTTCTGAAAGTTGGATTGGTTCAGTTTTCACTTTCTAGTTAGTTGTAAAGACATTTTCTCCTTTCGTTTCCCCCATGCTGATTGAGTGTTTTCCTGTACCATAGTAACTACATTGATTACTAAATCAGAATTCATTTAGCTCACCACTTCTCTTGAATGTGATTGACCTACTTGAAAAATACTAATACCTTTACCTTTTGGAAACTATTAGTCTTCATATACTACCCCAAAGCCACTAAAATGAAACAACATTGTGTGCTTATGTAAGTATTATCTAATGGCATTTTCTTTATCTCTTGAGAATTATTTCAGTTACAGATACTTGTAGAGATTTTCTAAAACTTTTTGGATCTTTCAGTGAAGTGAAGACTTACGATCCTTCTGGTGACTCCACACTTCCAACCTGTTCTAAAAAACGCAAAATAGAACAGGTAGATAAAGAGGATGATATTACTGAAAAGAAAGCTAAGAAAGCCAATATTAAAGTTAAAGGTTAGTTTGAATTTTAATACAATATTTAATACTCATTTCTTAAGAACTATGGACTTAATGAGGCTTAGAAGTACATGCCATTGCACTTTATTATAAAACTACTTGTTGAATGCTGATGGTGTTTAATAATGCCATTATGTTCTCTGGGAATAGTTAGGATATTGTTAAATTTACCAGACTTTACAGAGGAAATGTGAGAAGCATAGTCAACTTAATGTATTTTACTAAAACTACCAGTACTTCAGTTTCTACTACATGAACTGTTTTGAGAATGAACAGAAAAAAACGAATGTGTTTACTAAATTGGTTGCTGAAAATTTTTTGTTTTATGTAAAGTTAAGAATGAATATAGAATTGATGGAACAGTGGTTTTCTTCATTGTTTTTGTTATATGGAGCAGACTAGAAGGAATACATACTGGTAGCCTGCTGTCATAGTTACAGTATCTAATAGGTGCTACCAGTTAACTAGGCTGTCTTGTGAAGTTGATAAGCAGGTGCCCCATTAAAAGTCGAATCTGTGGGGGGGTTTTGTTTGTTTGTTTTTAATTTTT
>NW_016107416.1:1774113-1775427 GCF_001604975.1 Cebus imitator
ACAGGGTTTCACCATGTTGACCAGGATGGTCTCGATCTCTTGACCTCGTGATCCACCCGCCTCGGCCTCCCAAAGTGCTGGGATTACAGGCGTGAGCCACCGCGCCCGGCCTGTTTTTAATTTTTCATCTGTCCCTTCTCATAACCAAGAAAGACGAACCTGTGTTTATTGAACACATACTAGCAAGTCTTGCAAAAGTAAATTATTAACAGAATGATTGCTTTAACTTAGTTTCTAAAGAGCTTAGTGGTCTAAAGGTTTTGATCTGCAAATGTGGATAGTATACTTGATAGAGAAAACAATTTATTTAGCTTTTATGCTTCTTTTTATTGAAAAGTAAGGAGATTCCTAAACCCATTAGTAGTAGCATTTGAGGCACCAAACTGTCTTTGTAGCCTCAATTGTGTATCTAATAAGCTTTTCCAATGTATCTGTGAATTTTCCATCCCACATCCCCTCCCCCCCTTTTTGTTGTTGTTGTTGTTGTTTGTTTGTTTGTTTGTTTTGAGGCAGAGTTTCCTCTGTACACAGGCTGGAGTGCAGTGGCATGATCTTGGCTCACTGCAACCTTTGCCCTCTGGGTTCAAGTGATTCTCCTGCCTCAGCCTCCCGAGTAGCCAAGATTACAGGCAGAAAACACCATGTCTAGCTAATTTTCGTGTTCTTAGAAGAGATGAGGTTTCACCATGTTGGCAAGACTGGTCTCAAACTCTTGATCTTGTGATCCGCCTACCTCAAGCCTCCCAAAGTGCTAGGATTGTAGGCTTGAGCCGCCATGCCCCTTCCCTCTCTTCTATATGTAACAATTCTAGTTGCTTTGGCCATCAACCTTGACTTTTTTTTTTCTCATAACTCAATCTAGTCTTTGACAGTAGATCCTTTCAATTCCACCTGAAAGTAGCAGCCCCAGTGGAACCACCATTAGCTATTTTTTTATCTAAATTTGTTCCAGCCATACTGTCCTGCTTGCTATTTACTGAACCTACTATCCATCTACTTGTCCCACCCACCCTCTAAAAAGCCTTAGGACCTCAGCATTTGCTCTTCTCTACCTGGAATGTTTTCCCTAAAGATAAGTGTATCATTCACTCCTTCACCTCTTTTAGGTGTTTGCCAACCATTCTGTCTAAAATGGCCATATATTCTGCCCCTTTCCAACATTCCCCTTCCTGCTTTATTTTTATTCTTATCACTTTAATATCTATTACATAATGTATCACTTAGGTCTCTCTACTGTGCCACCAAAATAAAAAAGATTCATAGGGAAAGGAATATTTTTGCCTCTCGTACCTTGCTCAAATTTTTTTTTTTTTT
>NW_016107416.1:1776037-1778255 GCF_001604975.1 Cebus imitator
AAATATTATTTAGTTGCTGAATTTTTTATTTTATTTTATTTGAGACAGAGTCTCCTGTGGTCGCCCATCTGAAGTGCAGTGGCATGATCTTGGCTGACTGCAACCTCCGCCTCCTAGGTTCAAGTGATTGTCCTGCCTCAGCCTCCTGAGTAGCTGGTATTATAGGCATGCACCACCACGTCTGGCTAATTTTAAGTAGAGATAGGATTTCACCATGTTGGCCAGGCTGGTCTCGAACTCCTGACCTCAAGTGATCCTCCTGCCTTGGCCTCCTAAAGTGCTGAGATTACAGGTGTGAGCCACTGCACCCAGCTGGTAACTGAATTTCTTTTTTCTTCTTTTTCTTTTTTTGGAGACGGAATCTTACTCTGTCGCCCAGGTTGAAGTGCAGTGGCGCCGCCTCAGCTCACTGCAACTTCCACCTCCCGGGTTCAGGCAGTTCTCCTGCCTCAGCCTCCCAAGTAGCTGGGATTACAGGCCTGAGCCACCGTGGCTGGCTGGTCATGAATTTCTAATGATAGCTATGTGTTGAGTCTTTATTGTAATGTGTGCTAAGCATTATACTTAGTGTTTTGTGTGCATCATCTCTTTAAATCTCGGTAACAATCTAATGAGATAAGACATTCTTAAATTTTATAGATGAGGATATAGAGTTTTACTAGGGGTAAATAAAATTATTCAGGACTGCAGCAGGTAGAATAAACGTAGGCTGCCTTCAGAGTGCAAGCTCTTAACCATTTCTAATATAATTTACTCTATTTCCAAAAATGATAGGGGATCAGATGACTTTTGTTTCAATCCTCATTTTTATACAAGACTTCATGGTTGTGAGAAAATTGCTCTGAGGTCTCTATATCATTTGTTAACGTTAGTGGTAGGAGGACTTTCCCAATTATAAAACAATATAAACATTGGATAGTTGATGAGAATGACAGCCAAAAAAAAAAACTAGGACTCAAACGTTTTTGGAAGGAGTGAGATCTGATACAGTGTTAATTTGTTATGCCTTTACATTTACCCTATTCAGTTGAAGAAGAGGAAGAAGAAGAAGAAGTGGTAGAAGAAGAAGAAACATCTGTGAAGAAGAAGAAGAAAAAGGGTAAAAAGAAACACATTAAGGAAGAACCACTTTCTGAGGAAGAACCATGTACCAGCACAACAATTCCTGTATGTTTGTTGTTATAATTATCAGTACACTCTGGGCATGGGGAGGTTCTCCATATTTTACTATCCTCTATATCAGAAATGAGCAGGCATTTTAAAAAATGGTTTTCATTGATGGGGAGGTAAAAGTGAAATGGCTTTGTTGTATTTGTATAGTAAAAGGCCATTTCCCAAATCTAGAATTTATTACCAAAAATTGAGTTTGCATTGAGGGGGAAAGATTTGCTGAAGCTTACTTTTATAGGTGAGGTTTTATGTCTTGTGTTTTAATCTTTTCCCTGAATTTGTTTTCAAGGGAAACAGATTGATTTTGCATTTTATAAAGAAAACTGATTACTCACCCATACAATTACAGCTCTTTGAAAGCATTCTTATTGGCTATTTTCAGAGTCCAGAGAAAAAGAAGAAAAAGAAAAAAAAGAGAGATAATGAGGACTAACAAAGGAATTACAGTTATGTCACCTGGACACATCATGCTTAAGATTCCATTGGGAGCATACCAGGGATGCTCTCTAAAATAATCAAGGGACAGTTCAGTGAAACAAAGTGTTTTATCATCTGTAACTTCAAACCTATTTGTGTCTTGGCATCAACTCTGTTAACCTTATGTCATCATTTCTTAGAGTCTTTGATAATACAAATAAAATTTTCTTTGTATTTTAAGACAATTTTGTGATCTCTTTATATCTTGGATAGAGAATTTTTGGCTCTTTCTATAGTTTGACATGTGATGATGATATTGTTTTGATAAATATAGCTGAAAAGTGAGAGTTGTTAATGGTTAATTTGAAACTTAATCTTTTGGAAGGCAGTGACTAAGTGGACTAATTTAAGAACCCCAGTCTAATGTGTTTTTCTTGCCTTTTTGAATTACTTTATTTTCTATCTTTTTCTGCCTATTTATTTAAATAAAGATTTGTTTCTTACTCAAATTTTAATATTAGGTGAGCAGAACTTCTTAGTATCTGTTCAGAAGGGTGGGGAGACAGTATCCCTACCTTTATTTACTTGTTTGCAATTCTAAAATGTTTCTTTTTCTCTCCTTCCTTCCTTC
>NW_016107416.1:1779978-1781959 GCF_001604975.1 Cebus imitator
GATCTCTTGACCTCGTGATCCACCCACCTCGGCCTCCCAAAGTGCTGGGATTACAGGCTTGAGCCACCGCGCCCGGCCAACAAGATAGGTTTTTGAGAAAAATAAACTTATAGTTACTTGAATAGTCTTCTGCAGACTTGTAGAAAGCATAGTTGAATCACACAGCAGTCAGCTTTCATAAAGGCTGAAGGCTTAATTATTTAAAACGCTAACCAAAAGGTACGTTTTGGTTCTATTTGGCACTATTGAAGCATTTGTCCTAATGAAAAGCCTTGTGAACTTAGTTTGAAATCAGAAATTTGGGTCGATTTTATATGCCTAGTTTTGATTAGTAAATTTTAAGAATTTCTGTGGCTGCACCACAAAAAAATCTCTGCTGAAAAACTACTGATTCTCTACTTCCCTTGAAAAATGTAAATTTCCCTTTTCTGGTTTAAACTCCTGTATCTGTTCATTGCCTTTTGGTTCCTCAGCACGCTTCACAAGGCACTTGAGTGAGCTGTCCTCTCTCCAACTTCAGAACATTATCTGCAGCACTTTGTCTCAGGGCTCTCTTAGAAAGGATTTATTTGCTGCCCGTGAAGCGTTCTCTGATTTCATCTGTTGCTTCTCTGTGGTCATTTTCGGACTTGGCTCAGGCTCATCCTTTAACCCAGCTAGGGCCTAAAGTCTCAAACCCTAACTAGTATACATAGGAATTATCTAGAGACCTTGCTTGATAAAATGCAAATCTGATGCTCTATTAGTGCCGCCAGAGCAAAAAAAAAAAAAAATAGCAGATCTGAGGTCTGGGTTGGAGCCCAGAATTTGCTTATTTTACGCAAACTCAGGTGGTGCTAGATGAGGGTCTGTGTGTATGGTAGCAGAGTACTAGGGTAAATTACTTAAACTCTCAGGACCTGTTTGCCTATCTGAAATTGGATTTCTCTGAGAGTTACATGAGATAATGCTTGTGAAGAAGTTTATGTGGTAAAGTCTAATTATCCCCTGGTTACTTGAGGCTGAAACAGGAGGATTGTTTTGAGTCCAGGAGGTTGAGGCTACAGTGAGCCATGGTTGCACCACAGCACTCCAGCTTGGGTGACAGCAAGACCCTGTCTCTTAAAAAAGAAGTGCAGTTGACTTTTGAACAATAAGGGGCTGGGGAACTGACCAGCCTTTGTGCAGTTGCAATTTTGCATATGACTTATGACTCCCCCAAAACTTAATAGCCCAGTGTTGACCAAAAGCCTTACCAATAACAGTCATGATACATTGTTATGTGTATTATTCACTGTATTCTTACAATAAGCTAGAGAAAAAATTGAGAAAATACTGTTCATTAAGTGGAAGTGGATGATGTAAAGGTCTTCATACTTGTTTTCATGTTGAGTAAGCTGAGAAGAGGAGGTGTTAGTCTTGCTATCTCAGGAATGGCAGAGGCAGAAAGAAATCTGTGTGTCAAGGGTCAACTGTAAATTAGAATGTTGGTTCATAAAACAGGAATTAGAAACACCTGGAGAACTTTTTAAACGGTAAGTTTCTGATTTAGTAGGTATAGCGTAGGGCCCAAGAATTTCCATTTGTTAGAGATTCCAGCTGATGGTTGGGGACACCTGGACCACTGTACTGCAAGGACTTCCCTCTGTTAGCTTGCTTAGTCTTATGGTTCTCCAAACCAAAACCTGACTTGCTGGTCAAGAAGTCTTGCCCGTGCATTTTGGTAACATGAAAAGCACCAGAAAACCAGTGTCAGGCCCCAGTTGTGCTGTTGCACTATGGGTAATTAAGCCCCAGAAGGCTAGACATCAGGTAAATACTCTTCCTACATAGATAATGCAAGGTTGAATAGGTACAAGAAATACAATTATTAGCATTATTTCCTGGCTATAAGAATTTGCTTGCGAAGGGATGAATTTAATTGCTGATACTGCAAGTGTTCTGTGTATATTTAGTATTACATAAAAGGGAAAAATCTTTTTTTTTTTTTTTTTTTTTTTTT
>NW_016107416.1:1783589-1785274 GCF_001604975.1 Cebus imitator
AAAAAAAAAAAAAAAAAAAAAACCTGGGTAATTTTCCTCTCACAATTTTGTGGTCCAAGATGAATGAAAAGATTCCGTCTATCAGTACAACATTGAAATCATCTTCAGGATTATACACTCCCACCTGTCCTGTGCTGCTAACCCAAAGGGTATGGTGTGAGCCACCACGCCCAGCCTTGGAACATTTTAGTAGCTTGAAAATACTGGAATCTTCTCATTTGAAAAAAATGAATAGTTTGAATCTAGCAATGAGTTCTGCTTGCTACCCCTGTGGAGACAGGTTGGAATAGCAGCTCACTGGAGGTTTCTCCCAAAGCCTGGGGACCCAAGGCTGGTATTTGCTACTTTGGTTTAAACCAAGCCCTGGCAAGCCACCAAGCAATAGCTTTGGAAGTGGCTGCCTGGAAATTCCTGGTCTACAGTGCTGAGAGGACCACTAGTACTCAACTGGTCAAGGTGTCCATTTGCATACCAACTCCTATGTCATAGCAGCAAATGCAGTCTTCAAAGTTTGAAGATAAACTATAGTTAGTATAGCTATGAATGCCTCCTGTATAAAAGTAACCAAAGATGAACAAACTCACAAAAACTATAGCCCTTGATTATTCAGGGTGTCACAGTACTTGATAGCTAATGGCTATAAACGAGACAACGGAGCATGACATCACATTCATCAAACATTTGATATATTTGTCAGGGGAATAGGAGATTTTAGAATTAAAAGGAATCCAGGAGATCACCTATATACAATGAAGACTCAGACCCAGAGAGACCTGGTGTATTCCAAAGACATTAGCCTGCTCTTTTCTCTTAGGAACAGAAGGCAATTTTTTTTTAATGAAAAGCTTACACATTTAATTCAGCTTTTAGGTTGCTCTACCTTCCACTTTACAGGAAAACTATCATAGGAAGCAATCAGATCCAAAATATACAACGTTAGGCCGGGCGTGGTGGCTCACGCCTGTAATCCTAGTAGCACTCTGGGAGGCCGAGGTATGTGGATCACCTGAGGTCAGGAGTTCAAGACCAGACTGGCCATCATGGTGAAACCCCATCTTAAAAAAGAAAAAGAAAATATATATATGTGTTAAAGTTGAATAAGAATATGGGGGAGCAGGGTGGGCGCGTTGGCCCACATACATAATCCCAGCACTTTGGGAGGCTAAGACAGCCTGGCCAACATGGTGAAACCCCGTCTCTACTAAAAATACAAAATTTAGCTGTGTGTGGTAGCACACGCCTGTATTCCCAGCTATTCAGGAGGCTGAAGCAGGAAAATCGCTTGAACCTGCGAAGCGGAGGTTGCAGTGAACCTAAACTGCCATTGCACTACAGCCTGGGCAACAGAGCACGATCCATCTCAAAAAAAAAAGTTGAATGCAATGTGTGAACCTTGATGTATCCTGATTTCAAAACATGAAAGATATAGAAGATATTCTGGGAATAGAGAATTTCTAATATGAACTGGATATTACATGATTTTAGGGAATTATAATTACTCTTAGATGTGATAAGGCTACTGGGGTTATGAGGATAATGTCCTTCGTTTTTAAAGATGCATGCTGGGGGCCGAGCCCGGTGGCTCACGCCTGTAATCCCAGCACTTTGGGAGGCCAAGGCGGGTGGATCACGAGGTCAAGAGATCGAGACCATCCTGGTCAACATGGTGAAACCCCGTCTCTACT
>NW_016107416.1:1785579-1787309 GCF_001604975.1 Cebus imitator
ATGAAGCAAATACAGCAAAATGTTAGCAGTTGTTGAAATATGTGTGGTAGTGGGTATGTGAATGTTCATCATACTATTTTCTCCCTTTTTATTCTTGAAAGCTTGAAGTGATCATAATAGAAAGTCTTAATTTTTAAAGCAGAAACATGCTATTTATTTTGCTTTAATTCCGAGTTCTTTCTGAAAACTTGCAAGATCCTTACAGCATTCTTGGCCAGCAAGTATTTGGGACACCCAGTATGGGCCAGGCACTTGTGAGCAGGGAGAGCTCAAAGAAAAAGATGCAGTAGCTGTTGACCTCAAGAGAGTTGACAAAGTCAACCTCAGACCTCAAATGCTCCTGAAGAAGGCATGTTCCCATTGAAATCAATGACTGGGGAAGGGGGAATGCAGGGAAGCAGCAGTTACACCATAGAAGATGAGAATTATGGAAATTAAGAAGGCAGAAGCTGTGAATTTGAATTTAGCTTATTAAAGAGAAACTGGGCCTTGTACAGTGGCTCACGCCTGTAATCCCAGCACTTTGGGAGGCTGAGGCAGGTGGATCATGAGGTCAGGAGATCAAGACTATCCTGGCTAACACAGTGAAACCCCGTCTCTATTAAAAATACAAAAAACTAGCCAGGTGTGGTGGCACGCAGCTGTAGCCCCAGCTACTCAGGAGGCTGAGGCAGGAGACTAGCTTGAGCCTGGGAGGCGGAGGGTGCAGTGAGCCAAGATTGAGCCACTGCAATCCAGCCTAGGTAACGGACCAAGACTCCATCTCAAAAAAAAAAAAAAAAAAAAAAGCATTCCTCTCCCTTCCTCTATTAACCATGAAATACTACACATTTGAAGAAAGTAGAAAAACAGCAGAAAGAGCTGAGCGGGATGGCACTTGCCTGTAGTCTCAGCTACTCAGGAGGCTGAGGCAGGAGGATCACTTGTGCCCAGGAGTTCAAGTCCAACCTGGGCAACATAGCAAAACCCTGTCTCTGGGAAAAAAAAAAAAGCAGAGCCCCACCCCTTGGCAGGTAATAGAGTTGGGAATACAGCTGCATACTATTGTAGCCCCATCTCCCCACCCCAAAACTGCCCTTCCACATCTTTTAAGCTTTGGCATTTAGTACTTACCTGGTGAGCTCTTCTGTACCACAGATGTATAAGGAGGTAGTCATGTGCCTTCTCAGGGCCTCAAAAAACTGCCTCTTAACCTGAGCCAAGAAGCAGGGAGGGCTTGGTTTCTAGCAAGGGTAAATGTGCCTGACTCCAGGAAAAGAATCAGTCAGACAACAAATACATCTATTTATAGGCTAAAATCTGCTGGGCCAGCAACATGCTAATAACCAGCTGGGCATGATGGAGAGGCCACAAGCTGACTGTCAGGATGGGAAGAGCCCTGCACTACTGGTCAGAGAATATATATGTGAAAGTGCTGCATAAGCCAAATGGCGCTATTTAAAATATCCTTGCTGTTGTTATAAGCTGATTTCACTACTTACTAGTTCATGTTCTTAGACAAGTCAAACTTGCCCTCTCAGTCTCAGTTTTTTTAGCTATAAAATGATATTTTTTTGGCCGGGCGCAGTGGCTCACACCTGTAATCCTAGCACTTTGGGAGGCCAAGGTGGGTGGATCACCTGAGGTCAGGAGTTCAAGACCAGCCTGGCCATCATGGTGAAAACCCATCTTTAAAAAAAAAAAAAATTAAACAAACAAAAAAAACCCTGAGATTCTTTGTGAAATTTGGG
>NW_016107416.1:1789233-1794075 GCF_001604975.1 Cebus imitator
GATGGGGTTTTGCCATGTTGCCCAGGCTGGTCTCAAACTCCTGGGTTCAAGCAATTCACCCACCTTGGCCTTCCAAAGTTCTGGGATTACAGGTGTGTGTGAGCCACTGCCCCTGGCATTTTTTTGTTTGTTTTTGTTTTTAAGACAGGGTCTCCTGTTCCTGAGGCTGAAGTGCAGTGATGCGATGTCAGCTCACTTTAGTCTCAACCCCCTAGGCTCAAGTGATCCTCCCACCTCAGCCTCCCAAGTAGCTGGGACCACAAGTGTGTAGCACCATGCCCAGCTAATTTTTATATATTTTTTTGTAGAGATGGGGTCTCCCTATGTTGCCCAAGCTAGTCTCAAACTCCTGGGTTCAAGTGATCCTCCCAAAGGGTGGGATTACAGGCGTGGACCACCACACCCAGACTGAGGAAATCTTTTTAACAGCTACATTTTCAAAAGTGAGAAGGGAAATTAGTATTCTTGAGCTCATAGATGAGAGATTGTAAACTGTCTTTGGTCCACATTTGGGTGTAAAAATATTTTATTTGCTCCATACAATGTTGGCCCACGTAGTTTTAAACAATTGAATTCATTGCTGAATCAAATATATCTTCCTGTGATACAGTCAAAAATATTTTTCTTTTTCATTGTTTTTTTGACCTTTGGAATTAACATAGCAAAGCAAAAACCTAAAACCAAACTAAACAAAGCAAAAAGAGCAAAGCTCCTTTAATAAACAAAGAATTAAACTGTTTAGGCCTTGAGAGAGAGATCAATTTATAATTATGAGATGAGTAAGTTATTCTAAAACGTAACATTAAATTCAGAAAACAAAAATGAAGAAATTGATAAAACTGACCACATTACTCTTGAATGGCAAAAATCCTGTAAAATAGTCAAAATATAACAGATTTTTTTTGTTTTTTTCGAGAAGGAGTCTCGCTTTGATGCCCAGGCTGGAGTGCAGTGGCATGATCTCAGCTCCCTGCAGCCTCCGCCTCCCGGGTTCAAGTGATTCTCCTGCCTCAGCCTCCCGAGTAGCTGGAACTACAGGCGTGCACCACCATGCCCAGGTAATTTTTGTATTTTTAGTAGAGACAGAGTTTCACCAGTTTTGGTTGGCCAGGATGGTCTCAACCTCTTGACCTCCTGATCTGCCCGCCGTGGCCTCCTCCCAAAGTGCTGGGATTATGTATGAGCCACCAAACCCAGGCCGATACTTTCTTTAATATGTAAAGAGATTAAACAAGGTAGTAAGAAAAAATGGGCTGGGTGAGGTGGCTAATGCCTGTAATCCCAGCATTTTGGAGGGTGAAGCGGGCAGATCATGAGATCAGGAGTTCAAGATCAGCCTGGCCAACATGGTGAAACCCCGTCTCTACTAAAAATACAAAAAGTAGGCTTGGTGGTACACGCCTGCTTGAACCCAGGAGGTGAAGGTTGCAATGAGCCAAGATTGTGCTACTGCAGTCCAGCCTGGGTGAGTCTGTCTCCAAAAAAAAAATAGCTGGGTGTGGTGGCAGGCACCTGTAATCCCAGCTACTCAGGAGGCTCAGGCAGGAGATTCGCTTGAACCCAGTAGGCGGAGGTTGCAGTGCGCCAAAACCACACCATTGCACTCCAGCCTGTGATGACGCTACAAATGCCTATATTTGTCAAAACTCATCAAATGATATATTTTAAATTAGACAGTTTGAGCCTTTCAATTTATAAAAAAAAAAAGAAAGAAAAAGAATGAAAAATACTAATAGCAGGCAGTTCGAGAAGAAAAGTTAGGGCTGGGTGCAGTGGCTCACGCCAGTAATCCCAGCATTTTGGGAGGCTGAGGTGGGTGGATCACCTGAGGTCAGGAGTTCGAGACCAGCCTGGCCAACATGTTGAAACCCCGTCTCTACTAAATATACAAAAAATTAGTTGGATGTGTTGATGGATGCCTGTAATCCCAGCTACTTGGGAGGCTGAGGCAGGAGAATTACTTGAACCCAGGAGGTGGAGGTTGCAATAAGCCAAGATCAAGCCAGTGCACTCCAGCCTGGACGACAAGAGCAAAATTCCATCTCAATAAATAAATAAAGAAGAAAACATATACAGGCCAGATGTGGTGGCACACACCTGTTGTCCCAGCTACTCAGGAGGCTAAAGCAGGAGGAGCCTTTGAGCCCACGAGATCGAGGCTACACTGAGCTATGATAGTGCCACTGTACTTCAGTTTGGATGACAGAGCAATTCTGTCTCTGAAAAAGAAAGGAAAAAAGGGCTGGGCGCAGTGGCTCACACCTGTAATTCCAGCACTTTGGGAGGTCGAGGCAGGTGGATCATGACGTCAGGAGATCGAGACCATGCTGGCCAACTTGATGAAACCCCACCTCTACTAAAAATACAAAAATTAGCTGGGTGTGGTGGCACATGCCTATAATCCCAGCTACTCGGGAGGCTAAGACAGGAGAACTGCTTGAACCAGGTAGCTGGAGGTTGCAGTGAGCCCAGATCACACCACTGCACAACAGAGGGAGACTCTGTCTCAAAAAAAAAAAAAAAAAAAAAAAAAAGGAAAGAAGGTATACAGATCATCAATAAACAGAAGAACAACTTTATCAAATTACCAAATCTAAGTAATAATAATACCCAATGTTGGCCAGAGTGAAGGGAAACAGACATATATCGTAGGTGAAAGTATAAATTTGTGGAAACTTTTGGGAGGATATTTTGCTAATAGCTAGAGTAAAAATGCAAACCAGGCAATGATAATGTTAGTTTAATATATGAATCTAGTCACAAAAGTCATTAAGATATAGGTACGGCCGGGCGCGGTGGCTCAAGCCTGTAATCCCAGCACTTTGGGAGGCCGAGGCGGGTGGATCACAAGGTCAAGAGATCGAGACCATCCTGGTCAACATGGTGAAACCCCGTCTCTACTAAAAATACAAAACATTAGCTGGGCACGGTGGCGCGTGCCTGTAATCCCAGCTACTCAGGAGGCTGAGGCAGGAGAATTGCCTGAACCCAGGAGGCAGAGGTTGCGGTGAGCCGAGATCACGCCATTGCACTCCAGCCTGGGTAACAAGAGTGAAACTCCGTCTCAAAAAAAAGATATAGGTACAAGGATGTTCTCTATAGCATTGTATATATATTTATTTTTATATATGTACAGTGCTATAAAGATGTATATATATAAATATATATACATATATACATACAATGCTACAGAGAACATCCTTGTACCTATATCTTTATATTTATATATGTATATATAAAGCTCATAAATGGAGCTAGTAAATAATCACATGTCCAAAAATTCAGCAATTAAAATATGAAAATATTTCCTAGATAGACTATTTAGTGGGAAAAGCAAAGTGCAGAACAGTGTGAAACCATCTGTGTAAATTTTTTGAAAGGATATGTATGTTTTTCTTTTCTTCCCCTTCTTGTTCCATATACAAGAAACTATCAGGCCAGCCACACTGGCCCACATCTGTAATCTCAGGACTTTGGGAGGCCAGTGCAGGCAGAGCACTTGAGCCCAGGACTTCAAGACCAGCCTAGACAAAATGGTGAAACAGTGCCTCTACTAAAAATACAAAAAATTAGCTGGGCATGGTGGCTCTCTCCTGTTGTCCCAGCTACTCAGGAGGTTGAGGTGGGAGGATCACTGGAGCTTCAGAAGTCGAGGCTGCAGTGAGCTGTGATTGCACCACTACACTCCAGCCTGGGCAAAAGGAGTGGGATCCTGTCTCAAAAAAACAAAAAAGAAACTATTAACAATTCCCACCTTTGGAGAAAAGGATTCGAGATTTGAAGATCAGAGAGTAAGGAGGAAGATGTTTGCTTTTCATTTCTTTTTGTATTGTTTCATTTTCATTTATTTATTTATTTTTGAGACAGGGTCTGGCCCTGTCACCCAGGCTGGACAGTGGCATGAGCTTACCTCTGCTTCCCAGTGTTGGAAATAGATGCTCGATGCCACAAAGAAAAATTAACACTGATTGCTTCCTTGAGCAGTGGAAAGAAAAAGAAAAAAGAAAAATTAACACTGAGACAAAGGATTTTTCAGCAACGCAATTTTTACTTCCTGGACTGAAGGAAGGGTACTCTGCTAGCCATTGTGCCACAAGAGTACAACAAACAAAGAAAAACAAATTTATCCCTTACTCATTTGGGGTCATCCTTACTGCTGTGTCTGATCTCCGTTGGCTGGAGCCAGACCTCACAACTTAAACTAAAACCCGATTGGCTAATAACTTAAAACTTTTCTAAACAGGTAAAAGTAATGGAGAGCTGGGACATGCCTGTGAGCATGTCCAGCACTGTTATCTTGGTTAAAGTACAAGGACATAGAGTGTACTGCGTGCTTGTAAGCATGGCATGTCTAACAGCTACAGAGGATAGAGCTTAACGAAGTTATTAGCACACTTATTTTTTAACAAGAAAGGAAATTTTAAAAAGGAACTTTGCTACTTCCCACACCGGGCTCAAGTGAGCCTCCTACCTCAGCCTCTCTGGTAGTTGAGACTGCAGGCAGGCTTCACCACGCCTGGCTAATTTTTCTATTTTTGGCGGAGACAGGGTTTCACCATGTTGCCCAGGCTGTCTCAAACTCCTGAGCTCAAGCAATATGCCTGCCTTGGCCTCCCAAAGTGCTGGGATTACAGGAGTGAACCACCATGGCCGACCTGTTTCATTTTTAAAAACATGCGCCTGTGTTATTTTCACATGTATTATTTTCATGCTTTAAAAATGTAAAATAGGCCGGGCGCGGTGGCTCAAGCCTGTAATCCCAGCACTTTGGGAGGCCGAGGCGGGTGGATCACGAGGTCAAGAGATCGAGACCATCCTGGTCAACATGGTGAAACCCCGTCT
>NW_016107416.1:1795080-1796297 GCF_001604975.1 Cebus imitator
GGACAGAATTATTATTCCAGCTTCCACCTGTTTACTCCCTGTTGGAGAAATGTAATGCAGTGAAATTGTAGGCTGGGGACTAAAGTGTTGTATTACAGTAGGCTTACATTAATGCCAATGATCTGATTTGATCTTAAATGAAGTGTAATGATTTGAAAGAACACACAGATTTTGCTATTTCTTCTCTACTTGTTCTAGATCGTTTTTCTCTTTTTTATAGTCTTCTTGAGAGCTTTCCTCAATCTCTCGTCAGTTCTTGGAATTGGATTTTCTTACCTCTTCCCAAATCACAGATGTTTTCCCACCCTGTGAAATCTAGGGGCTGGCTGGCTGGCCAGAGTGTTACTGCAATTGTGTTCTTCTGGAGGAAATCCTTTCTTTATCTGCCAGGAATTTCTGGCTCCAAACTGGGGGGAAAAAATCTGGTGCAGTGCCAGGTAATTGCCTTCTTCCTTTTCCTTTAGCCGTCTGCAGGCGACTAGCTGGAGCCCAAGGGTAAAACCACAGCCTCCAGGGTTGGGAGGGGGAAACTTTCAGGGATCCTGAAGGTTAAGGCTCATCACTTCTCTTCCATACAGACGGGACCTCATTTAAACAACAGCCTAGACTTTGTCAGTGCCTTCCAGAAGGAGAACTCATTAAAACTTGATCACAAATCTCAGTGTTAAAAAGCACTATCATAAATTTTTTATTTCATCTACACCAGAGGTTGGCAGACATTTTTGCAAAGGACCAGTTAATATTTTAGGCTTCACTGATTATATGATCTCTATCATGACTGCTTAACTCTTCCACTGTGGTGCAAAAGCAGCCACAGAGAATAGCAAAATAAATGTGTGTGGCTGTCTTCCAATAAAACTTTATGGACACTGAAAGGTGAATTTCATTTTGTTTTCCCATGTCATGCAAAATTATTCTGTTTTTCCCCTTCCATATATAAATGGAAAAACCATTCTTAGCTCATGGGCAATATAAAAACAGATAGGCTGTATGCAGTTTCTTGGCCCCTGATATCAACAACTGGTTTTCTTCTTTTTGTTTTTTTGAGACAGAGTCTTGCTTGGTCAACCAGGCTGCAGTGCAATGGTGAGATCTCAGCTCACCTGCAACCTCCGCTTCCTGAGTTCAATAATTCTCCTGCCTCATCCTCCCGAGTAGCTGGGACTATAGGAGTGCACTGCCACACCTGGACTTTTTTTTCTTTTTTCTTTTTTTTT
>NW_016107416.1:1796507-1803616 GCF_001604975.1 Cebus imitator
TTGAGACAGAGTCTTGTTCTGTTGCCAGGTGCCAGGCTGGAGTGCAGTGGCGCAATCTTGGCTCACTGCAACCTCCGCCTCCCGGGTTCAAGCAATTCTTCTGCCTCAGCCTCCCAAGTAGCTGGGACTATAGGTGTGCACCACCACGCCCAGCTAATTTTTGTATTTTAGTAGAGATCGGGTTTCACCATGTTGGCCAGGATGAACAACATGACCTCGTGATGCGCCCGCCTCGGCCTCCCAAAATGCTGGCATTACAAGCGTGAGCCACCACGCCTGGCCTTTTTTTTGTATTTTTAGTAGAGATGGGGTTTCGCCATTTGGTCAGGCTGGTCTTCAACTCCTGACCTCAGGTGATTCACCCACCTCTGCCTCCCTAAATGCCGGGATTACAGGCGTGAGCCACCATGCCCGGCCAACAGCTGGTTTTCTTTCTTTTTTATTTTTTTATTTTTATTTTGTCTTTTTAACGGCTGGTTTTCAAACTGTGTTTTGGCAAGCCCTCTGAGGAGAGAAAGAGCTCACTGGGCCAGGGAATCCCAGACTGGTCTTTCAGTCCCCCTTTTTTCTGTTTTATATATTGCCTTTTCAAATTTTGTTTTGAGGGTTCCATAACCGAAAGCTTAAAAGCCGCTGATCTAAGCAGAATCTTCTTTTGCAACTTGAGCCCATTTACTTTTGGTCTTCCCTCAGTGCAGGTGGAGAAGATCTGGTCATTTAACTCATTTATTTTTTTTCAGAGATAGAGTTTCTCCATGTTGGTCAGGGTGGTCTCAAACTCCCGAACTCAGGGATCCGCCCACCTCAGCCTCCCAAAGTGCTGGGATTACAGGCCTGAGCCACCACGCTCAGCCTCATTTAACTCATTTTAAAGGCCTTTCAAGGAAGTCATTGAATAATTGAAAACTCAGTCTTAAATAAGGCTAGTTCTTTCGTGTACTTCATAAGTCTGCCATATTTTTCCAATTCTTTAATTTGTATTTATGATCCTTCTCTGCAAAATCCTTTTCTTTTTTTTTTTTTTTTTTTTTTTTTTTTTTTTTTTTTTTTTTTTTTTTTTTTTTTTTTTTTGAGACTGAGTTTCACTCTTGTTGCCCAGGTTGGAGTGCAATGGTGTGATCTTGGCTCACTGCAACCTTTGCCTCTGGAGTTCAAGCGATTCTCCTGCCTCAGCCTCCCGGGTAGCTGGGATTACAGGCATGCGCCACCACACCCAGCTTATTTTGTGTTTTTAGTAGAGACGGGGTTTCCCCATGTTGGTCAGGCTGGTTTCAAACTTCCAACCTCAGGTGATCCGCCCACCTCAGCCTCTCAAAGTGCTGGGATTACAGGCGTGAGCCACTGCGCCTGGCCTCTCTTCAAAATCCTACAAAACTGTACACAGTGAACTAATACTCCAGAAGGAAGACCACCTTTCTGTGTGTCCCAGCATCTTTCCCTTATTATTCAGGGTGACCAGTAGCACCATGGCCAGAAGGAGTACAGATAGTGCTAGAAGAGAGGCAAAAGGCAAGGCCAGGTCTGATGTGAAGATTAAGAGTTCGCTAAGTGGGAAAAAAAAAAGTCCTGAGGTCAGAATCCAGAAAATCTTGAATGGACAGGAAGCAAAGTGTGATGTAGGCCAGGGCAAGCGATTTAGGAGAGACATTATGAGCAACACAAGGGTGCCTCAGGATCATTTCCCATGCCTCCTTTATAGACAAATTTACATTTTTTGTTTGTTGACTTTTTTTTTGTTTTTTGTTTTTTGGGTTTTTTTTTAGACAGACTCTCCCTCTCTCTGCCAGGCTGGAGAGCAATGGGGCAATCTCGGCTCATTGCAACCTTCGCCTCCTGGGTTCAAGCAATTCTCCTGCCTCAGCCTCCCACATAGCTGGGATTACAGGCACATACCACCACACCCTTATGTATTTTTAGTAGAGACGGTGTTTCACCATGTTGACCAGGCTGGTCTTGAACTCTTGACCTCAAGTGATCCACCTGCCTTGGCCTCCCAAAGTGCTGAGATTATAGGCATTAGACATCGCACACAGCCTTTTTGGTGTTTGGGTTTTTTTTTCTTTTTTTGGTCTGTTTTTCAGAGTCTCACTCTGTTACCGAGGCTGGAGTGCAGTGGTGTGATCATGGCTCACTGCAGCCATGACTTCCCAGGCTCAATTGATCCTCCCACCTCAGCCTGCTGAGTAGCTGTAACTACAGGCACTCACCACCATGCCCAGCTAATTTTTTGTATTTTTAGTGGATATGGGGTTCCCTCATGTTGCCAAGGCTGGTCTTGAATTCCTGGGCTCAAGCAATCCGCCCACCTTGACCTCCCAAAGTGCTGGTATTTATAGATGTGAGCCAACGCACCTGGCCCGTGTGTTTTTGAGGCAGGGATCTTGCTATATTGCCCAGGATACAATGCTGTGTTACTCAGGCTGGTCTCAAACTTCTGGCCTCAAGCAATCCTCCTTCCTCGGCCTCTTAAAGCACTGAAAGTACAGGCTTGAACCACCACACTCAGCCAATACATTTTAGTTACAGCAAATGTTTATATTAAAAGAGAATTAAGGGCCGGGCGCGGTGGCTCACGCCTGTAATCCCAGCACTTTGGGAGGCCGAGGCGGGTGGATCACAAGGTCAAGAGATCGAGACCATCCTGGTCAACATGGTGAAACCCCGTCTCTACTAAAAATACAAAAAATTAGCTGGGCATGGTGGTGCCTGCCTGTAATCCCAGCTTCTCAGGAGGCTGAGGCAGGAGAATTGCCTGAACCCAGGAGGCGGAGGTTGCGGTGAGCCGAGATCGCGCCATTGCACTCCAGCCTGGGTAACAAGAGCGAAACTCTGTCTCAAAAAAAAAAAGAGAATTAAAATCATCCATAATCCTACCACTCAGAGATAATTACTATTAAAAAATTTGGTGTATGTCCTTCCAGAATTTTCTTCCGTGATCATATGTAAAACATTATTATTATTTGAGATGGAGTATCACTCTGTTGTCCAGGCTGGAGAGTAGTGGCACGATCTTGGCTCACTGCAGCCTCCAACTCCCAGGTTCCAGGGATTCTCCTGCCTCAGCCTCCTGAGTAGCTGGGATTACAGGCACACAGCACCACGCCTAGCTAATTTTTGTATTTTTAGTAGAGATAGGGTTTCACCATGCTGGCTGGGCTGATCTGGAACTCCTGACCTCAGGTGATCTGCCCACCTTAGACCCCCAAAGTGCTGAGATTTCAGACATGAGCCACCATGCCCAGCTTATATATAAAACATTTGTATACACAGTATTGTCACTTTTTTTTTTGGAGACAGAGTCTTGCTCTGTTGCCCAGGCTGGAGTGCAGTGGCGTGATCTCAGCTCACTGCAGCCTCTGCCTCCCAGGTTCAAGTGATTCTTCTGCCTTTGCCTCCCGAGTAGCTGGGATTACAGGCACATGCCACCACACCCAGCTAATTTTTGCATTTTTAATAGAGACAGAGTTTTACCATGGTGGTCTTGAACCGCTGACCTCAGGTGATCCACCAGCCTCGGCCTCCCAAAGTGCTAGAATATAGGCATGAGCCACCATGCCCAGCCTCAAATTATCTTTTTAAGTGTAAGTCAGTCCCTGATACTAGCCAACATCAGATGCCTCCTGATGATACACTGAAGAGAATATAACATCAATTTTGTGGTTTTCCTGACAAAAATGCATATCTAATTAGAATTATGAGGAAATATCAGACAAACCAAAATGGAAGACCATTCTACAAAATGACCACACTCTAAAAATGTCAAGGCTGTGAGTGGTGGCTCACCTCTGGAATCCCAGCACTTTAGGAGGCTCAGGTGGGAAGATCACTTGAGGCCAAGAGTTTGAGAGCAGCCTGGGCAAAACAGCCAGACCTCATCTCTACAAAAAAATTTTAAAATCAGCAAGGCATGGTAACATTTGCCTATGATCCCAGCTACTCAGGAGGCTGAGGCAGGGGATCAATTGAGCCCAGAAGGTTGAGGCTGCAGTGAGCCATGATCATGCCACTGCACTCTAGCCTGGGCAACAGAGTGAGAACCTCTCTCAAAAAGGGGGAAAAAAATGGTCAAGGTTGGGAAGACAAAGACACAGGAACTGGTCTAGATTAAAGGTGACTGAAGAGATAATAATGAAATACAGTGGCCGGCCACTCATGCCTGTCATCCCAGGGAGGGATTACTTTGGGGGCCAAGGTGGGCAGATCACAAGGTCAGGAGTTCAAGACCAGCCTGGCCAACATGGTGAAAACCTGTTTCTACTAAAAATACAAAAATTAGCTGGGTGTGGTGGCACGCACCTGTAGTCCCAGCTACTCAGGAGGCTGAGGCAGGAGAATCACTTGAACCTGGGAGACAGAGGTTGCAGTGAACCAAGATCAAGCCACTGCACTCCAGCCTGGCGACAGAGTCAGGCTCCGTCTCAAACAAAAAAAGAAATGCAGTGCTTTGTTCTGAAGTGGATCTGGGTCTAAGACACAGTAGTTATAAGTGTAAGAGTCATTGCCGAGTTTAAAGTGAGGAAACTGAGGCCAGTATAAGAAAATTAAATGCCAATTTATTCAGCTCCCAGGTGAGGTTCTCTGGTCGGGCGAAAGGGGGCCAGAGGAGTCACGCTGACTTCCTGGGGCGTGGGGTTTTTATGGCTAGGAGGAACGAGCAACAGCTGGGTGCTCTGATGGGCTCCAGGAGAGCGGGATTGGGACGGAGTGGGCCGCTATTGGTTGGCAGGTTGTCGGGAGGGTTTTCCGGTGCAAGAGCCTGCCAGGGGAGCCATGCGGCAGAGGTAGGTGCCGAGTGCAGAGCCTGGTGCCGGGTGCAGAGTCAGGTGTTGAGTGCAGAGGTGGGTGTGTCCGGCCTCCCGGTGAGGCAACTGTTATAAGGAACATTATAAGGATAGTTAAAATTTGAACATGACCTGCAGATAATAGTACTGTCCCCATGTTAAATTTTCTGATTTTGACAATTAAGTATAGTTATCTAAGAGAATGTCCTTGTTTTTAGGACATACATGAAGCGTATTTAGGAGTGAAAGGACATGATCATCTGCAACTTACTCTCAAATGATTGAGAAAAAAACTGTGTGTATATAAAATGTGTGTGGTGTGTGTGCATGTGAGAAAGAGATAATTATGAAATGAATGAGGGTAAAATATAAACAGTTGGTGAATTTGAATAAAGGATATATGGGAAAAGTTACCGCTCCAAAAAAAAGTAAGCAATCATGTTAGTTCCGTGGTTGCGACTCATCAGTGTCTTCCCATGACACTAAAATGAAAACTCCTCCTTAGGGCCTACAACTTCCCTGAAATGTGCAGCCTGCTTCTTTATCTCTCCGGCCTCATCTCCTTTCATTCTGTTCTTTGATCACAGCCTGCTAGCCACACAGATTTTGTTTCTGATTCTGGAGCACTCTTGCCTCCAGGCCATAGGACTACTGTCCCCCTCAGTCTGAAATACTCTTCCTCCAATTCACAGGGCTCATTCCTTATCATTCAGGTTGGAGTTCTTGTATACTTCCTCAAAGGAGCCTCCCCAGTCACCTTTCTAACATTGTCCCCATCTCTCTAACCAAAAGTTTTCAGTGTACCAATTATTTACCTGTCTACCTCCTCCAGTAGACTATAAACCTCCAAGAGCAGGATCTGTGTGGTCTTATGCATCGCGCTAAATCAAAAGCAGGATCTATTTTCTCTTATGCATCATCCTATCTCCTGCACCTAATTCTGTATAAGAGGACATGCTCAGGGCTGGGCCACACCTGTAATCCCAGCACTTTGGGAGACCAACTCAGTAGGCTTTATTTGCCTGAGGTCAGGAGCTGAAGACCAGCCTGGCTAACATGGTGAAACTCTGTCTCTACTAAAAAACACAAAATTAGCACAGTGTGGTGGCAGGCGCCTGTAGTCCCAGCTACTCTGGAGGCTGAGGCAGGAGAATCGCTTGAACCCAGGAGGGAAAGGTTGCAGTGAACTGAGATCGCGCCATTGTACTCCATCTTGGGCAACCGGCGAAACTATCTCAAAATCTCAAGAAAAAAGCATGCTCAATAAATCATTTCTGAAGTCATAAACAAACAAGGAAGGAGGGACACTATGACCAGAGAGCACATTAGTGAAGGAAGTGGACCAGTGCTTAAGAGTGGGTGAGTCTGGGGCCGGGTGCAGTGGCTCACGCCTGTAATCCCAGCAGTTCAGGAGGTCAAGGTGGGTGGATCACGAGGTCAGGAGTTCAAGACCAGCCTGACCAACACAGTGAAACCGTGTCTGTACTAAAAATACAAAAAATTAGCCGGGCTTGGTGGCGGGTGCCTGTAATCCCAGCTACTTGGGAGGCTGATGCTGGAGAATCTCTTAAACCTGGGAGGCAGAGGTTGCAGTGAGCCGTGATTGGGCCACTGCACTCCAGCCTGGGCAACAGAGTGAAATTCCATCTTAAAACGAAAGAAGAGTGGGTGAGTCTGGCCAGGTGCAGTGGCTCACACCTGTAATCCCAGCACTTTGGGTGGATCACCTGAGGTCAGGAGTTCAAGACCAGCCTGGCCAACATGGTGAAACCTAGTCTTTACTAAACAATACGAAAATTAGCTTGGCATGCTGGCGTGCACCTGTAATGCCAGCTACTTGGGAGGCTAAGGTGGCTTAAAAAAAAAAGAGCGGATGAGTCCCTGGTCCCTGATGCGCAGTGGAGGCAGCTCCTTAAATGATGAATGAAGAAAGTAAATGTGTATGAAATATGGAACAATGATGGTGCATTGGAGAAAAAGAGAGTTTCTCCTGCTTTCTTGTGTCCCCTCCTTGGAACCTAGAAAAGAAGGTGCCAGGGATGAATGCCTTTGCTTCCTCTCATCCTTGGAAAGCATTAAAACTGCATCTGAATCTTTGCTGCACTCGTACAGTATGGACTGGAAAATAGCCCAGGGGAGTCAAAATCCTGACTTTGATTCACAAACATGCTTGAATTAAAAAAAAAAAAAAAAAAAAAAAAGAAAAGAAGACCGGGCGCGGTGTAATCCCAGCACTTTGGGACGCCGAGGCGGGTGGATCACGAGGTCAAGAGATCGAGACCATCCTGGTCAACATGGTGAAACCCTGTCTCTACTAAAAATACAAAA
>NW_016107416.1:1804776-1811636 GCF_001604975.1 Cebus imitator
AAAAAAAAAAAAAAAAAAGGAGAAATTGTCAGGCATGATGGTGCTCAGCTGTAGTCCCAGCTACTAAGGAGGCTGAAGCAGGTGGATCATTTGCACCTAGGAGTTTAGGCTGTAGTATGCTATGCCTATTGGGTGTCTGCACTAAGTTCACCATCAACATGGTAACCTCCCAGGAGCGAGTGACCACCAAGTTGCCTAAGAGTGGTGAACACAGATTGGAAACAGAGCAGGTCAAAACTCTTGTGCTGATCAAGAGTGGGATTGTGCCTGTGAATAGCCAACTCACTCTAGCCTAGGCAACATAGTGAAACCCTGGGAAAGAAAGAGAAAGAGAGAGGAGGAAGGAAGGGAAGGAGGGAGGGAGGGAGGGAGGGAGGGAGTGATCAAAGGAAAAATCCATCATCTCATTATGAAGTGGTAATTACTTTGTTTGTTTGAGATGGAGTCTTGCTCTGTTGCGCAGGCTGGAGTACAGTGGCATCATCTCAGCTCACTGCAACCTCTGCCTTCTGGGTTCAAACAATTGTCCTGCCTCAGCCTCCGTGGTAGCTGGGACTACAGGCATGCGCGACCACGCCCAGCTAATTTTTTTATTGTTAGTAGAGATGGGGTTTCACCGTGGTCATCTGACTGGTCTTGAACCCCTGACCTCAGGTGATCCACCCTTCTTGCCCTCCTGGAGTGCTGGGATTACAGGCATGAGACACCGTGCCTGGCCGATAATTACTTGTTTTGCTTTTGGTTTTGACTCCAGGCTGGAGTGCAGTGGTGCCATCTCAGCTCACTGCAACTTTGACATCCCAGGCTCAAGTGATCCTCTGCCCTCAGCCTCCTGAGTAGCAGGGACTACAGGTGGATGGTCAATGCTAATTTTTTTTTCTGTTTTCTTTCTTCTTTTTTTTTTGTTTTTGTAGAGATGAGGTCTCACTATGTTGCTCAGGCTGGTCTCAAACTCCTGGAATCAAGTCATTCTCCTGCCTTAGCCTCCCAAAATGTTGGGATTATAGGTGTGAGCCACCGTGCCCAGCCAATAATTTTTCTAGTGTGTGTGAATGTGCATATCACCTACACACATATATATCTCATTATGCAGTGATAATTACTTTGTTTGCTTTTTTTTTTTTTTTTTTTTGAGACGGAGTCTCGCTTTGTTGCCCAGGCTAGAGTGCAGTGGTGCAATCTCGGCTCACTGCAACCTCCGCCTCCCGGGTTCAAGCAGTTCTCTGCCTCCGCCTCCCAAGAAGTTGGGAGTACAGGTGCCTGCCATCACATCCAACTAATTTTTGCAGTTTTAGTAGAGATGGTGTTTTACCATATTGGCCAGGCTGGTCTTGAACTTCTGACATCGTGATCCACCTGCCTTAGCCTCCCAAAGTGCTGGGATTACAGGTGTGAGCTACCGCACCCGGCCCACTTACCAATATATTGTCAGTTCTTTTCCATGTCACTACACTTTTTTTTTTTTTTAATGCAAGCAGTCTTTATTATGAAAAAGCAGTGTTATCTAGGAAAGTCACATGCTGGTTTCTTTCTAACAAAATGACAAAGCAGGTTTCTTAAATAATTTACAAAGGGCAGAAATTGCTCTTGAATAGGGCTATGCCTCCCGCACACCCACAGTGCTGTGCATTGAGCATATAAATAGGTACCCATGAGCCCAGGTCTTCAGCCTGGAAATATCTCCTGTGCCTTCCTCCGAGTCCCTGGTAGGGAAAGCAGGGGTGAGAATGGGGTCCTCAAGAGCCTTGGCACTGGAAACACAGTGGGCGAGTGACTGCGGATGACTCCCCCAAAAACCAGGCACCTGAGTAAAAGCTAAGAGCTCTCTAACATCTGATGCTAGCACGTCACGTTACAGATGAGGCAAATACAAGGCTCAAGGTCAAGTGTATGGTGAGTTTCTAAGCTCAAGATTCCCTGTGAAAGAAGAAGAAACAATTCTCCCCACCTCTGCTCCACATGTGGCCATAGCAGGGGTTCTCTGGCCCCTTGTTAGTCAGGTCCCTGTTAGCAGTGGCACGGGGTACTGACGACTCCTGGGGGCTTCCTCCAGGAAGTGCATGGGGAAGCACAGACATCCTTGGGTATGAAGGCTTGGCGTCAGACAGGGCTTGTTTCCTGCAGGGCACTTCCTCAGTCATGAATGAGAGAGATGATGTCACCACTCTCCTGCTATAATGGCTTAATCTAGTTCTTGGAACAGCTTCTGGAGATGCTGAATTCCCGCCCCCACAGGCTCTAGGTCACTGTCAGACTCTCTGGGAGAGCAGAGGGGCTCTGTTGAGAAGTAGGGGCTCCAGAAGGCAGCCTCCCGCCTAGACCGCCGTAATGGGTGGGCACGTGAACCTATCCGGGCAGAGAGGTGGTGATGCTTCTCCCAGGTATCTGCGGCTGAGTGGGCAGGAGCAGCTCCAGACAGCTGGGTGATCTTCTGGCTCAGACTGTGACTTGCGGATTCACTGCCCTTCTGTGCCCCTCTCCTCCTCCTCCTAGCCTTCACCTGGGTCTCCACCAGCCACTTGGTACCACTTTCGCAGGACTCCTGGATTCTCTGGGACTTGGCGCCCAAGCACTCTTAGCTGAGTGAGCTGCAGCCTGGAGGCCCTGCAGCCCTGGCTCTGGGGTTTCCAGGTGTTTCCAGGAGGGGCCTGCGCGGAGGTTGAGGTTGACGGCTCTCAGGGGCAGCCTTCTTTGGAACTGTCTGCACAGGGACCCCAGGACTCCTGCGAAGGCCTCCTAATGGCCACAGTCTGCAGCTCCCTGGTGTCCTCCAGCTGTTCCTAGTGCTGCAGAGATCTCCAGTGCACGGAGGTCCCCATGCTGTGCCACTGAGAAGTTGTCTGCCTGGCCAAGAGTCTTCTCTGCCCACTAGACCCCTACACTGCCAACACCGATCATACCCCGAGCACAGCTGCTCCTCGCCCACCACCCACTATATGCATTTAATGGACATTTAAATTTGCTTTCTACTGTTTTTTTGTGTGTGATTATAAACATCCTTGTGTATATTTAAATCATTAATTGGTACCATAGCAACTAAACCGCCCACTATAAATATTTGATGGATATTTAACTTGCTTTCTATTGTTTTTTTGTGTGTGTGATTATAAACATCCTTGTTTATATTTAAATCATCAATTTGTGCCATAGCAACTAAACCAAGCTTGTTTCCAGACTGTAATTATTTGCAACTTCCATCTTCCTGGTCTTTACTGAAATAATTCAGCATGATTTTTAAATTTACCTATAGTGCCTACCTTACAGCCTGCATCATGGTAAAAACCAAAGCAGCTGAAGAATGATCCCTGCTTATGATGTAAAAATGGAGGCAGAAGACATAATTCTAAGGCAATAGACAATTTAATGTGATAAAATTATGATATAGGGGGTGTGTCATTGCTGAAGGGATTCCAAAGAAAGAAAAATAAATTCTGACGTAGGTAATGTTGGTGTCACACGATCAGTTTATATGTGGTGAAGACTGTCGGTGCTCACCAGTGATTGTGTTCTTTTCTTCTTTCTGGCCTACAGCCAGAGTCCCTCTTCCAGCCTCCAGTGCAGTTAGGTGTGACCATGTGACTGTTCTGGCCCGTGGAATGTGAGCAGGAGTGGTGGGCACTACTTCTGGGTCCATAAAAACCTCTCAAGCACAATCCTCACTCTTTGGCCATCCCTTCTCTTGCTGAATGGAGAGGACAAAGAAAGGGACAAAGAAAAGGGTGGAACCACAAGATGGAAAAGGCCTTTGTCCTTGAGTGATCATATGGAGCAAGACCCCTTCCCTGATGCTGCCTCCTTCTCCCACCATCCTCTCTCCCTTCTCACTTCTTTCCCTCTCTCTTCCTTCATCTCCCCCTACCCTTCTAGCAACCCACATTGGACTGTGAACAAGAGAAATAAACTTTTATTGTGTTAAACTAGTGGAATCTCAGGGTTTATTTATTACAGAAGCTGGAATTATTTACTTATCTAACATACAATGGAATAGACTTATATTTCCCTGAAATGTCCTACTTCTTGAGAACATTTCCCCTTCTGCAAAAATGGAAGTGTGTCTGTATAATGAAGAACTAACTTAACCCTGGCCAGGTGATATGGCTCATGCCTGTAATCCCAGCACTTTGGGAGGCAGGCAGCTCACTTGAGGTCAGGAGTTCGAGATCAGCTTGACAAACATGGAGAAACCTGTCTCTACTAAAAATACCAAAAAAAAAAAAATTCGCTGGGCGTGGTGGCACATTGCCTCCCAGCTACTTGGGAGGCTGAGGCAGGAGAATCATTTGAACCCAGGAGGCAGAGGTTTCAGTGAGCCAAGATCACACCACTGCACTCCAGCCTGGGTGACAAAGCAAGACTCTGGCACAAAAATATTAACCAAAAGAAAGGCCTGGCTGGCCGGCCAGGTGCGATGACTCACGCCTGTAATCCTAGCACTTTGGGAAGCTGAGGCAAGTGGATCATGAGGTCATGAGTTTGAGACCAGCCTGACCAACATGGTGAAACCCCGTCTCTACTAAAAATACAAAAACATGAGCCAGGCTTGGCGGCGGACGTCTGTACTCCCAGCTACTCGGGAGGCTGAGGCAGAGAACTGCCTGAACCCGGGAGACGGAGGTTGGAGTGAGCTGAGATGCAGTCACTGCACTCCAGCCTGGGCGACAGAAGAAGACTCTTTCTCAAAAAATAAATAAATAAATAAAGGCCTGGCCTTTGCCGTCAGCTAGAGCGGAGGTGACCTCCAGGCCCCAGAAATGTCCTGCCTGATAGGAGTGTCTGTTTGCTTGGCGTTCTGGCCACTGGGCAGTCTAACAATGTGAGTCAGGCCCCAGGCCATGCTGTTTCAGTTCTGACCTCTGGAGGACCTGGAGGCTAGAGGTACTAGCATGACCTCTGGGAGAAGAGGATACTCAAAATCAGCCATAACAGCAGTGTGTGATCGAGCCCCAGCAGAAACTTTGCAGACTTCAGGTTCAGGCTCCAGTTGGTAATAATGTGTGTATTGTCACACATCGTGACCAGGAGGAGATAACATTGTCCGTGACTCCACAGGCAGAAGATATCCAAGTACTACACTTGAACCTCTCCTGGACTCTGTGTTTCTTCCTTTGGCTGATTTTAATTTCCATCCTTTGTCTATAATAAACGGTAACTGTGAGTATAACAGTTTTCAGTGACTTCTGTGAGTTTTTCTAGAGAATTATCAAACCTGGGATGGTTTGAGGAAACCCTCAAACTTGTATTTGGTTTCAGAAGTAGGGGTAGTCTTGTGAGAACTGTTCCTCCAGCCTCACAGTTTGGCTAACCCTGAGTGCAGCCCTGTAGTCAAGTTTATACTATGTGAACTATCTGCCTTGGCTGTGGCTAACTGGACTGGATGTGGGTGAACACTTGACTCAAGACGAACCAATAAGCTGCTTTCTTCTGGACATTTGGACTAAGATCTAGTATGTTTCTATTAGGTGCTTGAACCAAAATGTCATGAAACTTAAAATATATCTGTGGCCTTTTATCATTAAGAGCACAGAGAGGCAGAGAAAGCTACAGAAATAGAAGGAAAGTGAACAAATGAGAAACCACATGGTTCCAGAGAGAGATGGAGACGGCACGGACTAAGTGGCTGTCATGATTCTTGATACCTTTCTAGTTCCTGGTTCTGGTTCCTCCAGAGGCCTGATTACTTCCTATCCCTGTATCTTTATAATAAATTGCCTCCTAGGAATGTCTCTCCTGCTTACAGTAAAAAAAGCTAGCTGGGCACTGTGGCCAATGTCTGCAATCCCAGCACTTTGGGAGGCCGAGACAGGTGGATTGCTTGAGCCCAGCCTGGACAACAGGTGAGACCTTGACTCTACAAAAAAATTAAAAACTAGACAGGCTTGGTGGTATGCACCTGTAGTCCCATCTACTGAGGAGATTGAGGTGGGAGAATCGATCAGAGCCCAGCAGATGGAGGTGGTAGTGAGCTACAGTCACAGCAGTGCACTCCAGCTTGGGCAATGGAGTGAGATCCTGTCTCAAATAAAGAAAGAGAGAGAGAGAAAAAAGAAGGAAGGTAGGAAGGAAGGAGGGAAGGAGGGGAGGAAAGAAAGAAAGAAAGACCTGCATTAAGAATATATACATTTTTTTCTTTTCTTTTTTTTTGAGAGAGTCTTGCTCTGTCACCCAGGCTGGAGTACAGTAGCACAATCTCGGCTCACTGCAACCTCTGCCTCCTGGGCTCAAGTGATTCTCCTGCCTCAGCCTCCCAAGTAGTTGAGATTAAAGGTGCCCACCACTATGGCTAATTTTTGTATTTTTAGTAGAGATGGAGTTTCATCATGTTGGCCAGGCTGGTCTCAAACTCCTGACCTCAAGTGATCCACCTGCCTCAGCCTCTCAAAGTGCTGGGATTACAGGCATGAGCCACCGCACCCAGCCAAGATGCTATATATTTTTCAAGCGCTTTCCATATAATGTGAGGCAATAAAGTATACAGAGAAAAGTGCCAAGTCTGTGCTCTAGACCTGCTCAGCCACTTTCACGTCCTTGAGCCTTTGATACCTCTCTGGGCCTCAGTTTCTTTTTTTCTTCTTTCTTTTCTTTTTCTTTCTTTTCTTTTCAAATGAGTCTCACTCTGTTGCCCAGGCTGGCATGCAGTGCCACAATTATAGCTCACTATAGCCTCAAATTCCTGGGCTTAGCAATTCTCCCATCTCAGCCTCTTGAGTAGCTGGGACTACAGGTGTGTACCACCATGCTGGTTGGGTTGTAATTTCATTATCTGTAAAATGCAGGTTGGGCCTAGATGGTGTCTAAAGGTAGTTACAGTTCTAATTTTTTTTTAATTAAATTTCATGTGATTCTTTTTTTTTTTTTTTTTT
>NW_016107416.1:1812396-1820320 GCF_001604975.1 Cebus imitator
CCGTTTCTACCAAAAAAAAAAAAAAATCCGGGTGTGGTGGTGTGCGCCTGTAGTCCCGGCTACTCGGGAGGCTGAGGCAGGAGAATTGCAAGAACCCAGGAGGCGGAGGTTGCAGAGCCGAGATCGTGCCACTGCACTCCAGCCTAGGTGACAGAACGAGATTCTGTCTCAAAAAAAAAATTCGTTCTGAAAAATAAAGGGAAACTCAAAAGAGAGATCCCACCTTGCAAAAAATTTATCTTTCTCTAAACCTGCTATACACACAATGACTTCAGCACTACTTTTTTTTTCTTTTTTTTTTTTCAGCACTATTTTTATCAGGCAGAATCATGTCATGTGAACCAAGAAGTCCTAAAAGGAATAATAAATCACACATAGGCAACTGCCGCCAGACTTATCCTAATCGAGTGATAATTATGTCCAGTAAAGTTAAAGGATTGCCTCGAAGTTCTAGAACAATAGTAGAGCTAGACAGAAACCAAGCCTTCTATCCCAGGACTGGGCACTCCACCACGCCGAAAGGCTGCAGGGGCAAGGCCACAGTTGAGGACATCTCAATTTTCCCTTGGTAGCTATTCGTGACTGATGCAAAGCCCTAGAGTTATCGTAAGCTTTGCCACACAACTATGCCATATAATACATTTTTTACTAAGACAAGCAACCTCTATGAAGCTCTTTCTTCTCTCTCTTTCTTTCATGCTTTCTCTCTTTCCCTTTCTTCCTTCCTTCCTTTTTTTAAATATTTTATTTATTTATCTTTTTCTAATTTTTTTTTTTATTGAGACAGAGTCTCACTCTGTTACCCAGCCTGGAGTGCCGTGGCACGATCTTGGCTTACTGCAACCTCCACCTCCTGGGTTCAAGCAGTTCTCCTGCCTGAGCCTCCTGAGTAGCTGGGATTACAGGCACATGCTATTGTGCCCGACTAATTTTGTTTGTAATTTTTAGTAGAGTTGGGGTTTCACCATCTTGGCCAGACTGGTCTTGAACTCCTGACTTCATGATCCACCCACCTTGGCCTCCCAGAGTGCTGGGATTACAGGCGTGAGCCACTGTGTCTGGCCTTCCCTCCCTTCCCTCCCTCCCACCTTCCTTCTTTCCTTCCTTCCTTTCTCTCTCTCTTTCACCCAACCTGGAGTCACAGTGGTGCCATCATAGCTCACTGCAGCCTCAACCTCTCAGGCTCAAGCAATCCTCCCACCTCAGCCTCCTGAGTAGCTGGGACTACAGACATACACCAACACACCTGGCTAATTTTTGTATTTTTTATATAGATGGGATCTTACCACGTTGCCCAGGCTGGCCTCAAACTTCTGGACTCAAGTGTTCCTCCCACCTCGGCCTCCCAGATTGCTGAGATTACAAGCGTGAACCACAGTGCTAGGCCAGGCTCTTTACTTTCCACACTTCTCCCCCATTTGATCATTCAAAACTGTGTGCTGAATGATGCCTTCAGAAGGCTGAATATTGTATCTGTGTACTAAATGCTTCTCTTAGCTAGGATTTGAAGTCTAGTGAGTATGCGTTAAACTGGCAACATTCAGTGTCATCCTTTGCTGATAACTCAGCTGCCCTGTGCTGCAAGAGATCCCACCATTGGCCCTGAACATGCCTGCACTCTCTTGCTGAGTATCCCAACCCACAAGACTCCCAAGGTCCTGATACTGAGCAATGTCTATAGCTATTCACACAGATAACTAACTACTGTGTTACTGTGTGGCCAAGGCAACCATTGTAAGTACCTGTAACTGCTTGCTCCCTAGAGGGAGTGGGGATTGGCTTGTTTGCTGCTTGCTCCAAACGTGCTGAGCCCTTGGCCCACAGTTCCTCTGCTGTAATGCAAACCACTGCAGATCCATGTGTCATCTGGGCTCACTGTGTTGCCACCTTAGAACTTGAGGGCAAGGGAAACCAATGTAAACATGCTGACACATGCTATTTGCTGTGCTCTGACCAAGGAGTGTCATGACTATTGCCAGCATCCATGAAACAATGACAGACTCACATACTAGCTTGCAAGCAGCCTTCATAGTCCTTGCAGCCTCTTCTCCACTTGCTCCACTTTGCACTCACCCAGGAGTCTCCCAACCTCTGGTACCCTGGTGTGCATGGGGCTACTCGACTCTTAATATTTGCAGAGAAGCTAAGGCTGTGCAAAACCTATGGACGTCCAATCTATAGAGCTCTTCATTTGTGATTCATTCTTCAAATATTTACTGAGGACCGATGCCAGGAACTATTTTATATGATGCAGATACTGCAGTGAACAAAATCAACCAAATCCCTTTACTTATGAAGATTGCCTTCTAGTGGAGGAGACAACTGCTAAATATAATAAACATATAATGTAATTTTCTTTAATGATAAATGATTTGAAGAAAAGTAGTTCAAGGTAAGAGAATGGAGAGGCCAGTGCTTTTTTAGAAGAGGTGACCAAAGAAGGACCTCTGGGGTAATGTCATATGGGCAAAGGCTGAACAAAGTGAGGAGTCAGGCATGTGAAAATGGGAGGGTACACTCCAGGCAGAGGGAATAGCAAATTGCAAAGGCTCTGAGGTGGGAGCATGTTTGGTGTGATACAAGAACAAGGAGGCTCGGCTGGACGTGGTGGCTCACGCCTGTAATCCCAGCAATTTAGGAGGCTGAGGCGGGTGGATCACCTGAGCTCAGGAGTTCGAGACCAGCCTGGCCAACATGGTGAAACCCCATCTCTACTAAAAATACAAAAATTAGCCAAGCATGGTGGCTTACGCCTATAATCCCAGCTACTCAGGAGACTGAGGCAAGAGAATCATTTGAACCTGGGAGGCAGAGGTTGCAGTGAGCCAAGATTATGCCACTGCAGCCTGGATGACAGAGTGAGACTCAATCTAAAAAAAAAAAAAAAAAAAAAAAAAAAAAAAAAAAAAAAAAAAAACAAAAAAAAAAAAAAAAGAAAAGAAAAAAGAAATTTGTAATCCATTCACCTCCCACTAGGCTCCTCCAACACTGAAGAGGATAATTCAACATGAGATTTGACTGGGGACACCGAGCCAAACCATATCATATAGCATTTTAGAATGTTCAGTGGCCATTTTTGCATTCATTAATTACATATTCAAAAATTACATATAATGTAATTTTCTTTAATGATAAATGATTTGAAGAAAAGTAGTTCAGGGTAAGAGAATGGAGAGGCCCCTGCTTTTTTAGAAGAGGTGACCAAAGAAGGACCTCTGGGGTAATGTCTTATGAGCAAAGGCTGAACATTTATTTGACCTTGACTGAAGTAGTGAGAGATAAAGACACTAAGACTCAGAAAAGTGTTTCATCACTAACCCAAAGATCACTTTCCTAATTAGTGGAGCCTAACTAGAATCCAGGCATGCTGATGAGGTCTAGCATTCTTTCTATTGTTCTTCTGGAACAAATTGACCCTCAGGGTGACATGATAAGATACTTTTAAAAGAATCCACAGGAAGGGATATAGCCAATAACAAAAAGTTCCAGGCAAAGATTGTGAAAAATTACAGCTTTCTGAAAAACAAAGGACCAAACCATGTAATGTTGGATGATTGTTTTTGAATTCCCTTGATTTCCTATCAAGTTGAGTCCTGCACAGACATTGAGGTTCACCCTTTGTTTATAACTTGGCTTGAGTCACTAAAGGCAGTTGATCAGCAGCTATAGTGCAGCCCAAACACCCGAGGGCTGATTTCTTCCCACCTCTACTTTATGATGAACATTTCTTAAGTGAGTGAGTGGGTGTTATTTGCCGGGAAGGAGCTTCACTGAAAAATCCCTAGCAGACAGCAAAGAGTCCTTGTTTCTTTCTTTGTTATCTTGTTTCTTTTCTCAAGAAATTTTGAGTAAGTAGGGAATCTTAGTTGAATTTTTTAATTATAGGTTATTTGGGTTAAACTCTGCATTACTTGATTATTGTTTTCTTTTTTTTTTTTTGAGACAAGTTCTCACTCTGTCACCCAGGCTGGAGTACAGTGGCATGATCACGGTTCACTGCAGCCTCTACCTCCTGGATTCAAAACAATCCCCCTACTTCGGCCTCCTGAGTGTGCCGCCATGCTTGGCTAGTTTTTGTTTTTGTTTTGAGACAGAGTCTCGCTCAGTCACCAGGCTAGACTGCAGTGGCGCGATTTCAGCTCACTGCAATCTCTACCTCCTGGGTTCAAGCAATTCCCCTGCCTCAGCCTCCCGAGTAGCTGGGACTACAGGTGCGTACCACCACACTCAGCTAATTTTTTGTATTTTAGTAGAAATGGGGTTTCACCATGTTGTCCAGGATGTTCTCAATCTTCTGACCTCGTGATTGGCCTGCCTTGGCCTTCCAAAATGCTGGGATTACAGACATGAGCCACTTTTTAGTTATTATAAATAATGCTGCTATAAACATTTGCATACAAGTTTTTATTTGAACATCTATTTTTAGTTCTTTAGGGTGTATACCTAGACACAGCATTGTTGGCTCATCTGGTAATTCTGTTTGACATTTTAAGGAACTTCCTGTTTTCCCAAGGAGCTGTACCAACACAGCAAAGCTGAGCATGGTGGTGCATGCCTGTAATCCCAGCTACTCAGGAGGCTGAGGTAGGGTAATTAATTGAATCTGGGAGGCAGAGGTTGCAGTGAGCTGAGATTGCACCCCTGCACTCCAGCCTGGGTGACAGAGCAAGACTCCATCTCAAAAAAAAAAAACAACAAAAAAGAACAACATAGGTGAAATCACCCCCGTGATTTAATCACTTTCCACCATGTCCCTTCTTTGATGTGAGGATTACAATTTGAGATGATATTTACATGGGGACACAGAGCCAAACCATATCAATACTTCAGAAATCTTGTGTTAAAAAGCATTTAACAATTACATATTTTTGATTACACAAAAAACAAGAAAGGTTTTAAAAAAAATAGTATGACTATATGAAAGTATTTCATGTGCTATGTATGTGTGAATACTGAATGGAGCACTTTGTGTAACTACTGTTGCTGTATAGATACTATGTGAGGATGAAATCATGAAAAAGACGAATGAATATTATATGGTTTTGAAACATGTATTTAAAAAATTATATAATAGTATTCCTTCTGCTAAATTATATTCTTGCCAAGTAGAAATTCAAGTTACACAAGCAAGAGCCTATTTTAACTTTTGGATGAATGTTGTCTTCATATATATACACATATATATGCGCCTTACCTACCTGCTCCTAGATAAAGATCAGGTTAAGTCTCTTTCACATGGGAATTTCAAAGCAGTTTAAGGACATTAATTAGTTTTCATAATAACTCTGTGAAGTGTGTATATTTTATCACATCTATTTTCACATGAGAGGACAGACAGGCTGAATGGTTTCCTGGTATTCTGTACTCCATTATTGTTGAAATTAAGAATGCTACTGCTTCATTGGCCACTTTTTTTTTTCCCTTGAGAAGTGATAAAGCAATTGTTGGGTCAATAAACCAAACAAAAATAGCTATTTACATGTCAATTTTTTTTTTTTTTTGAGATAGAGTCTTGTTCTGTCACTCAGGCTGGAGTGCAACGGCGTGATCCTGGCTCACTGCAGCCTCCTCCCAAGTAGCCAGGATGTGCCACCATGCCCTGCTACTTTTTGTATTTTTAGTAGAGGAGGGGTTTAACCATGTTGGCCAGGCTGGTCTCAAATGCCTGACCTCAGGTGATCTGTTTGCCTTGGCCTACCACAGTGATGGAATTACAGGTGTGAGCCACTGTGCCCAGCCACATGTAAATATTTTTAAAACACAAGGACAAGCTGGGCATGGTGGCTCAAGCTTGTAATCCCAGCACTTTGGGAGGCTGAGGCAAGTGTATCACTTGGTCAAGAGATTAAGACCATCCTGGCCAACATGGTGAAACCCTGTCTCTACTAAAAATACAAAAAATTAGCTGGGCATGGTGGTGCATGCCTGTAGTCCCAGCTACTTGGGAGACTGAGACAGGAGAATTGCTTGAATCCAGGAGGCAGAGGTTGCAGTGAGCTGAGATCGTGCCACTGCACTCCAGCCTGGCAACAGATTGAGACCCCATCTCAAAAAAAAAAAAAAAATGTTTTTCCAAAAAGAAAGTTTTTTTTTTTTTTTTTTTTTTTAAAAAATTTGTAGTTTTTTTTTTTTTTTTTTTTTTTTTTTTTTGTGAGACGGAGTTTCGCTCTGGTTATCCAGGCTGGAGTTCAATGGCGCGATCTCGGCTCACCACAACCTCCGCCTCTGGGGTTCAGGCAATTCTAGGAGACCTATTTTTAAAGATCCTGTCCTGGCACACTGTAAGAATATCATATATTTTTGAAACAGGCAGGGTTGAAATGTCTTTCACTGGTGCCACACACTACGCTAACCACTTTATATACATTATCTCATTTAATCCACAAGATGATGCCGTAGGTCCAGACACTGTATTTCTCATTTTACAGATAAAGAGGGAGCCCAATAATGAGACTTATTTATCGTTACATAGGAGGTAAGAAGTTAGGCACCAGCTAAACATCAAGTCAATAATGCCATTTTGATCTTGCTATTTTCACCTCATTTTTGCACGCTGCACTTGAATCAGATATGTGATTTTGACCTGCCATTTTGAACTCTATATTTATGAATATACCCATGTAAACTATTTATAACCAGTTCAATTCTTTATCAAATTTCTCTGCAGTACAGTGAAAAATTTTCAATTTTTTTTTTCTATTCTCATTTTTTATTTTTTCAAGATGGAGTCTCGCTCTGTTGCTCAGGCTGGAGTGCAGTGGCGCGATCTCAGCTCACTCCAACCTCTGCCTCCCAGGTTCAAGCAGTTCCCCTGCCTCAGCTTCCCAACTAGCTGGGATTATAGGCATGCACCACACCCGGCTAATTTTTGTATTTTAGTAGAGATTGGGTTTTACCATGTTGACCAGGCTGGTCTCAAACTCCTTACCTCATGATCCACCAGCCTCAGCCTCCCAAAGTGGTGAAACTACAGGCAAGAGCCACCATGCCCAGCAAAATTTTACCAAAATTTTGCTCAGGACAAAATTTTTCCATATGCATTTAAAAATAAGATTCATTTCAGTCATTAAGTTTTTTTTTTTTTTTTTTTTTTGTAATTTAGAGACGGGTGTCACTCACAGGCACCATCATAGTGCAGGACAGCCTCGAACTCCTGGCCTCAAGGGAGCATCCTGCCTCAGCCTCCAAAAGTAGGTGGGACTATAGGCATGCACTTTTATACTGGACTACTTTAGTCATTAGGTTTGTATCCTCATCAAACTCTGCCCATTTTAACTACTGCTGTTGTGAACCTTCTTTTGTAGCTGTTATTTCTATGAAATTTGAGTATTTCCTCTGACTCAGTCAAAACATTCATTGGATTAACATGGTAAGGTCAAAACATTCTTTTTTGCCTGAGATACAAGAATTCAGGCTGGGCACAATAACTCACGCCTGTAATCTCAACATTTTGGGAGGCCAGTGCAGGAGGAGCTCTTGAATCCAGGCATTCAAGACCAGCCAGGGCAAGAGCAATATATCAAGACCCCATCTCTACAAAAAAAAGAAAAAGAAAAAGAATTCAATAAAGGTCTTTTTTTTTTTATGATAATGATGATGAAACAACTAATACCTGCTTTAGCCCCCTCTCAGGTGGCTCCAGAGTAGAAAGATGTGGCAGTGCTTTGTAATCTATGAAAATTAAATAAATGTCTCTTTACTGATTGGTAAAATAAGTTGTAAAAATCCGTCCTCTGAAATTCTTCTGGAAGGCAAACACCTTCCTGTTCCTGCTGTGATGCTATTTGCAAAAATGCTTGCAGCCAGGATTGGCAGGCACTTGTAGTCCCAGCTACTCCAAAGGCTGGGGCAGGAGGATCCCTTAGGAGCCCAGGAGTTTGAGGTCAGCCTGAGCAACTTAGTTGCGAGACCCTGTCTCCAAAAA
>NW_016107416.1:1822305-1824042 GCF_001604975.1 Cebus imitator
AAAAAAAAAAAAAAAAAAAAAAAGAGAGAGAGAGAGAAAAGAAAAAAGAAAAAAATAGGCACACTTGTAGTGCTAGCTATTTGGGAGGCTCATGGGGGAAGATTGCTTGAGCCCAGTAGGTGGAAGATGTAGTAAGCTATGATCATGCCACTGCCCTCCAGCCTGGGCCACAGAGGGATTCCACTATCTCAAAAACAACAACAACAAAAAAAAAACCACCAACGTACATGCAAATTGTTTAGAAATATCAGGTAAAGGCTCATGGGAAAGGAGTGATCCAATTCTGTCTGCTGTCTTTCTCAAGTATGGTTCTTTTTTTTTGAGAGAGAGTTTCTCTCTTGTCCCTGAGCCTGGAGTACAGTGGCATGATCTTGGCCATTAATTTGTTTTTTGTTTTGTTTTGTTGAGATGGAGTCTCACTCTGTCACAAAGGCTGGAGTGCAGTGGCATGATCTCGGCTCACTGCAATCTCCACCTCCCAGGTTCAAGCCATTCTTCTGTCTCACCCTCCTGAGTAGCTAGGATTACCCGCCACCACACCCAGTTAATTTTTGTATTTTTAGTAGAGACGGGGTTTCATCATGTTGGCCAGACTGGTCTAGAACTGCTTACCTTGTGATCCACCCGCCTCAGCCTCCCAAAATGCTGGGATTACAGGTATAAGCCATCGCGCCTGGCCTCAGTTACTTTTTAAAACAGGTTTATTGAGCTGTAATTCCCATAGAATACAATTCACCCCTTTAAAGCAGACAATTCAATAGGTTTTAGTAAATTCATCTAGTTGTGCAATCATCACCACAATCAATTCAGAACATATTCACCACCTCAAAAAGGAACTCCTTACCCAGTAGCAGTCATTCCCATTTAACTGTCAGTTTCCCCTGACCCCCTTCCACCCTAGGCAAGCACTAATCTTTCTGTCTCTAAATTTGCCTATTCTGGACATTTCATATAAATGAAATTATATAATTTATGGTCTTTTGTGAATGGCTTCTTTCATTTAGCACAATTTTTTTTTAAGATTGTCTTGCTCTTGTCCACCAGGCTGGAGTGCAATGGCGTGATCTCAGCTTACTGCGACCTCCACCTCCTGGGTTCAAGTAATTCTCCTGCCTCAGCCTCCCGAATAGGTGGGATTACAGGCACCTGCCACCATGCCTGGCTATTTTTGTATTTTTGGTATAGATGGGATTTCACTATGTTGGCCAGGCTGATCTTGAACTCCTGACCTCAGGTGATCCACTTACCTTGGCCTCCCAAAGTACTTGGACTACAGGCGTAAGTCACTGCGCCCTGCCTAGCATAATGTTTTTAAGGTTTACCCATGTTGCAGCATGTAGCATGTCCTAGCATATACTTTGTTCCTTTTTATGGCTAAATAATATTCCATTCCATGGATATAGATATACCATTTTTTATTTAGCGATTTCTAATCTGATGAACATTTAGGTTGTTTCTACTTTATGGTTATTAGGGATAGTGCTGCTATACACATTTGTGTATAAGTTTTTGTGTGGACATATGTTTTCATTTCTTTTGGCTATATTCCTAGGATTTGAATTGCTGGGTTATATGGTAACTCTATGCTTTTTTTTAATTAAGAAAATGTTTTTAAGCCGGGTGCGGTGGCTCAAGCCTGTAATCCCAGCACTTTGGGAGGCCGAGGCGGGTGGATCACGAGGTCAAGAGATCGAGACCATCCTGGTCAACATGGTGAAACCCCGTCTCTACTAAAAA
>NW_016107416.1:1825147-1830568 GCF_001604975.1 Cebus imitator
CCTGCCTCAGCCTCTTGAGTAGCTGGAATTACAGGCATGCATCACCACGCCCAGCTAATTTTGTATTTTTTAGTAGAGATGGGGATTCTCCATGTTGGTCAGGCTGGAACTCAAACTTCCAAAGTGGGATTACAGGCATGAGCCACTGCACCCAGCCTTACTTTAGCCATCTTAATGAGTATAAAGTGGTGTCTCATTATAGTTTTGATTTTCCTAATGGCTAATGATGTTGAGCATCTTTTTAAATGTGTTTATTGGCCATTTGTACATCCTCCTTTAGAGAAATGTCTATTCAGATATTTTGTCTTTATTTATTTATTTATTTTGAGACGGAGTCTTGCTCTGCCACCTAGGCTGTAGTGCAGTGGCATGATCTCGGCTCATGGCATCCTCCGCCACCTGGGTCTAAGCGATTCCCCTGCCTCAGCCTCCTGAGTAGCTGGGACTACAGGTGTGTGCCACTATGCCTGGCTAATTTTTTTTGTATTTTAGTAGAGATGGGGTTTCACCATGTTGGCTAGGATGGTGTCGATCTCCTGACCTCGTGATCCGCCTGCCTCGGCCTCCCAAAGTGCTGGGATTATAGGTGTGAGCCACCGTGCCCAGCCTATTTTTTATTTATTATTATTATTATTTTATTTATTTTTTATTTTTTATTTAAGACGGGGTTTCACCATGTTGGTCAGGCTGGTCTTGAACTCCCGACCTCAGGTGATCTGCCCGCCTTGGCCTCCAAAGTGCTTGGATTACAGGCGTGAGCCACCGCGCCTGGCCTATTATTATTTTTTTTATAGAGATGGGGTTTCTCCATATTGGTCAGGCTGGTCTCAAACTCCTAACCTCAGGGATCTGACTGCCTCAGCCTCCCAAAGTGCTGGGATTACAGGCATGAGCCACTCGGTCCAGCTTATGTTTTATTTTTTAGAAGAAACCAGGCCTTACCTTTTTGCCCAGGTTGGAGTGCAGTGGTGTGGTGTGATGATAGCTCACTGCAGCCTGGAATTACTGGGCTCAAGCCATCTTCCCACCTGAGACTTCCAAAGTGCTGGGATTACAAGGATGAGCCACTGTGGCCCCATTTGTTCATTTTAAATTCGATTTTCACTGTTAGTTCAGGATATTCTGTCTATGTCTTCAACTCATTTGAGGATTTCTCCTGATGCTTCTCTGCTCTTTAGAAAGCATGTTTTATATTAAATCATTGTTTATTCAAATATGTACTGTATTTATTGAGGAGCTACTATGTGTTAGACTTAGACTAAATCTTTGGGCTAAAGTTGGAGACCTTAAGGAATTCATCATTTCTCTTTCTAAGGAAATGTTTCGTGACCTAATGCCGTAAATACTGTTGTAGACCTCACAGTAGATTAAAATGGCTTAACAGTAAAACCCCTGTGGGGATACAGACAAGAAGGTTTTTTTTTTTTTTTTTGAGATGGAGTTTCGCTCTTGTTACCCAGGCTGGAGTGCAATGGCGCGATCTCGGCTCACCGCAACCTCCGCCTCCTGGGTTCAGGCAGTTCTCCTGCTGCAGCCTCCTGAGTAGCTGGGATCACAGGCACACGCCACCATGCCCAGCTAATTTTTTTGTATTTTTAGTAGAGATGGGGTTTCACCATGTTAACCAGGTTGGTCTCGATCTCTTGACCTCATGATCCACCCACCTCAGCCTCCCAAAGTGCTGGGATTACAGGCGTGAGCCACCGCGCCCGGCCCAGACAAGAAGGTTTTAACTAACATTATGGAGAAAATACAATGGAGTTTTTGTGTGTGGAAAAAGTCAAAGTATACAAATTATATCTGTCATCAGTCGCCACAGTACAGAAAACACTGATTACATCAAACATGAAGACAGCTGAGTAAGAGGTGCTGGTCTTAGAGCACAGCTTGCAGAGTAGAACAAACAGAACAAAGGCAATTTCCCAGTACTGAGTAAAATTGGAAGTTTTTTGCTCATGCCTCTAATTCCAGCACTTTGGGAGGCCAAGGCAGGTGGATCACCTGAGGTCAGGAATTTGAGACCAGCCTGGCCGACATGATGAAACCCCATCTCTACTAAAAAAAAAAAAAAAATAGCTGGGTGTGGTGGTGGTGGACACCTGTAATCCCAGCTACTCAGGAGGCTGAGGCACGAGAATCACTTGCTGTGAGCTGAGATGGCGCCACTGCACTCCAGGATGGGTGACAGAGTGAGACTTCAACTCAAAAAATAAAATAAAATAAAATAAAATCAACCTGGCATGGTGGCTAATACCTATAATCCCAACAATTTGGGAGGCCAAGGCAGGTGGATCACCTGAGGTCAGGAGTTTGAGACCAGCCTGGCCAACATGGTGAAACCCCATCTCTACTTAAAATACAAAAATTAGCTGGGCATGGTGGCAAACACTTGTAATCCCAGCTACTTGGGAAGCTGAGGCAGGAGAATTGCTTGAACCTGGGAAACGGAGGTTGCAGTGAATCCAGGCCGAGCCGTTGCGCTCCAGCCTGGGCAAGAAGGGAGAAAATTGGTTTCAAAAAACAAATGAAGAAACGAACATTGTAGGAGGCCAAGGCAGAAAGATCTCTTGAGCCCAGGAGATCAGGGCTGCAGTAAGCCGTGATCACATCACTGCACTCCAGTGTGGGTGACAAGGTGAGGCCTTGTTTCTAAAAATAAATTCTACGACGTTAAAACATATAAAAAGATACAAATAAAAAAATAATATTTAAAGTCACCCATAATTCTTTTCTTCCCCAAACCAAAATCATAGAAGAGGAATGCTACTCTACTCCAGATTGTGAACAAATTTCTTTGGGAGCAGAGAGGACAAGGCAAGTAATGCCGACCGGGGATTTGGAGAATGCTTGACATTCTCCTGTTGTGAGGTGACAATTATGTTGGCTTTAGCCCAGAGAAGGGGCAGGAAAAGGCACTGAAGGTGGAGGGAATAGTCTTTAGGTAATGATAGAATCACTCTCTTTTTTTCTTTACTTAGAAAGAAGGTAAAATTTGGGAAAGAGCATGATACATTCTGAGAACTCTACAAGGTTCAGCACGTCTAGACTATAAGAGGTAAAAAGGTGGGTAAGGTTGGAAACAGTCTTCACACTCTTAGTTTTAAAGTAGCTAAGGAACTGGGCTGCTTCCTGTAGGACTGTCCTTAGTTATACTGAGATAGACAAGGTAATTGACAACTGGAAGCACGATACTGTTCTTTAGCCCCTTAACTAGAAAATTATTACTTAGCCTAATCACTCCACCAGATTTTCCTCTATGTCCTCATTTTTTTGTTACCAAAGTTGATGGTTAGAAAAAAGAGTCCTTATTGGACGATGTAGGAAGACAAGATAATGGCAAATGTTGGGGCTCAGAAAACAATGCCTCAAAGTATGGTGCTTTGGCATGCCGAGCATGTTGAAATAAAGGAAATTAAGAGGCCTTAGAAGTAGCCTCAGAACCAAGAACTTTCTTTCTACTGTTTCCCCCCCACCCCAAGCTCAGGGTAGAATTCTCTGAAGCTCCCTTATCTGAAGCTCCTCCAGAAGGAACATAGTTGCTTTTGATCACTGAAATTTTAAACCAGAGAGGATTAAACTCATATAGTAGGAAGGAAAACTGAGGAAAGTCACCTCATCTAGACAGACTTTGTCAAAAGCCATTCAGTTTTCAAATAAAATCATTTACAAACTATTGCCTATTCTTTGGGCCCAATCAACTCTCCCAAAAATCATTTACTATTCCTCAAAATTGCCTACATTTTTCCCATCTCCCTCTCCCTTCGTTCCCTCCGCTATAAAGCTTCAGCCATCTGGCCCTTCTTTGAGTTTCATATTTTGTATGGCTCTTGTGCACACTTGCATGTTAATAAATCTGTTTGCCTTTTCTCCTATTAATCTATTGTCAGTTTATTTCAGTGGACTTAAACCTTTAAAGGAGAAGAAAAAAAATTCCCGTTTCCCTGACAAAAATAAGATTTCTTACAGATGTTCTACATAAAGATTTGGCAAACAGAATGGATATGAGTAATCCTTAGCTGTGAAACCATTCTAGTAATAGTTTGTGTTTGGTGCATTTTCTTAAAGACATTTTTTTTTGGTATATGGAAAAATTATTCTGTAATATTTGAAAGAGGAAGGAAAACCTCACAGGTCTGATAGTTTTATGTTTTATTCTGTGCTTTATGAAGAATTAAATGTATGGAGTCTGTTTCTGGATGGTAGCAGACATGTTACAGGAAAGGGGTTCCAATCCAGACTCTGAGGGGAGGGTTCTTGGATCTCCCGAGAGAAAGAATTCAGGGCAAATCTGTAAAGTGAAAGCACATTTATTAAGAAAGTAGAGGAGTCTTGCCAGGTGCGGTGGCTCGCGCCTGTAATCCTAGCACTTTGGGAGACTGAGGTGGGTGGATCACCTGAGGTCAAGAGTTCAAGACCAGCCTGGCCATCATAGTGAAACCCTGTCTTAAAAAAAAAAAAAAGAAAGTAGAGGAATAAAAGAATGGCTACTCCAGAGACAGTGCAGCCCCAAGGATTGCTGGTTGCCCATTTTTATGGTTTTATTTTTAGATGGAGTCTTGCTCTGTTGCCCATGCTGGAGTGCAGTAGCATAATGTTGATTCACTGCAACCTCCCCCTCCTGGGTTCAAGCGATTCTCCTGCCTCAGCCTCTCGAGTAGCTGGGACTACAGGAGCCCGCCACCACGACCGGCTAATTTTTGTATTTTTAGTAGAGATGAGTTGGCCCACCTCATGTTGGCCAGGCTGGTCTCCAACTCCCAACCTCAGGTGATCCGCCTGCCTCGACCTCCCAAAGTGCTGGGATTACAGGTGTGAGCCACTGAGCTGGCCCTATTTCTTGATTATATGCTAAACAAGGGGTGGAATACTCATGCCTCCCCTTTTTAGACCATCTAGGGTAACTTCCTGACATTGCCATGACATTTGTAAACTGTCATGGCACTGGTGAGAATATAGCAGTGAGGACGACCAGAGGTCACTTATAACCATCTTGGTCTTGTTGGATTTTAGCCGGCTTCTTTACTGCAATCTGCTTTATCAGCAAGGTCTTTATGACCTATATCTGGTGCTGACCTCCTATCTCATCCTGTGACTTAGGATGCCTTAACCGTCTGGGAATGCAGCCCAGCAGGTCTCGGCGTCATTTTACCCAGCCCCTATTTAAGATGGAGTTTCTCTGGTTCCAACGCCTCTGACAGATATACACTGAAAAAATTGATTAGTATGGTAACTATATAATGGAAAAAAAAAATCCCCCGGGGAGGATGAGTCAGTAAGGAAAAGGTAATCATGGTTCTGAAGGAAAAGAATGCCAAAAATGCCAGACATACTGTAAGTCTCATGCTGGATGAAATAGAGACATGCCCTAAAATGCCTAAAAGGAGGCTAATGATTAGTATTTTTTTTTTTTTTTTTTAGTGA
>NW_016107416.1:1834343-1838301 GCF_001604975.1 Cebus imitator
TGAACCCAGGAGGCAGAGGTTGCGGTGAGCCGAGATCACGCCATTGCACTCCAGCCTGGGTAACATGAGTGAAACTCCGTCTCAAAAAAAAAAAAGAATTTGATTTCATTTATTCTATAAATGCATAAATCTCAGACAAATTCTTTCAGACTCTAATCACATAAATTATAAATATAAAATATGAACAAATATATCCAGTGTCTGAGCAGAAGTTATCTATGAAAATTTTTCTTTAGTAAATCAATTCAAAAGCATGAATAACATTTCATGAAGCATTTTTCAAGTGGATCAATTTTTATTTACTTTTTTTTTTTTTTTAAGATGGGGTTTCACCATGTTGGTCAGGCTGGTCTTGAACTCCCAACCTCAGGTGATCCATCCGCCTTGGCCTCCAAAGTGTTTGGATTACAGGCGTGAGCCACTGCGCCCGGCAATTTTTATTCACTTTTATAGGCCCATTATTTTGTTTAATTTGTTATTTTGACACACAGTGTTTATATCATACAGGTTAGGCCTTATTTACTCATTGGCTCAGGTGCATGTGCCCTTTCCTCTGACCTAATCAGTATTAGTGAGTGTTGCTGTATTACCTCCTACTTTTAAAAAATATAAATCTAGGTTGGGTGCAGTGGCTCATGCTTGTAATCCCAGCACTTTGGGGGGCCAAGGCGGGTGGATCACTTGAACGCAGGAATTCAAGACCAGCCTGGGCAGCTTGGTGAAACCCGGTCTTGACAAATCATAAAAGAACTTAGCCGGGCATGGTGGTGGCACACCGGTAGTCCCAGCTACTGGAGAGGTAGAGACAAGAGGATCACCTGAGCTCACCAGGTCGAGGCTGCGGTGAGCTATGATCATGGTGTTGCACTCCAGCCTGTCTCAAAAAAAAAGAATTAAAAAAAAAAAAGTGTGTGTGTGTGTGTGTGTGTGTGCGCGCGCGCACGCGCGCGTGTGTCCAGGAAACTCATAGTGTCTAACCAATAATATAAGTCTTAATCAGATTCAACAATAGTGATCCTAGGCCGGGCACCTATGTATGTCAGACATACCAAGTTTGTTTCCTAAGTCAAAAAGTCTTTTCCATCAGATATCTGACCAGCCATTGGTTCCTTCTCATCATTTAAGTCTCAGCTCAAGTGACACTTCCTCAGACAGGCCTTCCTTGCTGAGTCCTTCTATGGTAGAACAGCTGTCCCTCTCATTTTGTCTCTTCTTGCTAAAAGGTAACATGGTAAACACACCCTAAGGTGACCCCCAATCTTCCACATCCTTGTATAATTTCTTCCTCTTGAATATAGGTAGAACCTATTTATTTCCAACCAGTAGAATATGACAAGTGTGATGGGATGCCACTCTCATGATTATGTTGTTATAAAAGACTGTGGCTTAGCAATCTGGAGCAAGACAGACTTTTTTTCCCTGTTGACTTTGAAGGAATAAGCCACTATATTATGAGAATGCCTGTGGAGAGGCCACGTATCATGGAACTGTGTGGGCATCTAGGAGCTGTGAGCAACTTCAGAATTCAGCCAACAACGTGAATGAGCTTGAACGGAGATTTTTCCCCTGTTAAACCTCCAACTGGTAACACAGTCTGCTTGATACTTTGCAGTCTTGTGAGACTCTGAGCATACAGACCAGCTAAACTGCCCAGACCCCTGACATGGAAACTGAGAGATAATCAATACATGTTGTTTTGAGCTGCTAAGTTTGTGGTAATTTGTTACACAGCAATAGAAAATTAATTTAAGTAAGTACCACCAAAGAAAGAATGTGTCTCCGTGTTCCTTGCTGTATCTCTAGTACCTGGAACAATGACTAGCATATTGTTCAGTAAACATCTGTTGGTTATATAAATGAATGAATAAATGTATGGTTGGAGAAAAGGATGGGACTGGATCCTAACAACATAGCTAGTGGCTATTGACTAAGAAATAGTACTTTCAAATGGGTTCCACTCATCAAGGACTTGAGAGAGCAATAATATCTGACCAGTCATATCTGATTCTTATTTTAAGATATGCTTCACTGCGTTATATTATGTTTATACTTTACTTTTTTCTTTCTTTCTTTTTGAGACAAGAGTCTCACTCTATCACTCAGGCTGGAGTTCAGTGGCCTGATCTCTGCTTACTACAACTTCTGCCTCCTGGGCGCAAGTGATTCTCATGCCTCAGCCTCCAGTGCACCACCATGCGCAGCTAATTTTTTGTATTTTTAGTAGAGATGGGGTTTCACTCTGTTGGCCAGGCTGGTCTCAAACCAAAACTTCTGCTTCCTGGGTTCAAGTGATCCACCCGCCTAGGCCTCCCAAAGTGCTGGGATTATAGATGTGAGCCACTGGTTCCAGTCTACTTTTTTTTTTTTTTAATTCCAACCTTAGTAAAAATCTTAACTACATATGGTATAACTTGAAGAATAAACAAAGGGTTCTATATCTACTTTTTGAAGGAAAGTAGAGCTCAGTGTTTGAAATCAGCAAGGAAAAGCTTTTACAAGATACCAGACAGACGTCAAGAACAAATAAGTACATTTGTGAAAAATAGAAGCTCTTCTCTGTGATCTTCCAAATGCTTGGGGAGAAACTGGCTTTTCTTGCTGTTGGTCACTCAGAATGGGAAGTTCTGATGGTTTTATTTTGCTCGTGAAGAGAAGGGTGACCCCAGAAGCTAGGTTAACTAAAATTTCCAAAGTTAGACTAAAGGGAAGGAAAGAAACGAGACAATAAATTTAGGTTTCAAAAGGAAGGCTCTTTTTAATTTGTTTATTTATTTTTTTTAAAAGCTTTGATTGTTTTAGGAAGACAGAGAATTAAGGTTGCTTTCAGGCCCAAAGGATGTCAGGGAGGTCAATCTCTAATTTTGTTTTTTCTGTACTTCCCAACTGGACTTTCTTCCCTCCCTACTACTATACTTTGATCTTCCAAAAGGAGGCAATGCCCTGTCCTGTTTCTCAGTTTAAGTCTAAAGATAAAATTCTAAAGTTTCTAAGCTTTTAGTTGTCTGTTTTTCTCTAACTTCTATATTGTTTTTCTGCTAGAGCCATGAGTTTTTCTTTTATTTTACTTTGATACCACCCCTTTATTTTAATTTTTTGTTTTTATTGATTCTTATTTTTTTGAGACAGAATTTTGCTCTGTTGCTCAGGCTGTAGTGCAGTGGCATGGCGTGATCTCAGCTCACTGCAACCTCTGCCCGATTCTCTGGCCTCAGCCTCCGAGTAGGTGGGACTACAGGCGCGCGCCACCAGGCCTGGCTAATTTTTTGTATTTTTATGTGGAGATGGGGTTTCACCGTGTTGGTCAGGATGGTCTCAAACTCCTGATCTTGTGATCCGCCCGCCTCAGACTCCCAAAGTGCTAGGATTACAGGTGTGAGCCACCACGCTTGGACGATACCACCTCTTTATGACCATGATGTTTGTTCTTAGAAGTAATCGGTATTTCTGAGCCCAGGTAATTCCTACATGTCTTCATTTACTTAACAAGAAATGGGCCTTGGTTCTTATTTCAATTCTTGTTCTAATAATCTGCTTAGTGTCCCTCTGTCCCTTCTTAAAACTAGGACAGTCCTCCAACTCAAAGCAGAGATATCACCCATGAAGGGCTATAATTCATAGTGAAGATAAGTCTTGCAGATGCTGTTAGTCTGTCCTATTGGATTTCTGTGTTGCTCTCCTTCATTTCCTGCTTCTTTACCTCTAACAGGAAAAAAGTCCTACTTGTTGGGGTTTTGGTGATTAGAGTATTGGGGATTATTTTACCCTTGGATGCTATGTTAGTCATTAGGGCTATTCACAAATATTCAGGTTCTCTTTCTCATGACATGGTAGGATCACATTTTCTGCCCTCTTAAAGTTAGGGCAGGCTGGCCGGGCGCGGTGGCTCAAGCCTGTAATCCCAGCACTTTGGGAGGCCGAGGCGGGTGGATCACGAGGTCAAGAGATCGAGACCATCCTG
>NW_016107416.1:1838556-1839948 GCF_001604975.1 Cebus imitator
GGTGATCCACCTGCCTCAGCCTCCCAGAGTGCTGGGATTACAGGCGTGAACCACTGCGCCTGGCAATATAATTCTTTTCAATTTTTGCCAGAGCAAAATAATTATATTTTGTTTGTTTGTAGTGCTTTAATTATTAGTGGATCCAAGCTTTTCATATGCTTCTTGGCTAGTTGTATTTCTCTGAATTGCCTGTTCATATATCATGTCAATTTTTCTAATGATTTGTTTCTTTTTCTTACTAATTTAAAGGTGTTACTTATATGATATAAATGACTTTATGCAAATAGAACTTCCTTTTTTTTCCTTTATGACATCTGATTTTGTGTTATCTTAGAAAATCCTCTGCCTTATGTACAACTACCAAAAATGCTGTCTTTGAGTAAGTAGTCTTTTTTTTTTTTGGAGATGGAGTTTCACTCTTGTTGCCCAGGCTGGAGTGCAGTGGTGTGATATTGGCTCACTGCAACTTCCGCCTCTCGGTTTCAAGTAATTCTTTTGCCTCAGCCTCCTGAGTAGCTGGATTACATGCATGCACCACCACATCCACTAATTCTGTATTTTTAGTAGAGACAGGATTTTTCCATGTTGGTCAGGCTGGTCTTGAACTCCCAACCTCATGCTGAAAATGCTGGTGGCTGACAGTGCTCAGCTGGGTCCCTCACTGGGGGTAGCTGTTGGGTAAAGAGAGCCCTTTTATTAAAGATCACATCTCCTTTATACGTGCAGCCCACATCCAGTGACTGGCTGGTATGAAGGTATAAGAACCTGGTTCTCTCTCTCAATTTAGGACAATGCTGATAGGCCAACCCAGCTCCAGAATTCCTGCAGGATTTTCTGATGCCTCAGTTGCAAATATGTTGCAGTTCAACTTCTCCCTCTGCCCAGTCTTGCATCCCTCAATCCCCACAGAGGTTGTTCTTGCCATCATTAGGGAATAACCCCTGCATACAAACTTCAGAGTTTTGGGGTCTATTTCCTGGTCAACTGAAGTTGCAATGGACCCCCCGATTTATATCAAACATGTAACATGTGAGAAATAAACCTTGGTTGCAATAAGATGCTGAGATTGGGGGATGGTACTGTAATTTAGCCCATCTTGATTAGTACAAATGCCAAACCTTACCTGTACCACCAGTACTTTGTTCTCAGCTGAGCTTGACTTACATTGTCTGCCTTTTGTCGTGGACAGGTTTCTTGCCAAGTCCTAATTCTGTTCTTTGATGTTCTTTCTCACTGTGAGTGAACAGCCATGTCGCAACTGAGATATTACAAAAAGGAAGAGAAAAGGGAAGAGGGGGCCGGGCGCGGTGGCTCACGCCTGTAATCCCAGCACTTTGGGAGGCCGAGGCGGGTGGATCACGAGGTCAAGAGATCGAGACCATCCTGGTCAAC
>NW_016107416.1:1841108-1842256 GCF_001604975.1 Cebus imitator
GAGACGAGGTTTCACCGTGTTGACCAGGATGGTCTCGATCTCTTGACCTCGTGATCCACCCGCCTCGGCCTCCCAAAGTGCTGGGATTACAGGCGTGAGCCACCGGGCCCGGCCTTGAGGCCTTTATTAAGGAAAATAAGGGTTAGTTGAACACAAGCACTTGGATACTGCACATTGCCACAGTCTATCTGATGAGACTGCTACTAAGTCATTAAGGAGGTTATAGCGGATACACTGTACAAACGGATGATTCACATCTCAAAAGGACAGTGTGGGATGGCAGAGATTTTATCACAGCTAGTTAGAACAGTACTCAATTTAAAACTTCTGAGATGGGGCGAGGTGGCTAACACCTGTAATCCCAGTACTTTGGGAGGCCGAGATGGGTGGATCACCAGAGGTCGGTAGTTTGAGACCAGCCTGACCAGCCTGGTGAAACCCTGGTTCTACTAAAAATACAAAATTAGCTGGGCGTAGTGGCGCATGCCCATAATCCTAACTACTTGGGAGGCTGAGGCAGGACAATCGCTTGAGTCTGGCAGGCGGAGTTTGCAGTGAGCGGATATTGCGCCATTGCACTTCAGCCTGTGCAACGAGCGAAACTCCATCTCAAAAAAACAACAAAACAAAACAACAACAAAAAGGCCCCCAAAACAAAACAAAACAAAACTTATGAATTGTTTATTTCTGAAACTTTTCATTTAATATTTTCAGACCGTGGTTGACCGAAGGTAACTGAAACTGTAGATAAGGGGAAACTACCACAAAGGGCACTTAATGTTTCTTGGAAAAAATCTTAAGCAAATAAAAATTTAATGATGAAGTACTTGATCTCAATTTGAGGAACATAAAAGTATACTATGAACTAATAAATTTCCTGCATCTCTAACATACAAAAATCCAATTTCTCTGAGTGCTAGAAACTCTCAGTTCTTAAAAGACAAATCGTAAAACAACACTGGTTTCTGATTTTGGACTTTTGGACGAAACAAAATACAGTAATAAAGCTAATGAATCAGCCGGGCGCGGTGGCTTAGCCTTGACCCCAGCACTTTGGGAGGTCAAGGTGGGCAGATCACCTGAGATCAGGAGTTTGAGACCAGCCTGGCCAAAGTGGTGAAACCCCATCTCTACTAAAAATACAAAAA
>NW_016107416.1:1842497-1848200 GCF_001604975.1 Cebus imitator
AAAAAAAAAAATAAATAAATAAATAAATAAATAAATAAAGCTAATGAATCAAAGCATATGCTCCTTGTCTTTTTTAAGGGATTTTGCTATATAGAACTTTTTTTCTTTGCCTAAAGGGTAAACAGTACAAACCTATTTCAATTAAAAAGAGTCTTAGAATCCGGGGCTGGTATTACTACAACCTCTAATTATGGAAGATGTTTAGTATGATAACAGAAACCAGTTTAAGGAATGTGGAGATTTATTTACATCAAATTCAGATAAAGAGATAAAAGCAGACTTGAAGAAGCAAGCAGAACATGATTTAAGTAGTCTATGACTGTATCTGTGCCCTTGGCCACAATGAAAGACCAGCAAAACCAGCCTTCAGAATAACCGTACTGCCTGGTGGGAGATGGGAAGGCCAGACTTTACCCCTCAAGATCGCCGATCGCCCTCCTACGCGAATTTTCCACCTCGCAGCTAAGAATTCAACCCAGACTTCCGATCATGGCGCCATGCACGTCACCTTCTCCCCTCTCCGCCGGCAAAATCCCACCCACGTCGGCTGACCCCGCAGTGGGGTGTAAGGGCGGGATGAATCCCCTCCCCTATCCTGGTGGCTAGTATAAACCAGATCGAAAAAACGCACTACACAAATCCTTGGAAATTGCGGTACCAATGGGACCTTCTCAATTCCTTGAGTGCAAAATGATCCCACTCTGTCCTGACACAACTCTAGATCAATTTTCCTTTCACGTGTCCTAAAAAGCCCTCAGGGCTCCCAGCCCTGGTGAATCCAGGCCCTCTCTCGGGTGGGCATCGCGCTGTACCGACAGGCTCGCGCAAGCAGCGGGATGATTTATAGAATTAAAAGTCTTTTTTTTTGTTTTCTGGCTTCGCATCCTTGCAAATATTCAATATTCCTGTCAGCTAAGAAGGTTAAGGGAATGGGCGGTTGAGGAAAGCAGGACGTCGATTACAGCAAACACATCAATTTAGGGGTGGTCTTTCCAATTCCGGCTTTTGTTTGGTCAGAGGGGAGCCTGAGGAGGCCAAGGTCTCGGGTTCTGGGAAAGGCGGGTCCATCCGGATTCTTTGGGCTGCGGAGAGGGAGGCACCAGCCCCGTGAAACAACAGAGGGCAGTTCTGCCCCTCGAGGCTTTCCTCCGAGAGTCCTGGGGAGACCAAGACGCCTCTGCCGGGAGAATTCCCGGAGCTCGGAAGTCTGCCGAACGCTGGACAAAAAGATGTGGCCGCCCTCTCTTAAACACACACGCGAATCCCAAGCCATGCACGTTTGGAAGGCATGTGTGTGTGTGTGAGGGAGAGAGGCCACCGCTGCCCACCGCTGCCCCACCCAGCCCTCGGCCATTCAGGGGAGAGACCCGCGGAGCTGAGGCCTCTGAGCCCTCAGCCAGCCCCGGACGAGGGGCGGGGCCGGGCGGGGCCGTGAGCGCGCAGACTCAGTGCGGGCTTCAACGCGCCGCCGTCGCCGCCCGCGCTGCACCACAGGCCAGAGACAGACTGGGCCGGGAAGAGCTGGAGACTGAGGAGGAGGCGGAGGCGGCGGCAGAGGCGGGGCGACTCCAGTGACCGGGAGCGCCGCAGACTGGCAGCTGCGGCGACTCCCCCCTTTGTGTCTGGTCTGCTCGGAGCCACTGGAAGTGCTTCCCGGAGGGGCGCAGGGTGTCTCGCCTCCTTGCTGCCCACCCCCTTCCCCGGCTGCCTTCCTCCGCCCTCCCGCCGCCCCCCGCCCTCGGCCCGCGACGCCCGAGCTCCGCCGGGAGCCCAGAGCTGCGGGAGAACGAGGCGGCGGCGGCGGCGGCGGCGGCGGCTTCCTCGGGGGGTTGTGATTCTCCCACAGGAGCCATTGACTGGAGAAGACAAGGCTTTCATGGTGGAATTTACCTCAGGCAAGATCGAGCCGCCGGAATAAAAAGCGAGGAAGGGAAGGGAGCACCGCTGGGAGGACTAGAAGGGGCAGCCTCTTGCACCCCCTCCGCTCGCCGTCTCGGGGAGCTCGAGCCCGGGCCGCGACCCCTCCCCTCCCCCGCTCCCACCTCCCTTCAGCCCTCGCCAGGGCCTTTCCGACCCTCGCACGATTGTTCCGCAAAGGCGTGGGGACTGTGGGCTTGTCCATGGAGGCAGGCACTTTTTTCGATTCAGTCGAGGAAGAGGATTTGTTCTCGAAATCACAGTGAGGGAAGCACCGAAGCGAAACTTAAGGAATCCTGCCTTCCTGGAGCCGCTGGCGATGCGACTGGGTCCGCCGGGCGCCGCCGCCGCCCGCCCGGCTTCGCCCTTCCTGGCAGTCGGGAACTAGTTCTGAACTCGTCCCCCGGCCTCGGATCGATCCCCGCCCTCCGCACCGTGGATATGTTTTCTCCCAGACCTGGATATTTTTTTGATATTGTGAAACTACGAGGGAAATAACTTGGGTGATTTCGTCTTGGATCCCTGCTTTCCCCACGGACATGCCTTCAGTTTGGATGGCTGCAGCACCCCATCCGAGGCGAAGGAACCCCCCCCAGCCGCGAGGGAGAGAAATGAAGGGAATTTCTGCAGCGGCATGAAAGCTCTGCAGCTAGGTCCTCTCATCTGCCATTTGTCCTTTCAAACTGCATTGTGATACGGGCACGATCAGTCCACGGGAGAGGAGACGAACCTCCCGGCTGTTTCTCCGCGGGTATCCACTTCCCGTATTTCTTTTCTTTGCTCTCCTGCTTCTTGGCTGGCCCAGGGATGACTTCCTCGCTGCAGCGGCCCTGGCGGGTGCCCTGGCTACCATGGACCATCCTGCTGGTCAGCGCTGCGGCCGGTGAGTAGCCCCAGCCGGCGCGTCCCGGCCACTTCCCCTGCGGGTGGCGAGGGAGAGAGCCCGCAGAGGCCGAGGCCTGTGCTCACCCTTCTCGACGCGTCCCCCGGATCGCGGTGGAGCGGAGCCGCGACCCGGTACCTGTGCGCCTGCCCTGTGCCTTCCAGGGAAATCACCTTTAATATTCCTGTGTACTTTCCTATCCCCGCTTCCATATTCCCACCCCACCCCGCTTCACGGGGTAAAAAAGACATATTGGGTGTGGTATCTTGACATTTTTAGCTGTGAGGTAATGCAAGGATTAAAAATAATATTTTAATCACCAGTGAACAGTATCTGTTATGAGATCTCAGGAAACAGACCTGTATATATATATTTATTATTATTATAAAGAAGCGGTTTTGGCTTATAGTAAAAAGAACATCAACTAGAGAACACACACTTGAACCTTAGTTTTATATTTAGATCATGCTGGGAATCCATGTTACTTTTCATTATTCAGAAATGTTACCGAATGAATAGAATAAATGTTGAGGAAGCCAGAACTGTGAGATTCTTGATACATTGTATTATACGGTTTCCTATGCTTATCAGTGGTATTATTTTGTTCCCAAGTATTTTAATAATTATATCTCCATCTTTTCAACCTGGGCACTCACATATTAGATGCTTTTGGAGAATTACCGTACTGTTGGGCTGTATTTCGATAACTTTACTTAATTAGTCACCTGACATCTATTTATTGGCTTTGCTGTTTAGACAACTTTGACCTGACATCAGACTTCTAGGAGCTTTGACTCCCCAAAGTTCTTTGACGTTTCTCTAAAGTCTAAAGGGAAATGGTAGTCATCCTTTCCTTTGGATATTTTCATTTCAGTTTTCAGACACCTTAGGAAAAAGACCTTATCTTCTATTTGCAACTCTTTTTTTCAAGCAGTCTTTTGGGAATTCGCTTTTAGAAATTTTCAGGAGTGAATTCTACATACAACTGGTACACTTGGTTTATGATGAGCAAATGGATTGTGCTTTTAAAACGAATAAAGGACCAAATGACCCTTTCCAATTACTTTTTTCTTATAAGTGTGTTTTCACATTAAATAAATTTCTCATTGCTATGTTAGATACAAAGGTTATTTCATTTTAAAAGTCTGAACTAGGAAAATGACGAAAGGAAATTTGAATTTTCCTTTTATGCTTTTGATATTGTTGAAAAATGCCTACTGTTGATTAACGTCTGTTAAATTGGTGATAAATCCATATAGTTCTGTTAAAATGATTTGAATTTTGAATTTACTTTAAAACTAATATTTTAATATTTTTAATAATTGTAGTTCCTTTCAGAGTAAAAATGAATGATTTTTCTTTAAATTTCTTTATATCGTGTTAGCTATTTAAATTCTTTAGCCATAAGCCATGTGGTTCCCGTAAAATATAGAATATGAGGCCTTAAACATTCCTTGAGTGGAAATCTCAGAACGTACACTTTTCAGTGTTCTTTGTTATTCTTAGCCTTTTTAGAATATAGATTCTCATTTATGGTGATGTGCTCATAATATTGTGATCAGAACTGGTAAGAGAAAAAACATTGATTTAACAATAATTTTTTTTTGTTAATACAATCAGAATAGTGTCTCTTAAAAGGGAGAGTAAAAGAATCACTGCTTAAAAGTGGTTTTAGTCCTTTTTTTTTTAAGTATTGCATAGCACCAAATGACAAAATTTGCGAAGCTGGATTTCAGACCTGTAACAGTAATGATAATAGTCAGTATTTAAGTGTCTGCCATGCACCATCAGCTATTCAAATAACTTTGCGCATATATATATATATATATATTTTTTTTTTTTTTTTTGAGACAGAGTCTTACTCCGTCACCAGGCGCCAGACTGGAGTACAGTGGCGCGACCTCGGCTCACTACAACCTCCACCTCCCAGGTTAAAGCAATTCTCCTGCCTCAGCCTCCCAAGTAGCTGAGACTAGGGGCGCGCGCCTCCACGCCCAGCTAATTATTTTTGTATTTTTTTTTTTTTTTAGTAGAGACGGGGTTTCACCATGTTGGCCAGGATGGTCTCGATCTCTTGACCTCGTGATCCACCTGCCTCGGCCTCCCAAAGTGCTGGGATTACAGGCGTGAACCACCTCGCCCAGATTGTATTTTTTTTTATTTCATCCTTGTGACAATTCTATACTGTAGGTTATTGTCATTCCCCTTTTTCGTAGAGGGAGAGTAAAGAGAATTTGAATAACTCACCACACAGTGGGTAAATTATGGAGCCAGGATTATAGTGTGTGCCCTTACATACCACATTAATGGTAAAACATCAGTAGCAGCAACAACTTCTCACTCTTATTGGGTATATGAGATGGAGTAATGTCTTCACCAGATCAACCTTTGAAAAGAAGCAGGGACACTTACAAGGTGTTATGGCAGCAGTGGTTATACAAATGTGGTAGCTCTGAACATGTAAAACTTTGCCTAATGTTGAAGTGGCTAGTGGAGCTTCATTAAGTGCAAGGTGATTAGAGAGGGCCTGTGTGGATTTGGGTTACATAGCTGCAGTGATGTTAACTGGACAGGCACAAATAGTGCGGCTGAACAGGGAAAAAAACCCTGGAAGACTGATTGATAGCACATCCTTTTTTGGGGTCATGGATAAATCATTTCTTTGAATCCCTCTTTTTCACTTACCTAGTTCTTGGACTCCTTAATTCTTAGAACATGTTCTTTTTTTCTTTTCTTTCTTTTTTTTTCTGGAGACAGGGTCTCATTCCGTTGCCCAGGCTGGAGTGCAGTGGTGCGATCTCGGCTCACAGCAACCTTCACCTCACAGGCTCAAGTGATTCTCCTGTCTCAGCCTCCCAAGTAGCCGGGATTACAGGCATGCACCACCATACCCGGGCTAATTT
>NW_016107416.1:1849377-1853265 GCF_001604975.1 Cebus imitator
TTTTTTTTTTTTTTTTTATAAAAATGCCTATTTTTGGCCCTATAGTCCAGATGTACTGAATGGATCTCTCTGGGAGAACCCCAAAAGTCTCAGGCAAGTGCTTGAGAAGCACTGCTTAACATCAGTCCTGATTGTTTGGATTTTTTTTTTTTGAGGTGGAATTTTGCTGTTGTTGCCCAGGCTGGAGTGTAATGGCACAATCTGGGCTCACCGCAATCCTTGCTTCCCTGATTGAAGTGATTCTTCTGCCTCAGCCTCCCGACTGGCTGGGATTTCAGGCCTGCATCACCATGCCCAGCTAATTTTGTATTTTTAGTAGAGAGAGGGGTTTCTTCATGTTGGTCAGGCTGGTCTCGAACTCCCACCCTCAGGCGATCCACTTTCCTCAGGCTCCCAAAGTGCTGGGATTACAGGCGTGAGCCACTGTGCCCAGTCTGGATTTCTTTCTTTCTTTCTTTCTTTCCTTTCTTTATTCTTTCTTTCTTTCCTTTCTTTCTTCTTTCTTTCTTGCTCTGTTGCCCAGGTTGGAGTGCAGTGGCATGATCTCTGCTCACTATAGCCTCTGCCTCCCAGGTTCAAGTAGTTCTCCTGCCTCAGCCTCCTGAGTAGCTGGGGTTACAGGACCTCACCATCATGCACGGTTAATTTTTGTATTTTTGTAGAGATGGTTTCACCATGTTGGCCAGGCTGGTCTTGAACTCCTGACCTCAGGTGATCCACCTGCCTTGACCTCTGAAAGTGCTGGGATTACAGGCATGAGCCACCGTGCCCGGCCAATTTTTTTATGTTTGGTAAAGATGGAGTTTCACCATGTTGGCCAGGCTGGTCTGGAACTCCTGACCTCAGCTGATCCGCCCTCCTCAGCCTCCCAAAGTGCTGGTATTACAGGTGTGAGTCACCATGCCTGTCTGGATTTCAGTTATGTATTTGCTTTGTCCTCCAAACTGATAATTGCTTCCAGAGGATAGTGTTCATGTCTTACTGGTTTTATAATTTACCATATTGCTATGCACATAGAAGATGCTTAAGAAATGCTTAATGAGTGAATAATAAAAAGGAATTTCAACCAAGAGTATTTATTCTAGGATTGTTTACTGACTCAAATAACATACTGGTAACTTTTTCATTGTCCTGGTTCCTTCAACTGTAAAGTATGTAGTTTAAGGGGTATAGTGAGAAGACCCCTGTTGTGAGTTAATGAGACCTAGATTCTATGTGATTCTGGGCAAATAGTTATCTCAGTTGTAATAATGTGGGGGTTGGACTTGGTCATTTTGAAATGCAGATTCATGGGTACCCCACTAGACCTACTGAATCTAAATCTCTGGACGCTTGAGCCTGGGAATCTGCCTTTAATGCCCTTTGTGATTCTGCCTTTAATGCCCCCCTCAACCAGTAAATTTTAAGTACCTTTGAGAACTACAGGATCTAAGATTCTAACTCTCAAGTTCTGTAACTTTATTATTTCTACTTTTTGTGGTACTCTAGATCTTTTATTACTTAATCTGGTAAACATTAGGAACAAACATTTCTTAATTTGTGCGTTAAGCAATTACCCAAAACCTTTTTCCTTTTTAAATATTTGCAGTGCAGACTGGGCGCAATGGCTCACGCCTGTAATCCTGGCATGTGGGGAGGCCGAGGTCAGTGGATCACTTGAGATCAGGGTTTCAAGACCAGCCTGGCCAACATGTCGAAACTCCGTCTCTACAAAAAATAAAAAAATTTGGCCGGGTGCAGTGGCTCACACCTGTAATCCCAGCACTTTGGGACGCTGAGGTGGGCTTATCACCTGATGTCAGGAGTTAAAGGCCAGCCTGGCTAATGTGGTGAAACCCCATCTCTACTAAAAATACAAAATTAGCCAGGCATGGTGGCGCATGCCTGTAATCACTCAGAAGGCCGTGGCAGGAGAATCGCTTGAACCTGAGAGGCAGAGGTTGCAGTTAGCCGAGCCACTGCACTCCAGCCTCCGCAACAGACCAAGACTCTGTCTCAAAAAAAAATTATTTTCAAAATCACTAATATGGGCCGGACGTGGTGGCTCACACCTGTAATCCTGGCACTTTGGGAGGCTGAGGCTGGTATGTCACCTGAGGTCAGGAGTTTTGAGACCAGCTTGGCCAGAATGGCAAAACCCCGTCTCTACTAAGAATACAAAAATTAGCTGGGCGTGGTGGAGGATGCCTATAATCCCAGCTACTCGGGAAGCTGAGGCAGGAGAATTGCTTGAACCCAGGAGCTGAAGGTTGCAGTGAGCCGTGACACTCCAGCCTTGGTAAAAAAAAAAAAGTACCGGCCAGGCACAGTGGCTCATGCCTGTAATCCCAGCACTTTGGGAGGCCGAGTTGAGCTGATTACGAGGTCAGGAGATCAAGACCATCCTCGCCAACATGGTGAAACCCTGTCTCTACTAGAATACAAAAAATTAGCTGGGTGTGGTGGTATGTTCCAGCTACTCCAGAGGCCAAGGCAGGGGAATCGCTTAAACCTGGGAGGCAGAGGTTGCAGTGAGCCAAGATTGTACCACTGCACCCCAGCCTGGTGACAGATCAAGATTCTGTCTCAAAAAAAGCACTAATATCCATGCCTAGAATCACAATGCCCAACACTATACCTTAATCCTGCCTTGTGTATGAGTAACATTTAAAATACATTACCCAAATTACCAAGATATAGTGCAAAATGTGTGCAATCATTCACATCTTAAATGTGTCAATAGTGGACTTGGTGGAAGAATTATGAGATGTGATAAAGTATTGTGCCAGAGGCATTGGCCATAAGAATTGTAGATGAAGTTAGGTATTTGAGAGTTAGATATTTGATCCATATCTGTTTCTGGAAGGTTAGATGTAAATGGAGGTTGAGAAATTTCAGTTTTTTAAAGCCAGATCTCATTTCCCCTTTCTCCTTCAGGACAGTAATTTGCCCTTATAATCGGTGTCAAAAATATACATCATCATGTACTTTCATTCTGCCCCAGTAAATTAAGTGTAAAATAGGATAATTTAGAACAAAATGTGTTAATGATAGTATAAATGTAAAGGGATATATAAATATTTGGCCAGTAATCCAAACTCTCCAGTTTTTTGTTTCATTTAGTTGAGGAAATAGTTAAGCCTTTCTATTATTGTTAATCTGTTTTCAATCTTTGCTTTTGTAGTTAACAATAGCCTATGAGCAAATGGGCAAGGTGGCTCATGCCTGTTACCCCAGCACTGAGGTGGGTGGATCACGAGGTCAGGAGTTCAAGACCGGCCTGACCAAGATGGTGAAACCCCATCTCTACTAAAAATACAAAAATTAACCAGGCGCAGTAGCAGGCACCTGTAATTCTAGCTACTCAGGAGGCTGAGGCAGAAGTATCACTTGAACCCAGGTGGCAGAGGTTGCAGTGAGCTGAGATAGCACCACTGCACTCCAGCCTGGGTGACAGAGACTTGGTTTCGAAAAAAAAAGTCTGTGAGCAAAGCTGTATAATTGTAATAGACGCGCCAGGCTAACCTTTTTAGGGCAAACTTTATTTTTGTTTTCATTTGAAAAGAGAAAAAATGTTAATTTTCATACAACCGTAACATTTTTTGTATTGATATATTTTCTCCTAATTAAAAAAAAAAAGCATGTATTTTTATATGGTTGTGATTTTATAATATCTATTATATCGGATTTTTTACATAGAATATGTCATAAGCATGTATATATGATCTTAATAACTATCACTTTTTCTTTCTTTTTTTGAGACGGAGTTTTACTCTTGCTACCCAGGCTGGAGTGCAATGGCACGATCTCGGCTCAGCGCAACCTCCGCCTCCTGGGTTCAGGCAATTCTCCTGCCTCAACCTCCTGAGTGGCTGGGATTACAGGCACGCGCCACCATGCCCAGCTAAT
>NW_016107416.1:1853755-1860475 GCF_001604975.1 Cebus imitator
GTGATCCACCCGCCTCGGCCTCCCAAAGTGCTGGGATTACAGGCTTGAGCCACCGCGCCTGGCTGAGTATTTCTTTTCTAATAAACAATGCCATATTGAATACTTTTGTGCATATGTCCTGCTTGTTTCGTGGTTTATTTCCAAGTTCTTGTTTTGACCTATCACCAGCATGAGCCAGTTTAATCCTTTTTTTTTTTCATCCTTCGAGTGCTTTCTTCATTTGGCTTCTAAGATACTATTCTCTCTTGATTTTTCTCCTACCTCACTATCTCCTTTGACAGTTTCTCTTTATGTCCCTAAAGTAAATATTGTATTGTTTCAGGATTCAGTCTTTAACCCTTTTATTTTTTCTGTCCACACTCACCTTCTTGGTGATCTCATCCAGTTTTATGGCTTTAAATAGCTTCTAAAGGCGGACAAGTTTCAAATTTCTTTCTTTCTTTTTTTTGAGACGGAGTCTCACTCTGTTGCCAGGCTGGAATGCAGTGGTGCAATCCCAGCTCACTGCAACCTCTGCCTCCTGGGTTCAAGTGATTCTCCTGCCTCTGCCTCCTGAGTAGCTGGGACTACAGGTGTGCACCACCATGCCCAGGTAATTTTTTTGTATTTTTAGTAGAGGTGGAGTTTCACCATGGCCAGGATGGTCTCGATCTGTTGACCTTGTGATCCACCCGCCTTGGTCTCCCAAAGTGCTGGAATTACAGGCATGAGCCACCGTGCCCAGCCTCAAATTTATTTCTATCTCAGACTTCTTACCTTGAAATTCTGTTGCATATAGCCAACTATGTATCTGTCATATCTACTTGGATGTCTCATATTCATCACAAAGTTAATTTGTCCAAAACTGAACTTCTGAAGCTTCTTCACCAGTCCTGTTTCTCCTATGTCTGAGCCTATTCAGCAAATATCAGTTCTATCCTTTCAGTTGTTCAGGTCCCAAATTGGAGGTATCTTTGTCTCCTCTCTTTTTTTCACATTCATATCCAATCTGATAGCAAAAACTCTTGGCTCTACCTTCAAAATATATCTAGAATCTTACTACTTGTCACCTCCACTGTGCTTCTACCTTAATTTAAAAGCCACCATCTTCTCTTACTTGTACTTTTTTGTTAGACTCTGTTTTCTCTGTTAACATCTTTGCTTTATTACAGTCTCCTTCCAATATAGTAGCCTGAGTGACCCCCCCTGCTTTTTTTTGAGATGGAGTTTAGCTCTTGTTGCCCAGGCTAAAGTGTAATGGCGCGATCTTGCAACCTCCACCTCCTGAGATCAAGTAATTCTCCTGCCTCAGCCTCCGGAGTAGCTGGGATTACAGGCATGCACCATCACACCTGGCTAAGCTTTGTATTTTTAGTCGAGATGGGGTATCTCCATGTTGGTTAGGCTGGTCTCAAACTCCTGACCTCATGTGATCCTCCCGCCTTAGCCTCCCAAAGTGTTAGGATTACAGGCGTTAGCCAATACGCCTGGCCCTTTTTTTTTTTGTATTTTTAATATAGACAGAGTTTCACCATGTTAGCCAGGATGGTTTTGATCCCTGACCTTGTGACCTGCCCGCCTCGCTGGGATTACAGGCGAGAGCCACCTTGCCCAGCCAGACTCTTAGGTACATAACTTAGATAAGACATTTCTTTGCTTAAAATTATTGTCTTCCCATCTCACTCAAAATAATAGTCATTTAAAATACTGTATACGATTGGGCTTCTGCAATTTATAACCTCATGTGCCAGTCTCTCTCTGGCTCAACTTTTATTGGGCTTTTAACTTTACAAACTAGGAAAAATTCAGAAAATTAAATATTTTATAAGAGGTTAGATTTAAGATAACTTATTTATATAATTTGGCAGTGGCTACAATTAGTATATCTATATTGGGGAAGTGAAGAGACACATGAGCATTTCTCAAGTCTTTAGTATAGTCACTAAGTGCCTTATGTGTCTACTACATTATATTATTATTCTCTAAACAGACTGATCAGTATTATTATTTTTCTTTATTCTGCAGATGAGTAAACTAAGTAAATGTGACACTTGGGAAACAGGGTCAGGCCCCTATGGCTCCAAAGGGGAACATTCATATAATAAATATAGTATTAGCCTAAAGGTATAAAATATTTGGAATCTTTGCCCAGCTCAGTGGGTCATGCCTGTAATCCCAGCACTTTGGGAGGCTGACGTGGCCTATCACAAGGTCATGATATCAAGACCATCCTGGCCGACATGGTGAAACCCCGACTCTACTAAAATATAAAAAATTAGCTGGGTGTGGTGGTGCGCGCCTGTAGTTCCAGCTACTATAGAAGCTGAAGCAGGGGAAATCACTTGAACCTGGCAGGTGGAGATTGCAAGATCATGCTACTGCACTCCAGCCTGACAACAGAGGAAGACTCCATCTAAAAAAAAAAAGGTATATATTTGGAATCTTTTAGGCATTTGAAAATCTTACTGGCATTTTGATCATGCTAGAATAATTGTCCAGATTGGACTATGTCTTAGGTATAGTCTCTTCTATTGCTATAAATGACAGCAAATGTCTTAGGTTTTATGTGTAACATTCAAATGTCACAAGATAGTAAAAAAAATTCAAAATTCAAAGCTTTAGTTTTGGAAGAGAACACCAGTTAGAAGAGCGATGATGACATATTTAGTTGAGGATAAGTTTTTAATGTTTCCATGTATTGTTAGTGTTTAAAACCCCATGGGGTCAATCTAGTGTGAAGAAACATTTTTTGTATTTAGTTACTTCAGAAATGACTGTATTGTGGTTTTAAAAAAAGGCAAGATTAAAAACATTCAAATTATATGAAGAGGTGAATTTATTCTTGTTTTTTATGTTATTTTATTTTATTTATTTATTTTAAGATGGGGTTTCACCATGTTGGTCAGGCTGGTCTTGAACTCCTGACCTCAGGTGATCCACCCGCCTTGGCCTCCAAAGTGCTTGGATTACAGGCGTGAGCCACCATGCCCGGCCTATTTATGTTATATATGGAAACAAAATTGTATATGAGATATAACTTTTCTGAGCTATTTAATCATTTTTTCCTTTGGCTATACCAATGTGTTAGCTTGATGAAACGTTATCAAGAATGCTAATCTGTAAATTAAGTTTAGCCTTTCACACCAACTTGTTCCATTTATACAGCTGTTCTTTTTTTTTTTTTTCTCAACCTCATACCATTGACATTTTGTGTACAGCTGTTCTTTAAGAATCATGGTTTGTACATTTACTTATTTTTATAAGAAATTGAGTTATACTGATTCCTTGCTAAGTCCTTCTTTTTAAAAGCAAGATATTAGTCTTAGATTTTTACTGTATTCTACTCTAAGCGTCTAATAGTTTTTATATTTCACATTGCCCTATTAGTGAAAAGAGATTAAATTCAGTAACTGAAAATCGCTGATATATTAAATTCTAGTAATTTGCAGTTAAAAGTTTGGGCTGGGCCGGGCGCGGTGGCTCACGTCTGTAATCCCAGCACTCTGGGAGGCCAAGGCGGGTGGATCACGAGGTCAAGAGATCAAGACCATCCTGGTCAACATGGTAAAACCCCGTCTCTACTAAAAAAATACAAAAAATCAGCTGGGCATGGTGGCGCGTGCCTGTAATCCCAGCTACTCAGGAGGCTGAGGCAGGAGAATTGCCTGAACCCAGGAGGCGGAGGTTGCGGTGAGCCGAGATCACGCCATTGCACTCCAGCCTGGGTAACAAGAGCGAAACTCCGTCTCAGGAAAAAAAAAAAAAAAAAAAAAGTTTGGGCTGGGTACAGTGGCTCATACCTATACTCTTCAGGAGGCAAAGGCAGGAGGATTGCTTGAGTGTAGAGTTTGAGACCAGCCTGGGCAATATAATGAGAACCCTGTCTCTACAAAGAGTTTTTAAAAATTAGCCCAACGTGAGTCTGTAGTCCCAGCTACTTGGGAGGCTAAGGTGGGAGGATCACTGGAAGCCCAGGAGTTGGAGGCTGCAATGAGCTGTGATCATGCCACTGCACTTCAGCTAGGGTGAGAGGGTGAGACTCTGTCTTTTAAATTAAAAAAAAAAAATAGAAACTTGTTTTTGCTTTTAGCCTTTGATTTTATAATTTAAGAAACTTTTTGTTGGCCCAGTGCTATGGCTCATACCTGTAATCCCAGCACTTTGGGAGGCTGAGACAGGCAGATCACAAGGTTAGGAGTTTGAGACCAGCCTGACTAGCATGGTGAAACCCCATCTCTACTAAAAATACAAAAATTAGCCGGGCATGATGGCGTTTGCCTATAATCCCAGCTACTCAGGAGACCGAGACAGGAGAATTGCTTGAACCCGGGAGGCAGAGGTTGCAGTGAGCCAAAATTGCGCCACTGCTTTCTAGCCTGGGTGACAGAGCAAGACTTCGTCTCAAAAAAATAAAAAACAAAAAACAACACCTTTTTGTTATTTAAGATTCTAAAATTATACAAAGTCATTGTAAAAAGGGCTTTTAAATAATAATGATGGCAAAGTGTAGAAATGATAATGAAGTACAGGAAAAAAAAAAACCCATCATCTCCTGTTTCTTTAATCCCATTTCCTAGATATAACCAGTGTTAATAGTTTGGTGTATAATCTTTAATGCTTTTTTGTATAAATATCTGTATAATTAGAATTTGCTTCTAAACAAGGTGGAATAATATTGTGTATATTGTACATAAAGTTTTGTGATTATTCCTGTAGGACAGTACTCGAAGTAAGATCATGTGGTCGGAAATTTTTACATTTAAAATCTTTTTTTTTTTTTTTTTTTTTTTTTTTTTTTTTTTTTTTTTTTTTTTTTTTTTTTTTTTTTTTTTTTTTTTTTTTTTTTTTTTTTTTTTTTTTTTTTTTTTTTTTTTTTTTTTTTTTTTTTTTTTTTTTTTTTTCTCTTGTTACCCAGGCTGGAGTGCAATGGCGCGATCTCGGCTCACCGCAACCTCCGTCTCCTGGGTTCAGGCAATTCTCCTGCCTCAGCCTCCTGAGTAGCTGGGATTACAGGCACGCGCCACCATGCCCAGCTAATTTTTTGTAGTTTTAGTAGAGACGGGGTTTCACCATGTTGACCAGGATGGTCTCGATCTCTTGACCTCGTGATCCACCCGCCTCGGCCTCCCACAGTGCTGGGATTACAGGCTTGAGCCACCGCGCCCGGCCTTTTACATTTAAAATCTTAAAATGTACTGCCAGATTTTCTTCAAAACAGGTTGTACCGGTTTTCATTTCTACCAGTAATGTATGAGAATCTCCATTTATTTATTTATTTTTTTTGAGACGGAGTCTTGCTCTGTTGCCCAGGCTGGAGTGCAGTGCCCCCATCTTGGCTCACTGCAACCTCCTGCCTCCCAGGTTAAAGTGATCCTCCTGCCTCAGCCCCCCAGTAGTTGGAATTACAGGCACGAGCCACCATGCCCAATTAATTTTTGTATTTTTAGTAGAGACAGGGTTTCTCCTTGTTGGCCAGGCTGGTCCCGAACTCCTGACCTCGGGTGATCCACCTGCCTCAGCCTCCCAGAGTGCTGGGATTACAGGCGTGAACCACTGCGCCTGGCAATATAATTCTTTTCAATTTTTGCCAGAGCAAAATAATTATATTTTGTTTGTTTGTAGTGCTTTAATTATTAGTGGATCCAAGCTTTTCATGTGCTTCTTGGCTAGTTGTATTTTTCTGAATTACCTGTTCATATATCATGTCAATTTTTCTAATGATTTGTTTCTTTTTCTTACTCATTTAAAGGTGTTACTTATATGATATAAATGACTTTATGCAAATAGAACTTCCTTTTTTTTCCTTTATGACATCTGATTTTGTGTTATCTTAGAAAAGCCTCTGCCTTATGTACAACTACCAAAAATGCTGTCTTTAAGTAAGCAGATTTTTTTTTTTTTGGAGATGGAGTTTCACTCTTGTTGCCCAGGCTGGAATGCAGTGGCGTGATATCGGCTCACTGCAACCTCCACCTCTTGGGTTCAAGTAATTCTCTTGCCTCACCCTCCTGAGTAGCTGGGTTTACAGGCATGCACCACCACATCCGCTAATTCTGTATTTTTAGTAGAGTCAGGATTTTTCCATGTTGATCAGGCTGGTCTTGAATTCCCAACCTCAGGTGATTTGCCTACCTTGCCTTCTGAAGGTGCCAGGATTACAGGCGTGAGCCACCACAGCTGACTGATCTGTACTTTTTTTTTTTTTTTTAATCGAGATAGGCTTTCACCTAGGCTGGAGTGTAATGGTGCAGTCTCAGCTCACTGCAGCCTCTGCCTCCCAACTCAGGCCATCCTCTCACCTCAGCCTCTCTAGTAGCTGGGATTATAGGCGCATGCCGCCACGCCCGGCTACAGTCTACACTCTTATCTGCTGGACTCTACTGTCTCTTATACAGCCAAGTTGTCCTCTCATCATGGAATTCCAAATAAAGAAAGTGTCTCATTTTAGTTGAAGGTATCATTTAGAGGCAGGTTATTTTATATGTGTAAAATACACTTCTGCTGATATGTTACAGTATATTTTATGTGTGCAATGGCAAGTTAGGTGACTAATATCAATTGGGTAAAATGCCTGATCATTGGAACCCAGACATTTCTGGCTCTCATTTAGAGCCATACTTATTTTCATTTAAAAATGTCTAAGAGCCGGGCGCGGTGGCTCAAGCCTGTAATCCCAGCACTTTGGGAGGCCGAGGCGGGTGGATCACAAGGTCAAGAGATCGAGACCATCCTGGTCAACAT
>NW_016107416.1:1861516-1873377 GCF_001604975.1 Cebus imitator
CCCAGGCTGGGATCCAGTGTCTCACTGCAACCTCTGCCTCCTGGCTTCAAGCAGTACTCTGCCTCAGCCTCCTGAGTAGCTGGGATTACAGATGCCCGCTACCACGCCTGGCTAATTTTTGTATTTTTTAGTAGAGATGGGGTTTCACCATCTTGGCCAGGCTGGTCTTGAACTCCTGACCTCCTGATCCACCTGCCTCAGCCTTCCAGAAGTGCTAGGATTACAGGTGTGAGCCACCTGCCTGGCCTTGAAAACAGAATTCTAAACAATGAAATAAATGATAGTACCAGAAGGAAGTTAACAGAATATTAAAATTACTAAGAGAATATACTCTGTGGGTTGCATTTATCATTCTGTAACTTAGGTGAGCTGATTCTTGAAATCTTTTAAAGTCCATGTTAATTAGTTAGGTCACTAATTATAGAATTTGTTGTTTAGAAGATGGCATCTAGTTAAGGTAATAAGAGATTCCTGTGAGATTCAGCTGAGTCATACCCTCAGTAATTGTCTTGAGAATTGTCTTGGAGGAGCAGTGAATTTCTGTTGCTAATGGATATTTCATTATTGTTTAAAGGAACCTGTTGTATAAAAGATTTCCATGGTGGCTCACATCTGTAATCCCAGCACTTTGGGAGGCTGAGGCGGGTGGATCACCTGAGGTCAGGAATTCGAGACCAGCCTGGCCAACGTGGTGAAACCCCATCTCTACTAAAAATACAAAAAAATTAGCTGGTTGTGGTGGGATGTGCCTGTAATCCCAGCTACTCAGAGGCTGAGGCAGGAGAATCACTTGAACCCAGAGGCGGAGGTTGCAGTGAACTGAGATCCTGCCATTGCACTCTAGCCTGGGCAACAAAAGTGAAACTGTCTCAAAAAAAATTTTTTTTTCCCCAAAATAGCTGACATTCATAAAATATAAAGAGAGCCATATTATATGCTTACTAAGAGTAACCAATGAAGTGAAATAGCTACTGTTTAACAAAAGTAACTTCCCCCTTTATGAGTGCCTGCTATGTGTCAAGTGAAATGCAGTGTTTTTATTTTTATTTTTTGAAAGTCTTATGAGAGAAATGCAGTGTTTTTATATACATTTTCCTTTAATCCTCAGAATACCTGAAAGGTAGATATTTTTTTCTGTTTTAGAGTTAGGGAAACAGACTAATGGAGAATAAGTACTTTGTCTAATGGTATGTAGAAATAATTATTGAATTATTTATTGAGTACCTCCTTGTGACAGGTATTATAGTACGTGTTTATGTCATCTGATTCTTATATCAGCTTTCTTTTTCATATGTTTATGAAAAATATAGATTTTTTTTTCATAAATAAGGTTACTGAAGCACAGAGAGATTAAATAAATCACCCAAAGACTAGAAAGTGACAGAACTGTATTTCAAGCCAGTATATTCTTGAAGTCTAAAAGTCTTTATTCAACCGTATTGCCTCTCGTGACTTCTTCATGTTGTAGGTTATAACTGATCACAGTGACTTGCCTTTCAACTTTGAAATTCTGTAAATTTTTCTGTCTGTAAATTAAGCAAGTTAGGACAAATTGATTAGTATCTTTACATCAATTGTGTATAAGGAATGTTTGATTCATTAGCAGAAAGATTACTACGCTTGATCAATTTTGTTTACAAATTAGAATGTATTCACTGAATTTCTACTATAGTTAACTATGTTAGAGTACAGAAGTGTGAATCATGGTCCTGGAACATAAGCTATTATAGGATAAGAACATAAGCATGATGGTTTATGCTCAATTACTAAATTCTGAGTTAAAAAATATCCTAATTTAGAGTAAGATATATAGAATGCATATAGGTAGTAATAATTTGGGCAATGGATAAGTCACTGCGGCTGGACAGGTAGGGATAAAAGCTTACAATTCCTAGCTGCGTGTGCTCCCACCGGTAATCCCAGTACTTGGAGGCTGAGGTGGGTGGATCACTTGAGATGAGGAGTTCGAGACCAGCCTGGCCAACATGATGAAACCCTGTCTCTACTAAAAGTACAAAAATTAGCTGGGCATGGTGGCAGGAGCCTGTAATCCCAGCTACTTGGGAGGCTGAGGCAGGAGAATTGCTTGAACCTGGTTGCAATCAACTGAGATCACGCTGTTGCACTCCACCCCGGGCAACAAGAATGAAACTCCGTATCAGAAAAACAAACAAGCCAAAAACAACAACAAAAAAAGCTTACAGTTCCTCTGAGGCTGGGCTAAGGAAATTGGCCTGATTATGATGTTCTTTGGAAGAGCAGCCAGGTGGCAAAGGCACAGTGATCAAATATGTGATTAATAGGTGTGAGCCAATCCTAAACAGGGACAGAGGCTTAGTCAAATGGTCTAGACTGCATAAGAAAAGGGAAAGGGAAAATCAATAGCTTGAGCAATCTTTTTTTTTTTTTTTTTTTAGACGGAGTTTCACTCTTGTTACCCAGGCTAGAGTGCAATGGCGCGATCTCGGCTCACCGCAACCTCCGCCTCCTGGGTTCAGGCAATTCTCCTGCCTCAGCCTCCTGAGTAGCTGGGATTACAGGCACGTGCCACCGTGCCCAGCTAATTTTTTGTATTTTTAGTAGAGACGGGATTTCACCATGTTGACCAGGATGGTCTTGATCTCTGGACCTCGTGATCCACCCGCCTCGGCCTCCCAAAGTGTTGGGATTACAGGCTTGAGCCACCGCGCCCGGCCAGCTTGAGCAATCTTTTATCATCCCTACAGCCACTCAGTTTTAGGTCTGATCAGCCGTTATTCCACTGAGCTGCTGGATGAGCTGGGGATAGTGATGAAGGCTGAGGTTATTTGGTATATATGTAGTCTATCTTATTTAATATTGGCTCAGTTGCTGTACTCAGCTCTGAAGACTTGAAATCTGGCTAATGGGTTATCATCCTATGTAAAGAAAGTATTATATTGGGAGTATAGATGATTAAGGAGGTAACAGTAAAAGTAGCAGTACAGAAGAACAGAGATGTGCATGTAAGAGCTCACTGATATTGTTTAGCGTTGCACTTACCAACCAGATTCTTCTCACTATTTTTATTCTTGATAGATGGGGTTTTTGGGACATCTAGGCGTATCCATTTTGTTCGGCTGCCAAAAAGTCAGACAAGAGGAAACACTTGAAAAGCAAAAAATAAAAGAAGGCAGAGAACATCATAAAGAGATGTATGAAAAGAAGCCCCATTTTAATTATTTGGTAATATGTGATATACATAGTATGACAGAGATATTGCATGCTTGAATTTCTTGAATTTTACAGATGCAGAAACAGTATATTTCATTGATGTGAGTGCCTTAGAGTCATCTTGAGAAAGAAACTTTTTTTTTTTTTTTTTACACAGAGTTTCACTCTTGTTGCCTAGGCTGGAGTGCGATGGCATGATCTCAGCTCACTGAAGCCTCCGCCTCCCGGGTTCAAGTGATTCTCCTGCCTCAGCCTACGGAGCATCTGGGATTACAGGCACCCACTACCACGCCTGGCTAATTTTGTACTTTTAGTAGAGATGGGGTTTCTGCACATTGATCAGGGTGGTCTCAAACTCCTGACTTTAAGTGATCCGCCTGCCTTAGCCTCCCAAAGTGCTGGGATTACAGGCGTGAGCCACTGCGCCCGGCCATTCAAGAAACTGTATTGATATCTTGAATCTTCAGTATAATAAGGTTGGGAACAGGGTCAATAAGTAACTTTTTTCTCAAAAATATCATATTTTACTAAACCTAAGACATCATCAATTGTAGGAGACACCACTAGGAAAGAAAACACTGCCAATTAAATTATGAAAATATAATGATTGTAAAACTAACCCCAATTTCAGAAATGTTGCACGGTGAGATACAGCATACATTATACAGAAGTTAACTATCAATTGTTATTTCTATAGTCTCATTTAAGTAGATCACAGTAATAAGAGAAAATGAGTCTCTGTTTTCAATATTTTGTGACTGGATATCTATAGAGAAAAGTAAATGTAGGAAAGTGTAATTTATTTATTTATTTATTTTTGAGTCAGGGTTTCTTTCTGTCACCCAGGCTGGAGTGCAGTGGCACAAATATGGCTCCCTGGGGCCTCAACCTTCTGGGCTCAAACAATTTTCCTGCCTTAGCCTCTTCTGAGTAGCTGGAACTACAGGCATGTCACCACACCCAACTGATTTTTAAAATTTTTGTAGAGACAGAGTCTCACCATGTTGCCCAGGCTAGCCTCGAACTTCTAAGCTCAAGCAGCCCTCCCACCTCAGCCTCCCAATGTGCTGGGATTGTAGACATTAGCCACCATGCCTGGCCAAAAATGCTTCCTTATATTGTCATCTTTAAAGATTTTCTGGCCGGGTGCGGTGGCTCATGCCTGTAATCCCAGCACTTTGGGAGGCCAGGGTGGGTGGATCACCTGAGGTCAGGAATTTGAGACCAGCCTGGCCAACATGATAAGACTCGTCTCTGCTAAAAATATAAAAAAATAGCTGGGTGTGGTGGCATGCGCCTGTGGTCCCAGTACTTGGGCGGTGAGGCATGAGAATTGCTTGAACCCAGGAGGCGAAGATTGCAGTGTGCCAAAATTGTGCCACTGCACTCCAGCCTGGGCTACAGAGTGAGACCCTGTCTAAAAAAAAAAAAAAAAAACCTACACTTACCTACACTTACTTTTTTTATAGATATCTAGTTATAAAATATATATATATATATATTTTTTTTTTTTTGAGACAGAGTTTCGCTCTTGTTACCCAGGCTGGAGTGCAATGGCGCGATCTCGGCTCACCGCAACCTCCGCCTCCTGGGTTCAGGCAATTCTCCTGCCTCAGCCTCCTGAGTAGCTGGGATTACAGGCATGCGCCACCATGCCCAGCTAATTTTTTGTATTTTTAGTAGAGACGGGGTTTCACCGTGTTGACCAGGATGGTCTCGATCTCTCGACCTCGTGATCCACCCGCCTCGGCCTCCCAAAGTGCTGGGATTACAGGCTTGAGCCACCGCGCCCGGCCTAGTTATAAAATATTGAAACCAGAGACTCATCTTCTCTTATTACTGTGATCTACTTAAATGAGACTATAGATCAAATTCTAAATGTTCAATGAGATATTAATTGATAGCTAACTTCTGTATAATATATACTGTCTCAAAAAATAAAGTAAAATAATATAAAGATTTCCTTTTGTTTTTAGGGAAATTTCTCATTCAGCTCTTTTCTAATTGCAGGTGAATAAAACTGGCTGTAAAAAAAAAAGGCTATATGTGAAGCAAATTTTATGCTGTTATGCACCTAATTTTGCCAAGTACACTTAACGAAGGAGGCAGGAGGCCATTTAGCCATCAAGGGAGATAACTTGGTTTTCTGCAGGGAAGCAGTTAAAATAAGTTTGAAGAAATTATAAATTTAAGGAGATGGCAAGTTTGTGATACACTAAGACAAAATACTTAACTACTGATTTTGAATATTCTTGTGGTTTTCCCATGTCTTCTGACATTTGAACATTGTTTAGTAATACTGTAAGGAGATATTGAGCAAAATGAGTTGGAGCCCTGCCTTCTGTAATCTAGCTTTTACATGTTGTATTTACGTAGTTTAGATTAGGTTAAGAGAGAATACCATAATATTTAATAGCGATAAACAAGACATCTGGATCCCTGACTTCAATAGCACTAATATACTTGTTAAGAAGACAGATCATAGCTGGGCATGGTGGCTCATGTCTGTGAGGCTGAGGGAGCAGATTTTTGGAAGGCTGAGGCTGGCAGATTACCTGAAGTCGGGAGTTCGAGACTAGCCTGACCAACATGGAGAAACCCTGTCTCTACTGAAAATACAAAATTAGCTGGGTGTGGTGGTGCATGCCTGTAATGACAGATACTCGGGAGGCTGAGGCAGGAGAATCACTTGAACCTGGGACGTGGTGAGTCGAGATCATGCCATTGTACTCCAGCCTGGGCAACAAGAGAGAAACTCTGTTTAAAAAAAAAAAAGGGCCGGGCGCAGTGGCTCAAGCCTGTAATCCCAGCACTTTGGGAGGCTGAGGCGGGTGGATCATGAGGTCAAGAGATAGAGACCATCCTGGTCAACATGGTGAAACCCCGTCTCTACTAAAAATACAAAACATTAGCTGGGCATGGTGGTGCGTGCCTGTAATCCCAGCTACTCAGGAGGCTGAGGCAGGAGAATTGCCTGAACCCAGGAGGCGGAGGTTGCGGTGAGCCGAGTTCGCGCAATTGCACTTCAGCCTGGGTAACATGAGTGAAACTCCATCTCAAAAAAAAAAAAAAGGAAGACAGAGTATAAATAATTAAATACATAAAGGAACAAGATCATTAGAGATTGTGATAAATGTCTACACATCAGGGTTATATTAGAGGGTAATTGAGGAAGGCCACTCACATTAGGTAAAGGGGGTCAGTGAAGCCTGCCTTATGAGGTAAAACCTGAGGAATTAAAATCAACCAGATATGTGAATAATTGCAGGAAAAACAGTCCAAGTAGAGGAACAGAAAATATAAAGGCTGGGAGATAAGAAAATGCTTGATATTTCACAGGATCAGAAGGGAGCTTGTTGTGGCTCAAATGTTGTGAACTAGGAAGAGAGATGCAGGACAAGGGGTTAGACAGGCAAGCAGCAGCCAAATCATGTGGGGATTTGTAGGACATGGTAAAGATTAAAAGTTTGAATTTTATTCTGAGAAAGTGAGAAATACTTTAGAAAGAGTTTAAGCAGAGTAAGTTTATAATCTAATATTTATTTTTCAAAGATCACTCTGGTTTATCAGTAGAGAAGAATTAGAGGAGCCAAGGAAAAACAGGAAGACTGGTTAGGCAGATATACTAGTCAGGATGGCCAAGGGTTGTGGCAGGTTGGATTTTTTTTCTGTAGTACCGTCAACTAGAATTTTGGTATCATTGCATATCTACTTCTGTAATATATTATTTTTAAATAGCAGAGACTCTTTATTGGATTTAGAATGTAGAGTTGAGTGCTGGGCTTGGTGGCCAATTCCTATAATCCCAGCACTTTGGGAGGCCAAGGCAGGAGGATTACTTGAGCCCAGGAGCTTGAGACCAACTTGGGAAACATAGTGAGATCCCATCTGTACAAACAATAAAAAATTAAGCTGGGCGTGGTGGCTCATGCTTGTAATTCCAGCACTTTGGGAGGCCAAGGTGGGTGGATCACCTGAGGTCAGGAGTTCGATACCATCCTGGCCAACATGGTGAAACCCTCTCTACTAAAAATACAAAAAATTAGATGGGCATGATGGCGCATGCCTGTAATCCCAGCTACTCAGGGGGTTGAGGCAGGAGAATCGCTTGAGCCTGGTAGGCAGAGGTTGCAGTGAGCCAAGGTTACACCACTGCACTCCAACTTGGGCAACAAGAGTGAAACTTTGTCTCAAAAAAATAAAAATAAAGAAAAAGAAAATTACCAGGGCATTGTGGCACTCACCTGTATTCCCAGCTACTCTGGAGCCTGAGGTTGGAGAATCACTTGAGACCTGGAGGAGTTCAAATCTGCAGTGAGCACAGATCATGCCCCTGCACTCCAGCCTGGGGAGACAGAGTGAGATCCTGTCTAAAAAAACAAAAAGAATATATAGTTGAATTAGTTAATTATTATTATTAATTTTAGAGTTGAGATCTTGCTCTGTTACTCTTAGGCTGGAATGCAGTATTGCAGTCATAGCTCACTTGAAATCCTGGGTTAAAGCCATCCTCCTGCTTCAGCCTCTTGAGTAGCTAGGATGACAGGTGTACACCACCATGCCCAACTAATTTTCTTTTCCTTTTTTTTTTTTTTTTTTTTTTTGGTGGAGACAGAGTCTTGCTACATTGCCCAGGCTTGTCTTGAACTCCTGACTTCAAGATGATCCTCCTGCCTTGACCTCCAAAAGTTCTGGGATTACAGGGTGAGCCATCATGCCACCCTTAATGTAGTATTCTTTGACTGCAGAATTAGATTTGAATTGATTTTTAACTGTTACAAAGTATTATACAAATACACAGGCTGATTTTTAACTATGCCTTGACTGAAAAGCAAATTCTTCAAAAAAATACTGTTAGAGGAAGTAGATTTTAATGGAAGATAGTGATAATAGCACACATTGTTGTTTTTTCATAGTTAATGAGCATAATGGTTATCCTTAATGAGAGTTTTAAAATGTGTGTTTTTATTTCTGTTTGGTGATTTTCATAACAAATTATACTTAGAGTCAGATCTTCATTATCTGAATAGTGCATAGTTTTAAGTCTTTAACTTTGTCACTAGAAATTTACTTAATTTTTAATTTAGTTGCTAATTGTGAAATATTTTTGATTAGTATTTTATTTTATTCATTAAATCAATTTAAGCCTTTTCTCATTTAAATTAATTAATTCTAGTTCTTCTGTAATCTATTACTGAATTTCAAACTCTCCTAAATTATGCTTGATTTAGATAAAATGGTTTTAAACTGGTAACTTTAAAAAATACAATTAGTTCAAAATAATACACATACATGACAGAAAAAATTCAAATTGTGAAAAGGCGTACAATGAAAAGAATATTTTATAACGTTCTTATTATCTAACCCAGGCAAAGGTTGGCAGCTTTCTTTCAGTTAGATGTCACTCAACCTATTGAGTATGCAAATGTCTTTTGTTTGCATGCCACCCAACTCAGCAGTAGTGAGTGAAGGGGAACTGATGAAGATTGCCAACAGTACCTCACATCTCATCTTCCCTTTTATGTAAAATTGGATGTCATGTGGTGGCAATACCTGAAAGGAACATAGTTCTAAGAGTGAATTTAAATAGTTTATCATTTGTATTAATAGATATTTTTTACTCAGTAGGTGCACATTTTTCTGGTAGTGGATACAATTACAGTTTACTAAGAACTTTGCTGAAGCATTTCAAGGCCAAGGTTTTAAATGAAAATAGATACAAGTGGTTTGTTTTGCTAATGAATTTTGGCAATAATGTTCAGTAGGACCACATTTACCAAGTTTTGCATGCCAGTTGAAATAGCTTTATCTTCTGTATAGGTTGTTCTTAATACATATATAATACTTAGTCTTTTACTTGGTATAAGTCAATAATGATAAATCTTTATTATATAACATTTTAAGTTGATATAAATGAACAGTATTTTGGGGGTTTTATTTTTAAAGCAAAAGGTAAGCCAAAATGTTAAGTTTTAACAAATATAGTGGAGAAAAATTTGTTGAGAAAGTTCCAAATTAAGGAATCATGCAGCATCAACCAGGAAGCCTCAACATAATAATTAACCCAGCTTCCTAACAAAGATGTGGTTTAGTTTTTGTTGTAGAATGATTTCAAAACTATATTTTCCTTTAGGGATTGTTCTGTATGATGCAGTAAAATGTTGGAAAGAAACAGTGGTTGCTTAACATGAACATGCTGCAGAAAGGACTCAAAAGTGCTTTTTGTAAAGGGCTCTATTGTTAGTACAATGTTGCTTGTGGGTCCTCTGTCTTTTAGGGGAAGGCAGTAATGTCTAAAAGTTGGCAGTGCTTCATTAAGCTAATGCTGGATTATAGCCAGACATTCAGTCCATCAAGACCCCAAACTTCCCTAAGATCCAGGAGGAGCAGTTGGGGATGGGAATGAGGGGGAGATGGCAGGTGGAATAGGCTTTTTTTCACACAGTAACTTTATGTATTTATTGTGTCAAATGAGTTTAGCATACTTGGATTAATAGAATTAATTTGGCTGGGCACTGTGGCTCACGCCTGTAATCCCAGCACTTTGGCAGGCTGAGGCGGGTGTATCACAAGATCAGGAGTTTGAGACCAGCCTGACCAACATGATGAAACCTCGTCTCTAATAAAAATACAAAAATTAGCTGGGTATAGTGTTGTGTCCCTGTATTCCCAGCTACTCAGGAGGCTGAGGCACGAGAATCTCTTGAACCTGGAAGGCAGAGTTTGCCATGAGCTAAGATCGCGTCACTGTGCTCCATCCCGGGCGACAGAGTAACACTCTGTCTCAAAAAAAAAAAAAAAAAAAAGAATTAATTTAAGCCTTGAATGCCCTTTACCTTTTTCTCCTATTAGCCGTCCCATTTTCTTCAGTTAATAAGAAATAATACTGACAGCAAGTCATATATATATATATATATATATTTTTTTTTTTTTTTTTTTTGAGACAGAGTCTTGCTCTGTCACCATGCTGGAGTGCAGTTGTGTGATCTTGGCTCACTGCAACCTCCACCTCCCGGTTTCAAGCAATTCTTATGCCTTAGTCTCCCTAGCTGGGACTACAGGTTGCATTCCACCACACCCTGTTAATTTATGAAGTTTTAGTAGAGTTGAAGTTTCTTTTTCTTTTTTTTCTTTTGAGACAGAGTCTCACTCTGTTGCCCAGGCTGGAATGCAGTGATGTGATCTTGGCTCCCTGCAACCTCTGACTCCTGGGTTCAAACAGTTCTCCTGCCTCAGCCTCCTGAGCAGCTGGGACTACAGGTGCAAGCTGCCACACCCAGCTGATTTTATTTTATTTTAGTAGAGATGGGGTTTCATTGTGTTGCCTAGGCTGATCTCAAACTCCTGAGCTCAGGCAATCTGCCCACCTCGGCCTCCCAAAGTGGTAGGATTACAGGGATGAGCCACTGTAATGGCCTTGTATTTTTAATAGAAAGGGGGTTTTACCATGTTGGCCAGGATGGTCTTGATCTCCTGACCTCGTGATCCACCCTTCTTGGCCTCCCAAAGTACTGGGATTACAGGCATAAGCCTTTTTTTCTTGTATACATTTGAACAAAATAATACTTAGTTTTTAATTCAGAAATCTAGTTAAAAATGATACCTCTAGAAAGTTAATGTTGGACTCATTTTAAGAAAGAAAGATACATAATAGGGTCATCTTGTTTGTTCAGATTCTTTAGATTTCATATTTTTATATTTTAAAAAGTTTTAAGCCTACTGAACACTTTACTTATATTTATGTAGATGTACACTCAAGAGTGAGACATTAAGGGCTTTTTTTACTTTCTATATTTTATGTTTCTGTGGTACTTGAATATCATTTTACCAAATTTATAAGTCTTGTAATTATTGTGATTAGAAGTATAATTTTAAACCCTAATAAAATGACTTGCTATCATTTTAGAGCTAAAATTTGTCTTTTGCTAGATACATGGATTTACAGATGAGTGTCCAGTATCAATGACCATCATTTTTTTTTATACGTTAATAGTTAAGAAACATCAGATATTGGTAATACAGCAGTAAACTAGATAAATATATTTTCTTTTGGAGTTCATAATTCAGGTTTGTTACATGGGTTTTGTATATTGTATGATGCTGAAGCTTGGGCCTCTACTAATCCCATCACTTAAATGTGAATGTAGTACTCATTAGGTGGATTTTCAACCCCTTCCCTTTTCCTTCCCTGCTTTTTGAGTTCCCAGTGGAGTCTGTCATTCCAATTTTTACGTGTGTGGAGGTTTTTTTTTTTTTTTTTTTAAGACAGGGTTCTTGTTCTGCCAGGCTGGAGTGCCAGGTTGGATTGGAGACTCACTGGAGCCTCAACCTCCCAGGCTCAAGGAGTCCCCCACCTCAGCCTCCCAAGTTGCTGGGAGCACAGCTGTGTGCATCATGTCCAACTACTTTTTTTATTTTTTGTAGAGACAGGGTCTGGCTATGTTGCCCAGGGTGGTGTCGAACTTCTGGACTCAAGTGATCCTCCCAACTCAGCCTCCCAAAGTGCTGGGATTATAGGCACGAGCCACCTTACCTAGCCCTGGACACTTTTTAAACTCCATTTACAACAGTGGTCAGCTTTTTCTTATTGTTCTATAAATTGGACACTAATGAAGTTTTGTGGTCCTGAAGCCTGAAAAGAAAATCAGATACAGTAGTTAGAACTGTTT
>NW_016107416.1:1873464-1875673 GCF_001604975.1 Cebus imitator
TTTTTTTTTGAGACAGAGTCTTGCTCTGTTTCCTAGGTTGGAGTGCAGTGGTGTGATCTCGGCTCACTGCAACCTCCGCCTCCCGAGTTCAAGTGATTGATTCTCCTGCCTCGGCCTCCTGAATAGCTGGGATTACACGAGCATGCCACCACGCCTGACTAATTTTTGTATTTTTATTAGAGATGAGGTTTTGCCATGTTGGTTGGGCTGGTCTCAAAGTCCTGACCTCGTGATCCGCCTGCCTCGGAAAGTGCTGGGATTACAGGTGTGAGCCACCGTGCCCAGCCTCTACCTTATTTTTGTTCATTCTGTAGAAGTCCAGACAAGAAAAGGTTGATTGTTGATAGGGTCACTACGTAATTTGCGGGTCCTAGGGCAGAATAAAAATGAGGGCTCCTTTATTCAAAAAGCAGGAAAAATGTGCTGTTAAAGGTACTAAAATATATACCTTTTTTCTTTCCTTGTGATGTCCCTTCAACTTGTCATATTTTAAAAAATTTATTGTCTAATGTATTCTAAACAAAGAAAAATTAGAATTTTATATTATTAGCATGAATTTTAAATGTGCAGTTCCCATTTAAAATGCAAATATAAGAATATTTACCTCATTTGTGGAATCACTGAAATTATACAGTCATTTTGCGGCTTGAACTTGCATATGTAGTTTGTTTTTACTAGAACAGTAGAAACTTTGTACAAACTGAGTGGTTTTCTTTTACTTCTCGATAAATACATAATCTACCAACATTCCACCTTCTGCTTACCGATGAGTAGGGAAGGACTGACAGGAGAAGGAATTATGGGTGGCCCTATCTCTACCTTTCCTTTTATGTCATCATATCCAGTATAAGTGATTGACTAAGACAGGCAGGTAATAGGAGTAAGAAAGGATATGATAGAGTTCCTTGGTTGTAAGTTTCATAAAACACCATTGCCTTCTTTCTGTGTTCCAAGTAAGTTGTAGACCCTTGGGGCTGTGAGCAACCCCCCTCCAATGAGAATTAATATAATTTTCTTTGTACTCTATGCCTGGGGAAGAGGCTGTTACTTTGTTTTGTTTTGAGAACCCTTGCTAGTCCCTGTCAGGAGGATGTCAGATTGTAACCTGGGTTTAAGGAAATTGGTTATATGCTGTTAACCGTTTATACAGTAATAAATTGTCTAATAGGAATTTAAGATCCAAGCTATAACAGGAGTCCCACTGTTCTATTTTCCAGAAAGTGAACACAGTGTCATGAGTGTGGAGTATTTGTAGCATATTAAAATTGCTCTCTAGGTATAGTTGACTTATCCCTTATGGTTTTACCCTGCTTTAAGGGGAAACCATACAGAATTGAGCATCAATAAATAAATAAACCTCTGTGCCAGAGATTGGCAGGCTTTTTGGGTCATGGTGTCATTCCAAGTTAGGGTTAGGCACACGCTAGAGACTGTGACTTGGTAATTCAAGTGCTTCACTTTGTTGCTACCGTGCCCTGGCTGCCATGCAAGGATGTCAAGAATGGCCTAATAAACTTAAAGCTGTAGTAATGCTGTAATTGTCTGATAGTAGTGGTTGAGGCCTGGATTAGTGTACCTGAGTAGTTCTGTTCAGGTGCTATTCTTTTTTCTTTCTTACTCTGTTGTCCAGGCTGGAGTGCAGTGGTGTGATCTTGGCTCACTGCAACCTCTGCCTCCTGGCTTCCAGTGATCCTCCTGCCTTAGCCTCCTGAGTAGCTGGAACTACAAATACACACTAATTTTTGTATTTTTTTTTTTTTTCAGTAGTGGGAGGGTTTCACCATGTTGGCCAGGCTGGTGTTGAACTCCTGACCTCAAATGATCCACCTGCCTTGGCCTCGAAAAGTGCTGAGATTACAGGTGTGAACCACTGCACCTGGCCTAATTTTTGTATTTTTAGTATAGATGGGATTTCGCCATGTTGCTGAGGCTGGCCTCAAACTCTTCACCTCAAGCCATCTGTCTGCCTCAGCTTCCCAAAGTGCTGGGATTATAGGTGTCAGCCACTGTGCCCGGCCTCAGGTGTTATTCTTCGTGCTTGTATTTGTTCTGTTCATTTGGGGCAACTTGTTGGTTATCATAAATGTTGGTGTGATCAGGTACTGCTCCTTAATAATTCTGTATTTATACTTTATTCTGCGTAACTTCTTTTAACTCAGGATTTCATAAAGAAAACAAGATTGAGAAAAGCCCAATTTATTTGTTTTTT
>NW_016107416.1:1875866-1879426 GCF_001604975.1 Cebus imitator
AGACGGGGTTTCACCATGTTGACCAGGATGGTCTCGATCTCTTGACCTTGTGATCCACCCGCCTCGGCCTCCCAAAGTGCTGGGATTACAGGCTTGAGCCACTGCGCCCGGCCCAATTTATTTGTTGTATAAAATAATGTATAGCTCTGAATAGTCATGTCTGTGATGTTGGGTAAAATGCTAAAAGACCATATCTTCTATGAAGTGCTTTTTACCTTGGCAGTTTAAGGTGGCAAAATAATTTCATATTCTTATTTCCTCACAGAAACCATATGTCTGTGGTTGCTTCTTAGCTCTATCAAATATCCACCTAAGTACACCAGTAGGTTAACTTCTTTCTCTTAAAAGGTTAGTCTTGACAAATTGTGGTATTAGCTTTTCATTATCAACAGAGATTGACTGTACTGGCACAATGGTCTATAAAATATAGAGAGGAAACAAATCAGTATGAACCATAGCATAGTTAATAAGTCTTTTCCAAAGTACTTATTTGGTTAGATAAATGTACATAAAGCACTTCACACTATGTCTGGTACAGAGGGGAGGCATGCAACAAATGTTTTTAGAATATATTAAAATTCAGTTCTTGTAAGCATTAGTATTAATTACATGAGGGACTTCCTGGTACTGTAATCAGTCTTCTATCTTTGAGATTTGAAAGGAGCAGGAAATAGGGCGTAGGACCTACAAGGGAACAGGAAGATTATCCATGTTTTTATTTCACATTCCACTTAAACTATCTTGGAAACACAGGGTATAACATCAAACAATGATTGTGTAAGTATTTTTTAAAATTTGTTTTTATCTGTTGCCTTATCTGCTTTGTGTTATATTATTGTATTCTATGTCTGGACATGTCTGGAAGGTTCTGAATTGATTCATTAATATCAGGAGTAGTGTAAGGGTTTCCTTGTCAAGGAGATACTGCATTTTCTTCCTATTCCCATTATCAGCCAAAGGAACAAAGCACTCTTCTTAAATGTCCATCAAAACAGGTATGTGAGGCTGGGTGTAGTGGCTCACACCTGTAATCCCAACACTTTGAGAGGCCAAGGCAAGTGGATCACTTGAGGCCAGAGTTTGAGACCAACTTGGGCAAAAAATACAAAAATTAACCAGACGTGGTTGCTCATACCTATAATCAGAGCTATTTGGGTGACTATGGCACGAGAATCACTTGAACCCAGAAGGCGGGGAGGTTGCAGTGAGCTGAGATCGTGCCACCACACTCTGGCCTGTGTGATAGAGCAAGACTCTGTCTCAAAAAAAATGTGTAAAATAAGATTACACATACATTTCAAAAAAAATTTTATTTTCCAAAACCAAAAATCCCGCAGGTATATGATCTCTAAAATAAGATGGACATGCTGGCTCATGAGTGTAATCCTAGCACTTTGGTAGGCTGAGGCAAGGAGGATCACTTGAACCCAGGGATTTGAGAGTTGCCTGGGCAAAATAGACTCTGCCTCTGTTAATTCAAAAACAAACAAACAAAAAAACCTAGGTGTATGATCTCTAAAATAAATAAATCATGCAGGTCAACCAGGATGTGGGGAGAACTCAAAAAGGTATATAAACAGTAACATACAAACCTAATTGTATATATTATAAATGGATAATACACTGAAGGGGTTGGGGAAGAAAATAACTAGTCTAAGATACTTTGGAAAATTATAAGGCTAAAGACAAAAAGAATTATATACAAATGTTGTGGTCTCATTAGTAAGTTTCTTTCTCACAGAGGGATGTGTTGGCAATTCTACTTTAAATACATACTTGTAGTGAACAAATAAGAAAATAATGTGGTTGAGACCTAGGTTCCTACCTGTCTCTACTGAGAGGACCTAGAATTAGGTATGTCGCAGTAGCAGTGATCACAGTAGAGCTCCAGATCTTGATTTCTTTTCTTTTTTTTTGTTGGAGTCTCATCCTGTCACCCAGGCTGGAATGCAGTGGCATGATCTTGGCTTACTGCAACCTCCACCTCCTGGTTCAAATGATTCTTCTGCCTCAGCCTCTCTAGTAGCTGGAATTATAGGCACCCGCCACCATGCCCAGCTAATTTTTGTATTCTCTGTAGAGATGGGGTTTGGCCATGTGCCCAGGTTGGTCTCAAACTCCTGACTTCAAGTAATCTGGCAACCTCGGCCTCCCAGAGTGCTGGGATGCCTGGCCCCAGATCTTGGTTTCTAAATAACATTCTCCACTGATAGGAATCCTAGAGAAATGATTGATTCTGGGACTGAGACAGGGAAAATCAAAATGAGCCCGAAACATTTAATGGTATCAGAAAGTAAGTAAAAAAATGATAGGGGCATATGAAAGGATCTAACCAACTTGAAGAGATAGTTCCATTGGTCAAAGCTGAGACTAAATAACCATAGTATTGGATTAAAATCCATAGAATATAATAAATATCAGTGAGTCCATACTAAAATAAACACACAAGGGAGAAAAGACAACTCTTTTTAAAATTTTAAATAATAAAAAAGTGATAAAAATAATAGTAAACATTACTTTTAGAGCAATTTTATGTTCACAGTGAAATTCAGAGGCAACTCATTTTTTTTATAGTAGAATTTCAGTCAATAAATATAGAATGAATGATGGAAATAGAAAATCATCATTAGGCAATCACCATGGCAGGTTCTTGTTCCAGGCAAGAATCAACCAATAGATGCTAAAATTAGTAGGCGAAAGCATGATAATAAGAAACATGGTATTTAAGTGGGCTCAAAGTATCTTCCCTACAAAATACTTATTAATTACAAAGGGGAACTTTAGTTACAGTGGAGAAATCTGGAGACACCACTCTAACCTGGTGACACATTGACATCTGTCAGAAGACAAAAATTTTGACAAATTGCGTTTAAAGATTAATTGGCTTTTATTAGCAATTCATGAATCAGGCAGCATCCCGTCTAAAGATATACAAAGACACTCCAATGAGCTGAGCAGAGGAGGCAGGCTTTATTGGTAGAAAGAAGCTGAGAAGACAGAAACAAAGAAAAAAAGTGAGTGGTCGTTACAAAGTTACTTTCCTTACAGGGTTAAAACAGGGAACTTCCTTATCTTGTCAGCACAAGTAAACTGGGACCCTCTGATTGGCTGTTGTGAATCTCCTGTTTTTTGGAAAACTGGTCCATTTCATTGTTCAGTTTGATTATGTGGTACCTAGCAGGAGTGACTCCATTCAGGTTTTGTGTGCTCTGTTGGGGCCTAGTGTAGAAACTCAGCCCAGAACAATGGCTTTCTATACATTTGTTTAACACATCTCAGATGCTTCCTGATGCAGTGCACTGAGAAGGACATAGGATCACCTCTGTGGTATTTTTTTTTTTTGTCTAATCATGAGAAAACAGACAGACAAAAATTAAGGAACATTCTACAAGATAAGTTCCCAGTACTTTAAAAAAGTCTCAAAAGTCATGAACAAGAAAGAACTGAGGGACTGCCGGGCGCGGTGGCTCAAGCCTGTAATCCCAGCACTTTGGGAGGCCGAGGCGGGTGGATCACGAGGTCAAGAGATCGAGACCATCCTGATCAACATGGTGAAACCC
>NW_016107416.1:1880086-1884641 GCF_001604975.1 Cebus imitator
TTTTTTTTGGAGTCAGGGTCTTACTCTCTCACCCAGGTTGGATTGCAGTACAGTAGTGTGATGACAGCTCACTGAAGCCTCAACCTCCCAGGCTTGGGTGATCCTTCTACCTCAGCCTCCCGAGTAGCTGAGAGTACAGGTGTGTGCCATCATGCCCAGCTAATTTTTGTATTTTTAGTAGAGATGGCGTTTTGCCATGTTGCCCAGGTTGGTCTCGAACTCCTGGCCTCAAGGGATCCTTCCAAAGTGCTAGTATTATAGGCGTGAGCCACCATGTCCTGCCTGGATTCATTCATTCTTGACAAATTTTACTTTAAAACTGTCATGAAAGGTGTTCTTTCTGCTTCCTAATAATTTTACACATGGAATAATGATTTAAAAATAATTGCTGCCCCATAGAAATTAGGTAGTAAAGTATTTGAATCTAAAACAAGGAGCTCCCTGACCTGATAAAAATTATAGACATAAGGTAAAAAAGGCAAATCCGCTTTAGATTGTGCCTTTACATTTTTAGTCAAAAACCAAAACAAAAGCCTCTGCTTCAAATCATTGTAGATTGAGGGAATTTTCAAACTAGAGAGGAAGAGTACTATATTTGAGTACAGAAAGCAAATGTTTGAAGAAATAATGTCTGTAGGTTTCAACCCTGCAAATGAAAAAGATGAGATTAATGACTAGGGTCTATAGGTAGAATGGTTTGAGGTTGTGGGGATAAATCGGGAGTCTTTAACTTGCCAGTGTCTCAGAGATTGCAGGATGATAAGATGAAGAGTCAGTTAAGCTGTTTTAAATTAAGACAGAGAGAGGAAAGAGCAACTGGGGGGAACTTCTGTGGGATGTGTTGATTAAGATAGAAAGGTTCAACTTAGAAAAGCTAAAAATGAGCCTATACATTTTTGTATTCTCCAAATATAATAGAGGACAGTTAGGAAATTTCTTTCTTTTTTTTTTTTTAATCCTCTGAAATCTGGGTGGACAGGAACTTTCTAAGGGAATTGTCTGTGTCAGAAGTTTGTGAGGAAGCTTTGACCTTTGAGCTTAACATTGGACAGTGATTCAAAGAATATGCAATGAATAGATAAAAGATCAGTGACTGGAGGATGGAAATAAAAGTTTGTATTAATACTTCAAATCTGTCCATTCTGTAGAAGAGGATTGCTGATGGTTACCTTTAGTAGTTCTGAATTTAAATAGAAAACAACAGGGAGTTGCAGAAGAACTCATTAATGTGCATTAACACTTGGACCAAAATTGGGAAATAGATAATGTGGGCCGGGCGCGGTGGCTCAAGCCTGTAATCTCAGCACTTTGGGAGGCCGAGGCAGGTGGATCACGAGGTCAGGAGATCGAGACCATCCTGGTCGACATGGTGAAACCCCGTCTCTACTAAAAATACAAAAAAAACATTAGCTGGGCATGGTGGCGCGTGCCTGTAATCCCACCTACTGAGGAGGTTGAGGCAGGAGAATTGCCTGAACCCAGGAGGCGGAGGTTGCGGTGAGCCAAGATCGCACCATTGCACTCCAGCCTGGGTAACGAGAGTGAAAAACCGTCTCAAAAAAAAAAAAAAAAAGAAAAAAGAAAAAAAAAGATAATGTGATAAACAGTTGACAGCTTGGAATACTCTACCTGGGAAACAAGGAAGGTGGGAAAGGGATTGAACAGTTTTTAATGGTAGGTGTAAAAGAAGATACCAGCACCAGATATTAGCATACCAATGTCCAAGAGATAGAACATCTGACTGCTTTTGAAATACTTTAAGACTTGGAGCCTGCCGGCGTGGTGGCTCACACTTGTAGTCCCAGCACTTTGGGAAGCCGAAGCAGGTGGATCACCTGAGGCCAGAAGTTCGAGACCAGGCTGGCCAATATGGTGAAACCCTGTCTCTACTAAAAATACAAAAATCAGCTGAGTGTGGTGGCACATGCCTGTAATCCCAACTACTCGGGAGGCTGAGGCAGGAGAATTACTTGAGCCTAGGAGGTGGAGGTTGCAGTGAGCCGAGATTGCCCCATTGCACTCCAGCCTGGGCGACAGTGCGAGACTCCATCTGAAAAAAAAAAAGAAAGACATGGAGCCATTCTAAAGTTTCTAACCTTCAAAGAATACCTACAAGTTAATAGAAATTCTTTAGTTAGGGTGTTTGCTATTCATCTTTCTTGGCAGAGTCTCTTGATGCTGACATCGGAAGAAATTTTGTTTAGTGTGTTTACAATTTTTAGTCAAAAGCTACAGTCAATAAAGGGATTTATTTATGAATGGGAGAACCATTTTTGCCCCAGGTTTACAGAACACTCCTAAGATTCATCCACTTTATCAGCTTGAACAGTCGTTCTCAAACTTTAGTGTGCTTCAAAAACACCCGGAGGGCCGGTTGAACCACATGTTGCTGGTTCAACCTCCAGAATTTCTAATTCAGCAGATCTAGGGTGGGGCCTGAGAATTTGTATTTTTAACAAGTTTCTAGACGATGCTGATTCTACTGGTCTTGTGACCACACCTTGAGAGCCACTAGAGTGGGTAGCACAGTGGTTCTCAACTGGGGACAATTTTGCTCTCCAAAGAATATTTGGCAATGTCTGGAGAGATTTTGGTTGTCAAAACTGGGTAGGTGTTGCTGCTAACATCAAGTGGGTGGAGCCCAGGTATGCTGCTAAACATTTTGTAGTGTGCCGAACAGCCTTTACAACAAAATTACACAGATCAAAACATCAGCATTGTGATTTAGAGAAACTCTGGTCTAACAGCTTTTCTCAACTAGGCTTCTACAATATATTATTAATTCTCCTCCAGTGCATCTAGAATGATGAGTCCTTGGAAAAATTGGAAAATAGTCACTTAACTTGGAAAAAAAATCATTTTTTTTGTGTTTGTAGCTCAAATGAAGAGCCTTGGTTGAGAAAATCTGTGTGGGGTATTTAAAGACAGAATAGATATTCTTTGGGATTCTTTGAGATAGGGGCCTGTCTAGTTATCTGAATGCAGTGGAATAGAGTCTGTGAATCCTAAAATCCTTTTTCAGCCTTCAAGTTTTATTTGAAAACATAAAAAATATTTTATCAGTAAATTAGACATAGTAAAACTCTACCTGGGTGAACATGTTATATACTTTATACATGGATTCCCTTTTACTTGACAGGGATTCACTTGTACTTATATTTGAATTTGCCTACAGGTGTTTTTGTGCTGCCTCTATGTCTTTTTATTTTATTTTTGAGACAGAGTCTCACTCTGTCACCCAGGATGGAGTGCAGTGGCACAATCTCAGCTCACTGCAACCCCTGCCTCCTGGGATCAGCAATCCTTCCACCTCAGCCTCCCTAGTAGCTGGGACTACATAGGCACACCACACCACACCACACCTGGCTAATTTCTGTATTTTTTTGTAGAGATGGGGTCTTGCCATGTTGCCCAGGCTTATGTCACTTTAGAGTGGCTAAAATGAAGCCTTCAAAATATTTGTGCTCCAGTGTGATATCTATGTACAATAGGAGTAGTTTTAGTATTAGTTAAGGTTTTAAAAAATTTCTTTGAAATACTAATTATCATAAATTTTGGTGTCACCAAATGTCACAAATTTATTTCCAACAATGCAAGAATCATTATGTATATTGAATTCTGAGTTTACTTCTTCTGTGCTATCCTTATTTATGTGAGCTTATTTTCAGTTCAACTTGAAACCTTGGATTGAGGTCCAGATTGTTACATGAGGCAAATGTAGAATATCACAGTTGACAAATAGTATTTATGGTCAGTAACTTAGAATTCTACCTTTCACCTTAAGGTACGGGTCCAAAGATTAATTAAAGTATAGGTGTAATTCCATAATTTATGTGTTATTCAGTGTTCTATTACACTACAATTGCCTTTTGTTGGTACCATGTTGTCCGTTAGCTTTGGCTCCTTCTCTGATGAGTGGAGTTTTGTTGGTGACTGCCTAGGTATATAAATAGTTTTCTGAATATTCTCTATAGTGGGCCTACATATTCTACTTGTTAAAATGTTATTTAAGTATCTGTGGAAATGGACTACAGCCAACCCCCTGGGGTTTCTAACCAGTCTATGGCCTGTTAGAAACTGGGCTGCACAGCAGGAGGTGAGTGGCAGGCTAATGAGCATTATTGCCTGAGCTCTGCTTGTTGTCACATCAGCTGCAGCATTAAATTCTCAAAGGAGTGTGATCCATATTGTGAACTACGCATGCAAGGGATCTAGGTTGTGGGCTCCTTATGAGACTCTAACTAATGCCTTGATCTGAGGTAGAATGGTTTTATTCCAAAACCCCCACTCACTCACCTGTCTCCCACTCCCTACCCCGCTCCCCCATCCATGGCAAAATTATCTTTCAAGAAAGCATTCCCTTGTGCCAAAAAGGTGCCATTTTGAAATGGCGAATTTGGAACAGTGCTACTGTCCTACTGGCTTTGTGCCAAATGGGATGAGTTTTCTTCCCTTTGGCCTAGAATATATGTCTTGAGTTTGTTACTATTTTTTTTTTTTTTTTGAGACGGAGTTTCACTCATGTTACCCAGGCTGGAGTGCAATGGCACCATCT
>NW_016107416.1:1885933-1888188 GCF_001604975.1 Cebus imitator
ATATATATATATATATAAAATTTATGTTTGGCAGCTATAGTTCTCAATAAAAATATAAGCAGGAATTTTTAGTTTTGTAAATTTTATGATCTGGGTCTAATCTTAAAGGGAAACTAGGGTTTATATAATCGTTAACCACATTAGTTTAGACATTTTTTGTGCAAACTTATTTTCTTATGTTATACCTATGGTCTTCAGTAATTACTATTTCACTGATAGTTGTAAGAATATGAAATTAAGGCAGGAAGAGAAGTATTAGTTTAATGTGTACTATATACTGTGTGTGTGTCTATACACTTACATGCTGTTGATTTTCATTGTTCATGGATTCCATATTTGCAAATTTTTCTACTCACTGAAATTTATTTGTAACCCCAAAATTAATATGAATAGTATTTTTGTACTCAGATAAGGGCATTATATGGCTGTGAAAAATGTAAGTCACGTGATGCACACTTTCTCAGCTGAGGTCAAATGAGGCCACATTCTGACTTCTTGTTTCAGGTCTCATACTATAAATAAACAAGTGTCTTGTTCATGGCCTATTTAGTGCTATGTTTTACTCATTTTTGTGCTTTTTGCTGGTGATTTCACTGTTCAAAATGGCTCACAAATGTCATCCTAAAGTGTTATCTGTTGTTCTTCAGTGTAGGAAAGCTCTTCTTATGGAGAAAATACCTATGTTAGATAATCTTTAGTCAGTCATGAGTTATACAGGCATGGATTATAGTGCTGGTGACCAGGAGCTGAGTATCAATGCATCAACAAAATATTTTAAAGTGCCTTTAAACAAACATACACACACAAAACAACATTATATATTGATCTCTTAATGCAAATGTGGTAAGCACAGGCTCATAGGAATCTAACCCTGTATTTTCTCCTAGAAGCAATGGCTCAGTATTCACTAATTCAGTGTTTGCAATGACTGTATAGAACATATGAGAATCAACTATATGTGTATGATATCCATCTATCTGATATATATTACATATTGTTCATTATATATTAAAAATGTTATTATATTACTTTTTTTTTTGAGACAGGGTCTCACTCTGTTGCCCAGGCTGGAGTACAGCAGTGTTACCTTGGCTAACTGCAGCCTTCCCTTCCCATGCTCAAACGATCCTCCCACCTCAGCCTCCTGAATAGCTGGGACTACAGGTATGCACTGTCATGCCTGCCTAATTTTTTGTATTTTTAGTAGAGACAGGGTTTCACCATGTTGCCCAGGCTGGTGTGGAACTCCTAAGCTCAAGTGATCTGCCTGCCTTAGTCTCCCAAAGTGCTGGGATTACAGGCATGAGTCACCATGTCCAGCCTCATATTATTAATATATGTTTAATATATACATAATAGGCATACCTTGTTTATTGTGTTTCACTTTATTGCACTTTGCAGATAACTGTGTTTTGAACAGATTGAGCATTTGCGGCAACTCTGCGTCAAGCCAGTCACTCAGCACCATTTTTCCAATAGGATGTGCTCTTTTCATATCTGTGTCATATTTTGGTACTTTTTGCAGTGTTGTGAACATTTTTATTATTATATTGGTTATAGTGATTTGTGATCAGTGATCTTTAATGTTACTCTTGTAATTGTTTTGGGGCAGCAGGAACCATACCTATATAAAATGGCAGACTTAATTAATAAATGTTTATGTTCTGACTGTTTTATCAACCATTGTTTTTCCTGTTTTCAGGCCTCCCCATTTCCTGAGACACAAATATTGAATTTAGGCCAGTTAGTAACTCTATAGTGGCCTGTAAGTGTTCAAGTGAATGGCAGAGTTGCACGTCTCTCACTTTAAATCAAAAGCTAAAAATGATTAGGCTTAGGGAAGAACGCATGCTGAAAACCAAGACAGGCTGATAGGCCTTTTGCTCCAGTTAACCATGTTGTCAATGCAAAGGAAAAGTTCTTGAAGAAAATTAAAAGTGTGTTACTCTGTTGAACACAAGAATGGTAAGAAAATGAAACAGCTTTATTGCTGATTTGGAGAAAGTTTAAGTGGTCTGATAGATTAAATTAACCACAACATTCCCTTAGGTCAAAGCCTAATCCCAGAGCCAGACCGTAACCCTCAGTCTTGTTTTTCTTTTGGAGATGGAGTCTCCCTCTGTTGCCCAGGCTGAAGTGCAATGGCGTGATCTCGGCTCACTGAAGTCTCTGCCTCCTGGATTCAAGCAATTATCCTGCCTTAGCCTCCTGAGTAGCTGGGACTACAGGCATGCATTTTTTTTTTTTTTTTTTTT
>NW_016107416.1:1888813-1892144 GCF_001604975.1 Cebus imitator
CAAAGTGCTGGGATTACAGGCTTGAGCCACCGCGCCCGGCCTAACCAAGATAATTGATGAAGGTAGCTACACTAATAAACAGATTTTCAATGTAGGTGAAACATCTTTATGTTGGAAGACTATGCCATCTAGGACTTTCATAACTAGAGAGAAATCAATGCCTGGCTTCAGAGCTTCAAAGGACAAGTCAGCTTTCTTGTTAGGGGCTAATACAGCTGGTGACTTTAAGTTGAAGCCAATTCTTGTTTACCATTTTGAAAATCCTAGGGCCCTTAAGAATTATACTAAATATATTCTGCTTGTGTTCTGTAAATGAAACAACAAAGCCTGGATAGCAGCACATCTGCTTACTGCATGATTTACTGAATATTTTAAACCCACCATTGCGACCTACTGCCCAGAAAAAAAGATTGCTTTCAAAATATTACTGATCATTGACAATGCATCTGATCACCCAAGAGCTCTGATGTAGATGTATAAGGAGATGAATGTTGGTTTCATGCCTAGTAACACAACATCCATTCTGCAGCCCATGGATTCAGTAGTAATTTTAACTTTCAAATCTTATTTAAGAAATAATATTTCATAAGGCTGTAGCTACCATAGATAGTGATTCCTCTGATTCTGGGCAAAGTAAATAGAAAACCTTCTGTAAAGAATTCACCATTTGACATGCCTTTAAGAAAATCAGTGATTCATGGGAGGAGGTTAAAATAGCAATAGTAACAGGAGTTTGGAAGAAGTTGCTTCCAACCTTTACGGATCAGATGACTTCGATAGGTTCAAGACTTCAGTGGAGGAAGTTGTCACAGATGTAGTAGTTCAAGAGAACTAGAATTAGAAGTTGATCTTGAAGATGTGACTGAGTTGGTGCAGTCTCATGGTAAAATTTTGCTCTTGTTGCCCATGCTGGAGTACAATAGCATGATTTCGGCCCACTGCAACCTCTGCCTCCCAGCTTCAAGCGATTCTCCTGCCTCAGCCTCCTGAGTAGCTGGGATTATATGTGCCACCATGCTTGGTTAATTTTTGTATTTTTAGTAGAGATGATGTTTCGCCATGTTGGTCAGGCTGGTCTTAAACTTCTGACCTCAGGTGATCCTGCTGCTTTCTTAGCCTCCCACAGTGCTGGAATTATAGGCACAAGCCACCATGTCATTTAAAAGTTGCTTCTTACGGACAAGCAAAGAAAGTGTTTTCTTGAGATGAAATCTACTGGTGCAGATGCTGTAAACATTGTTTAAATGACAACACAGGGTTTACAATATTACATACATTTAAAAAGCAGTGGCAAGTTTTAAGAGGGCTTATTCCAATTTTGAGGGAAGTTCTACTGTGGGTAAAATGCTATGAAACAGCATTGCATATTATAAAAAAATCTTTTCTGAAAGGAAGAGTCCACTGATGCAGCAAAGTTCATGGTTGTGGCATGGCATGGTAGCTAACACCTGTAATGTCAACACTTTGGGAAGCCAAGGCAGGAAGATCACTTTAGTGCCGGAATTAGAGGCTGCATGTGCTATGATTACTACAGCTTGGGCAACAGAGCGAGACCCTTTCCCTAGAAAACCCCAAAACCCAAAACAAACTTCATGGTTGTCTTATTTAAAAAATTGCCACAGCCACCTCACTCTTCAGCAACCACCATTCTGATCAGCAGCTATCAACATCCAGGCAAAACCCTACACCAAGTCTGAGCGCGGTGGCTCATGCCTGTAAATCCCATTTACTCGGATGGCTTAGGCATGAGAATTGCTTGAACCCAGGAGGCAGAGGTTGCAGTGAGCGGAGATCATGCCACTGCACTCCAGCCTGGGTGACAGAGTGAGACCCTGTCTTAAGAAACAAATAAGAAATTAAAACCTTCAGCCAGCAAAAAGATTACAACTTGCTGATGGCTTGGATATTCACTGGCATTTTTATCAATATTTTAAAATTAAGGAATGTACATCATGGTTTTTTTTTTTTTTTTTGGACCTAATACTATTGCACAGTTAATAGACTACAATATAAACATAACTTTTATATGCACTGAGAAACCAAATAATTAATGTGATTTGCCTTACTGTGATATTTGCTTTATTGCAGTGATCTGGAACTAAGCCTGCAATATCTCTGAGGTATGCTTGTATTTCCTATCTAATCCTTCTAAAGTGTCCAGGCCCTTCCACATGAGGAATGGGAATAGACAAAATTAAGTGATTTGCCCAATATAATAGCCAGAACTAAGGTCTGGTTCCAGAGTATACAGATTAAAAATCTCTTTTTGGATGACATTGTTTGCTTTTCCTAAGAAATACGACAAAGTCACCTGTAAATGCATCTTGACATTTAATTAGATGTGTTGACTAAAAGACTCAAACTCTGTAAAATATTTGGAGATTATCCTAAACCAAGTATGAGTGACCAAGAGCCCCTGACACAGCCTCCAGGAGATCCTGAGAACGTGTGTCCAAGGTGCTTGGGTCATGTGTAAGATATACATTGTTTCAGTTCAGAAAGGCGGGACTTCCAGGTTATAGGTAGATTTAAAGGTTTTGTAATTGGCAGTTGGTTCAAAGAGTTATTGTCTAAAGATCTGGAATCAATAGAAGGGAATGTCTGGGTTTAGATAAGGGGTCAGTGGTCTTGCATAAGACCAAGGCTCTTATGCAAATGAAGCCTCCAGGTAGCAGGCTTCAGAAAGAATGATTGTAAATGTATTTTATCGGTCTTAAAAAGGTGCCAGACTCTTAGTTGATTCTCTTCTGGATCAGGGAAAAGACCTGGAAGGGAAGTGGATTCTCTGCAGAATGTAGATTTTCCTCGCAAGAGATAGCTTTGCAGGCTATTTCAAGATATGGCAAATACACGTATTTGGGGTTAAAATATTTTTATTTCTTTCTTTATCTGTCATGTGATATTATGCCAGAGTGAGATAGGAAAGTAAGCCACATTTTCTAGGGTTAAATAAAACCCCTCTTATGTTTGTAAGGTGTGACTCCCCAGGTCACTTAGGTACAAATTTGAGCAGAAGAAAAAGGGCAGAGTGTAGTCCTTAGATGGCAAGAAGAATAAGATTTCCCTCACATCTTTCTATTTGAAAATTAAATTGCCTTCATTTTAAAGTCAGATTTAACGTTCTGTACTTTTTTAACAGTTTACTTTTTTATTCAGCGATTCACTTATTTAAAATGCCATGTACTAATTAAGATAACATTTGCTAGGTAGTTTAAAAAAATTTCTTTTGGGGCCAGGTGCAGTGGCTCATACCTGTAATCCCAGCACTTTGAGGCAGGTGGATCATGAGGTCAGGAGTTCAAAACCAGCCTGGCCAATATGGTGAAACCCT
>NW_016107416.1:1892364-1897063 GCF_001604975.1 Cebus imitator
GAATCACTTGAACCCAGGAGGCGGAGATTGCAGTGAGCTGAGATCCTACCACTGTACTCCAGCTTGTACAACAGAGCAAGACTCTGTCTCAAAAAAAAAAAAAAATTTTTTTTTTCTTTTGGCATTTATGTTTGTTTTAAAATTTTTATACATTTTAATTTATTTATGCTTTTTGAGATGGAGTCTTGCTCTGTTGCCAAGGCTGGAGTATAGTTGGTGGGATCTCAGCTCCCTGTGAACTCTGCCGCCCAGGTTCAAGTGATTCTCCTGCCTTAGCCTCCTGTGTAGCTGGGATTACAAGTGCGTGCCACCACACCTGGCTAAATTTTGTATTTTTAGTAGAGATGGGGTTTCAGCATCTTGGCCAGGCTGGTTTTGAACTCAGCAGTTCAAAACCTTATGATCCACCAGTCTCGGCTTCCCAAAGTTCTGGGATTACAGGCGTGAGCCACCACTCCCCGCACCTCATATTTTTTTAAAAAATAAAGTTTTAACTGGGAAATGTGAAAACAGTGAAGTATTTCAGTATTTTTAAGTAAGATCTTAAATGTTTAGAGTATCATCTGTCTCTACAAGAAAACAATATCTTGTTGATTCTTTAGCTTTTCACTACTTTTAGAATGTTTTTCCCCTAAAGCCATATGAGAAATTAGAAAAAAGGTTATTATAAACACAAGGGAGGCAGACACAGTGGTTCATGCCTGTAATACCCACACTTTGGGTGGCTGAGGCAGAAGGATTACTTTAGGCCAGGAGTTTGAGATAGTCTGGCCAGCATAGTGAGACTTCATCTCTATTTTACATATTTTTAAAATTATGTTAAAAAATTAAAATAAACCCACAAAAGAATGGATAGGTATTTGCTCTAAAGGAATCAGAAGGTTTTCATAGTAATGCTTCGATCCCTTCCATTTTTCTTCTAGAGTTATAATTGAATAATTAATTGCCTAATGTTGTTTACTGCTTTATAATAATTACAGAAATTAGGATGTATCTAACAAAAAATAAAATAGAGTAGAAAAATAAAAAAATAGACTGAGAAAAAAATACAAAAGACTCTTGACCAAGAGGTAGCTTTACAGACATCTATTCAAAATACATTTATTCAAAGAAATAATGAGCAATTACAGAATTAAACTGGAAGGGAATATCTTTACTAAATAAGATAGTACAATTAATTAAAATAATTTATATAGAGAAACTGTGAATTTTATTCTTTGTCTTGAAACATTTAGACTCCTTTTTAACATTGCTTCCAGTTAAGGCTTTTGGGTTTAAGTTGAAGGATGAGGCCTGCTAACTTTCCTAAATATGAATTTATAACCCTATACATCCTGTCTGGAGTATGCAAACATCTGTAGAAAGATGAGGTTTTTTTTTTTTTTTTTTTTTTTTTTGAGACAGAGTCTTGCTCTGTCGTACATGCTGGAGCACAGTGGCGCGATCTTGGCTCACTGCGACCTCCGCCTCCTGAGTTCAAGCAATTCTCCTGCTTCAGCCTCCTGAGTAGCTGGGATTACAGGCATACACCACCATGCCTGGCTAGTTTTTGTATTTTTAGTAGAGACAGGGTTTTGCCATGTTGGCCAGGCTGGTCTTGAACTCCTGACCTCAGGTGATCTGTCCACCTGAGCCTCCCAAAGTGCTGGGATTATAGGTGTAAGCCACCACGTCTGGCCAGGATGAGGAGTTTTTAAGGCAATATTTCTTTTTCTTTTTTTTTTTTCTGAGACGGAGTTTCGCTCTTGTTACGCCGGCTGGAGTGCAATGGCGCGATCTCGGCTCACCGCGACCTCCGCCTCCTGGGTTCAGGTAATTCTCCTGCCTCAGCCTCCTGAGTAGCTGGGATTACAGGCATGCGCCACCATGCCCAGCTAATTTTTGTATTTTTAGTAGAGACGGGGTTTCATCATGTTGACCAGGATGGTCTCGATCTCTTGACCTCATGATCCACCCGCCTCGGCCTCCCAAAGTGCTGGGATTACAGGCGTGAGCCACCGCGCCCGGCCTAAGGCAATATTTCATAATCGATTTCTTTAATTGATGAGATCCAACTTAAAAGAAACAAAAAGTTTCTGGGCTTCATTTAAAAAAGAGAAATTGAGGCTGGGCTGTGGCTCATGCCTGTAATCCCAGCACTTTGGGAGGCTGAGGAGGGTGGATCACTTGAGGTCAGGAGTTTGAGACCAGCCTGGCCAACATGGTGAAACCCCTATCTCTACAAAAATACAAAAAAATTAGCTGGGTGTGGTGGCGTGCACCTGTAATCCCAGCTAATTGGGAGGCTGAGACAGGAGAATCGCTTGAACCCAGGAGGCAGAAGTTGCAGTGAGCCAAGATCGTGCCATTGCACTCCAGCCTGGGCTACAGAGTGAGACTTCATCTCAAAAGGAAAAAAAAAAAAAGGAGAAATTGTATTGAGGTCAGCCTGGACAATAAGACTGCGTCTCCAAAGTGGGGAGAAGAAGGTTTAAAACCAGGCCAGGATCTATTTGCAGAGATTATCATCTCAGAAGTCTTTCTCCCCAAGAAAATTAAGTCTGTAACTAGTACTCTTAGCACTTTCTATGGTATTTGATAGCAAAGCTACCTGCACTTTTTTTTTTTTTTTTTTTAACAAGTTTGCATTATACAAGACTGAATGGTGCTTGGCAGAGAGGAATTTTAAGAATTTGGAAGTAAAGAGGTAAGTGGAACTAGATTTTATAGATAGGAAACTTCCCCTTCCCAGTCTTTGCCCATTAAAAAAAATAAAGACACCTCCACTAAAAGATTCATAGATGTTGGGAAAACAGAATTGGGGGGAACTTTTGATTTTCTTCTTTAGATGTGAGGTGGGTTGAGGAGGAGTAGTCAAGAAACTGGTAGATGACTGTACAGTAGATAACATGTAATGTCATTTTAAAGTTTGTGTTTTTCTTAAGCTTGCTTTAGTAAGCAGGAAACACTTTCAAAGAAACGTGAATGATAGCCTATTTATCTTGTTGCTGATTCAAATTACTCAACATAAAGTTCTTTAAGTTAGCCATTTCCAGTGTCTGATCTTCAATGATACTTTTGTGTGTGTGTGTGTGTGTGTGTGTGTGTGTGTGTGTGTGTGTGTGTATTTTGAGACGGAGTCTACCTCTGTCACCAGGCTGGAGTGCAGTGGCACAATCTCAGCTCACTGCAACCTCTGCCTCCTGGATTCCAGCAATTCTCCTGCCTCAGCCTCCTGAGTAGCTGGGATTACAGGCAGGCACTACCACACCCAACTAATTTTTGTATTTTTAGTAGAGACTGGGTTTCACCATGTTGGCCAGGCTGGTCTTGAACTCTTGACCTCAGATGATCTGCCTGCCTCGGCCCCCCAAAGTGATGGGATTATAGGCGTGAGCCATCACACCTGGCCTGCATATTATTTTAAAATTAAATAAAGATAGGGAGCCAGATATTAGTAAAAAGTAGCAACAAATATATAAGGACCAGATTATGACCCAAGGACTGTTAGTGGAGGGTTTTGCCGTATTGACCAGGCTGGTCTTGAACTCCAGACCTCAAGTGATCCACCCTCCTTGGCCACCCAAAGTGCTGGGATTACAGGCGTGAGCCACTGTGCTCAGCAGACAGGTGAAATATTAAAAAATAACATGGCCAGGCTCAAAAATCAAGCTTAACATCTTTTTGGAATAGAAAGGCAAAGTGTTCTACCTAACTAAACTCTGGAGCCAGAAGTTGGCAGCGTTTCCCATGAGTTCCTGCCAGGCCAACAGGGTCCAAAAGTGACCATGTGAGAAGGAGGTCAGAAATTGGCTCCTACTTAAGCCAGGGGGGCTCTGTCTTCTTGAAAGGATGCCAAAAAGAAAACAGCGTCTTGTTTCTTGGTGTTAAAAGTTTTTTTCAGTGGCTGGGCACTGTGGCTCACACCTATAATCCCAGCACTTTAGGAGGCTGGGGCAGTAGGATTGCTTGAGCCCAGGAGTTCAAGATCAGCCTGGGCACAGTCGCATGATCGTTATCTGTCTCTACAAAAATTAAATTTCCTGGTCATGTTGGCGTGCCTGCAGTCCCAGCTACTCAGGAGGCTGAGGCAAGAGGTATTGCTTCAGCCTGGGAGTTTGAGGCTGCAGTGAGCTATGACGGTGCCACTGTACTCTGGCCTGGGCAACAGAGTAAGATACCCTCTCTCTAAAAAAGAAAAAAGATAAAAGGTTGAGTGCGGTGGTTCATGGCTGTAATCCCAACACTTTTCAGAGGCCAAGGTGGGTGGATTGCTTGAGGCCGGGAGTTCGAGACCAGCCTGGCCAACATGGTGAAGCCCCATCTCTACTAAAGATACAAAAATTAGCGTGGTGTGGTGGCTCACGCCTGTTGTCCCCGCTACTCAGGAGGTTGAGGCATGAGAATTGCTTGAACCCCAGAGGCAGAGGTTGCAGCTAGCCAAGATCGTGCCACTGCACTCCAGCCTGAGCAACAGAGTGAGACTGTCTCAAAAAAAAAAAAAAAAAAAGACCTGGGCACAGTGGCTTAGGCCTGTAATCTCAGCACTTTGAGAGGCAAAGGCGGGTGGATCACTTGAAGTCAGGAGTTCGCGATTAGCATGGCCAACATAGTGAAACCCCCTCTCTAATGGAAACAGAAAAATTAGCCGCATCTAGTGGCCTGTGCCTGAAATCCCTGCTACTTGGGAGGCTGAGGCAAGAGAATTGCTTGAACCTGG
>NW_016107416.1:1897983-1900470 GCF_001604975.1 Cebus imitator
CGGTGCCAGGCACCAGGCTGGAGTGCAGTGGCGTGATCTCAGCTCACTGCAACCTCCACCTCCCCGGTTCAAGCAATTCTCCTGCCTCAGCCTCCCGAGTAGCTGGGACTACACGTGTGCGCTACCACTCCCAGGTAATTTTTTTTTGTATTTTTAGTAGAGGGGTTTCACCATGTTGGCCAGGATGGTCTCGATCTCTTGACCTTGTGATCCGCTGGCCTTGGCCTCCCAAAGTGCTGGGATTACAGATATTTTTTTAGTAGAGACGGGGCTTCACCATCTTGGCCAGACTGGTTTTGAATTCCTGGCCTTGTGTTCCATCTGCCTTTGCCTCCCAAAGTGTTGAGATTACAGGCGTGAGCCACCACACCTGGCCGAAATACATGTTTTGGTGTAACATCGAATTTGCTTAATGTGAGCATGTATTACTTATTTTAAAAAGTAAATTGTGGGCCGGATGTGGTAGCTCATGCCTGTAATCCCAGCACTTTGGGAGGCTGAGGCAGGTGGATCACCTGAGGTTAGGACCAAAATAGTGAAACGCAGTCTCTACTAAAAAAATAAGAAAATTAGCCAGGTGTGGTGGCGGGCACCTGTAATCCTAGCTACTCTGGAGGCTGAGGCAGGAGGATGGCTTGAACCTGGGAGGCAGAGGTTGCAGTGAGCTGAGATCGCGCCACTACACTCCAGCCTGGGTGATAGAGTGAGACTCTGTCTCAAATTAAAAAAAAATAAATTGTGGCCAGGTGTGGTAGCTCATGACTGTAATTCCAGCACTTTGGGAGTGTGAGGTAGGAGGATCACTTGAGGTCATGAGTTCAAGACCCATGTGGGCAACATAGTGAGATCCTGTCTCTACAAAAATTTAAAAATTAGCTGGGCATGGTGGCATGCACTTGCAGTCCTAGCTTAAGGAAGGTGAGGCAGAAGGATTGACTGAGCATGGGAGTTTGAGGCTTCAGTGAGCTGTGATAGTGCCACTGCACACTAGCCTGGTAACAAGTTAAGACCTTGTCTTTTTGAAAGTAAAATAAAATAAAGTAAATTGCTCTGGTTACCATAGAGAAATTGGATTATGAAAGGATGTGGAGAAACCAGTAAGGAGGTCATTAAAGTTACTTAGGTAAGAGATGATGATAGTCAAGACTAGGATGGTGCATTGGATAGAAAGGGGTGTATTTGGATGGAATTTAGAAAATATTGAAGGTGGGCTCGACAAGGTGTCTCACACCTATAATGTCAGCACTTTGGGAGGCCGAGGCAGGAGGATCACTTGAGCCCCAGAGTTTAAGACCAGCCTGGCAACATAGTGAAACCCCATCTCTACAAAAAATACAAAAATTAGCCAGGCATGGTGGCATGTGGCCAGTACTTCCCAGCTACTCAGGAAGCTGAGGTGGGAGAATTGATTAGGCCGAGGAGATTGAGGCTGCAGTGAGCTGAGATTGCACCACTGCACTTCAGCCTGAGCGTTGTAGCCAGAGCCTGTCTCAAAAATAAAAATAAAAATAAAAAATTGAAGGTATATTGGATTTAGCGATTAATTGGATGTTATGTATTTCTGCAACAAAATTTTTATAGTAAGCAAACAGTGCTTTTGTCGACCAAAAATTAAAAACAAAAAACAAGAAGCAAGCCCATAATAAGGCTTTATTTTCCTCTGAACCTTAAGACTTTTTTATTGCTATATTATCATTTCTCTGTGATAGTTTGATTTCTTCATTTACATTTTTTTCCATTCTCACAGTATTTCTCTAGTTAAGAATTATATTATGCCTCTACTGTACTGTTATAAGAAATACTTTTTATGGCTGGATATGGGGGCTCATACCTGTAATCCCAGCACTTTGGGAGGCCGAAGTGGGTGAATTGCTTAAGCTCAGGAGTTTGAGACCAGCTTGGGCAGCATAGCCAAACCCCGTCTTTACAAAAAATATAAAAAATAGCTGAGCGTGGTGTCATGCGCCTATAGTCCCAGCTACTTGGGAGGCTGAGGGGTAGGAGGATTGCTTGAGCCTGGGAGGTGGTGGTTGCAGTGATCTGAGATCATGCTAGTGTGCTCCAGCCTGGGTGACAGAGTGAGATCCTCTCTCCAATACATACATACATACATACATACATACATACATACATACCTTTTATTATTTCATCTACTCCGATCTATTCCTATTACAGTTCAGTGTAATTTCCCCAGGTGTAATTGTAATTTCATTTTTTTTATACCCTCCACAAAGAGCTGTAGCTCCCTTCTGTCTGCAGATCCGTGTTTATAGGACAGAATATAACAACATTCTACTGTGCTAACTTTACCTTTTACCTTTCATTAGCACGTGCACACACATGCATGAACACGCTGCCAGAATCTCTTGTCTCTCTTTCTTTCTTTCTCCCTCTCTCTACATTGCCAGTCTGTTTCCCCTGTCCCCAGGGTCCCTCTACCTCTCCCTCTCCTCCCCTCCCCCCTTCCCCCCTCCCCCTATCCCCCCC
>NW_016107416.1:1900645-1902846 GCF_001604975.1 Cebus imitator
CCAGGCCGGAGTGCAGTGGTACAGTTGTAGCTCACTGCATCCTCCAACTCCTAGGCTTAATCAGCCTTTCCACTTTAGCCTCCTGAGTAGCTAGGACTACAGGTGTGTGCCACCACACCCTGGCTAAGCTTTTTTAAAGTTTTTTTTTTTTTGTAGAGATGGGGCCTTGCTGTATTGCCAGACTGGCCCTGAACTCCTAGGCTCAAGCAATCATGTCTGCTCAGCCTTCCAAAGTGATGGGATTCCAGGTGTGAGCCACTGTCCCCAGCCTCTTGCTTGTACATGTATGCACACACATAATCGCTTATTGTCCATCAGAACGGAAAGATTTATCATTCCTATTCCTGTTGTTCTGTTCTTACTATTCTCAAATGCCTTATACCTCTTGATATTTTGGCATTTCCAGGTTCATCACAAATTGTTCACCTTTCCACATACATCTAAATATAACCTTTGTATGTGCCCATAGTATTACCGGAAAGGGGCCTTGATCCAGATCCCAAAAGAGAGTTCTTACACCTTGCATAAGAAAGATTTGGGGGCAGGTCCACAGAGTAAAGTAAAACCAATTTATTAAGAAAGTAAAGTATTTTGTGTGACTTCAAGGCTTCTACTAGTTCCATTTGGCCTCATAAATATCTCTATAATGTATTCCTTTTGTATTTTCCTCTGTTCCTGCATTTATCAGTTCTCTCCCTATATTAATGCAGTAGCTTTCTAGCTGGTAAATGCCCCTCTTTTCTCCTTCCCGCAATCTCCTTTTCATACTCTGCCAGAGTACTTTTCTAAAATACAAATCTATTTATTTTATTCCCCTGCTTAAAATTCTTCAGTAGTTCCCTGTGGCCTACAAAATGAAGTTCAAACTCCTTATCATGGCACATCCATCATCTTGTTTCTGCTTACATTTTCAGCATCATTTCCTAATACTCCTCCTTCCCCACTCTGCATTCCAGTAACACTGAACTATTTATGGTTACTGGAACTTAACACGTTCTCTCTAAGCTTTTGCTTATGATACTCCGCTTGCTTGGAATTGCCTTCTCTCCTGGTCTGCCTTTTGAATCTTTACTTCTCTATGACAATTTAGCTCAAGCTGTATTTCTGTGATGCTGATATTTTAAAATATTCCTTGATATTCCCTAGAGAGATTGGGCAGTATATTAGTCTGCGTGGGCTATGTCCTACAGGTCCATTTTCATACTGCTGTAAAGAACTTCCCTGAGACTGAGTAATTTATAAAGGAAAGAGGTTTAATTGACTCAGTTCCACGTGGCTGGGGAGGGCTCAAGAAACTTACAGTCATGGCAGAAGGGGAAGCAGGCACCTTCTTCACAAGGCAGCAGGGAGACAAGCATGAAGTGGGAACTTTGAAACACATAAAACCATCAGATCTTGTGTGAACTCACTTGACTATCCTGAGAACAGCATGGGAGGAAACTGCCCCCATGATCCAATCACTTCCCTTCCTTGACACATGGTGATTTATGGGGATTACGATTCTAGATGAGATTTGAGAGACGACACAGAGCCAATCCATATCAAGTTGCAATAGGAAACTACTGTAAAATATGTGGCTTTAACAACAGAAACTTAGTTTCTCCCATTGTGGAGGCTAGAAGTCCAAGATAAGGTGCCAGCAGTCAGATTCTGGTGAGAGCTCTGGGTTGCCTTCCACTGTGAAAGTAGGGAGAGGGAAATCTCTCTATCTCTTCTTATAAGGCCATAAATGCAAGTGGATTAGGACCCCATCCTTAATACCTCATTTAACCTCACTTGGTACCTAAAAGCCCTATCTGCTTTATTATATGAATTTTGGGGGAACACAGTTCAGTTATAGCAGTATGCAGTATTTGTTGAAAGAAATGTTACATTCTTTTTGTTTTATGATTCACTGTTTACATGATTGTGTTTCCCATTAGATTATACATTTCTTGAGAGTTGGGATTGTTTACTTTTTAAAATATTCTTAAGACTGAATATGTGAAATTGTTGAATATGTGGAGTTGTTGAATGGGCTAATTGCATTATAGAATGAAATTAATTATGTATATTTAAGTAAGATAGATGACTCAAGTAGGTCTTCTGTATAGCTAACTTTGACATTACTGATGAATCCATTTGACCCATTCTTCTTGCCCAATTTGCCAAATTGAAGTGTACTTTGGTAATATATACTTTCTTTTTTTTTTTTTTTTTTT
>NW_016107416.1:1903591-1907240 GCF_001604975.1 Cebus imitator
ACAAAAATTAGCTGGGCTTGGTGGCATGTGCCTGTAATCCCAGCTACTTGGAGGACTGAGGCAGGAGAATTGCTTGAACCAGGGAGTCGGAGGTTTCAGTGAGCTGAGATTGCGCCACTACACTCCAGCCTGGGTGACAGAGTGAGACTCCATCTCAAAATAATAATAATAATAATAATAATTAACAACTTGATGAGCTTAATCTATATTTTAAGAACTCTAAATGATTAAAAACTTTAGGAAGAATTGAGATTTTCACAATCAGAAGAGACTAAGGTACATTTCCTCAGCTGTTAAACAAACTTTAATATGCTAAAATACATTGCTTCATTAAGATTTTGGGAAAGAAATTTTAAGTAACAGTTCATTGGTGCCCATCATATCTCCTTTGCTGGAGCTATAACAGATTTTGCATTGATGTTATTGTCTTTTGTGTACAAAGCATGGTATAAAGAAAAATACATTAGAATACAAAAATTGCTCCCTCTGGATGATATTAAAAATAAGACACATGTTTTTCAGGGTATTCTGATGCTGTAGATGAGTTTTGAGATTGACACAAATAAAGGTATGAATTTTGTTAATGTTGCTTTTCAATGAGCGTGGTCAGTTAACTTAAACCTCTTTGAGTCTCAGTTTTCTAATCTGTAAAATGATACATTTATGTTATAATTTAGTGTATTTAAATGCATTTTAAATTTGAAAGTGTAAAACATCCATTTATAGTCATGCACCACTTGGTGATGTTTTGGTCAACAACAGACCAGGTGGTTCATTAATATTGTAATACTGTATGTTTACTGTACTTTTTCTGTGTTTAGATACACAAATACTTACCATTGTGTTATGTTAGTGTTACTTACAATATCCAGTAGTATGGTAATATGGAGTACAGGTTTGTAGCCTAGGAGCAATAAATTATTTAACCTAGGTGTGTAGTAGGCTATACCCTGTAGGTTTGTGTAAGAACACTCCATGATGTTCATACAATAACAAAATCTCCTAGTAAGGCATTTCTCAGAACTTATTCCCATTGTTAAGCCACAATGGCTGTTTTTTAAGATTCTAACAGTACAGGGCCGCGTGTGTGGTGGCTCATGCCTCTAATCCCAGCACTTTGGGAGGTCAAGGCGGATGGATCACTTGAGGTCAGAAATTCAAGACTAGCCTGAGCAGCATAGTGAAACCTTGTCTCTACTAAAAATACAAAAAATTAGCCAGGAGTGGTGGCAGGCACCTGTAATCCCAGCTACTTGGGAGGCCAAGACAGGAGAATCACTTGAACCCAGGAGTCGGAAGTTGTGGTGAGCTGAGATTGTGCCATTGCACTCCAGCCTGGGCAACAAGAGCGAGACTCTGTCTTAGAAAAACAAAAAAACAAACAAAAAAAAAACTCTAACCATACGAAAGAATAGTCCATGAAAAATTTTTTGTTTTTGTACTCTAGATCTCTGATTCTTTTTCTTCATATTTTAAGGTGACCATTGCTAACAGTTTCTTATGTTTTCTCAGAAATATTCTATTTATATATAATATAGGTACTTATAAGTATGGGTATGTGCGTGCAGGTGTACAAATGTGTGTTTGGGGTTGTCATTAAAACCAATAAATTGGCCAGGGGTGGTGGCTCACTCCTGTAATCCCAGTACTTTGGGAGGCTGAGGCGGGTGGATCACCTGAGGTCGGGAGTTTGAGATCAGCCTGACTAACACTGTGAAACCCATGTTTACTAAAAATACAAAATTAGTTGGGCATGGTGGCGCATGCCTCTGTAATCCCAGCTACTCGGAGGTTGAGGCAGGAGAATCTCCTGAACCCGGGAGGCAGAGGTTGTGGTGAGCTGAGATCACACCATTGCACTCCGGCCTGGGCAACAAGAGTGAAACGCCGCCTGAAACAAACAAACAAACAATAAATTATGTAGAATAAGTATCATGAAGCAAAACAATACAGTAGTTTTTAAATGATAAATGTTAGTTCTTTTTCCCTTTTCATGAAGGCTTCTTAAGGGCTTATGCCATCAGAAAATTCCTTTATTTTTATTTTGTAGTTTGAAATGTCGTTAATTTTCGTATCACAGAGGTTGCCTGTGTTCACATATAAGCAGAAAAGTAATTAGTATCTAACACCAGGTAATGATGTATTTCATCTTGGTTATTTGAGATTTTTCTGTACTGTGCTGTTTCATTCCATTAGCACAGTGGTATTTAAATAGAGGTGATTTTGCAATCAAGAACATTTGGGAATATGTGGAGACATTTTTGGTTGTAACATCTAGGAGAGGCTATTAACATTTACTGGATGGAATCTAGTCATGCTGCAACATGTCTACCATATGTGGGACAGCCCCCGCAACAAAGAATCATCTGGCACAAAATGCAAGTAGTACTGAGGTTAAAAAACCCTAAATTAGCATAAATAATAACGAATTAAGTATAAGTCACAGCCTCACTCATTCTTTTTTTAATTACAGTTTGTGTTGACCCTTTGTTTTGTGATTTTTAAAAATGATCCCAGCTTAGATGTTACCTAATACACAACAAATATGTATATCTGTTCTGTTTCTCAGATTCTGATCTTAAAGTATTTAGTCATTTTATCAGATAATGTTGGCATTTGTTTTGGAAGTTTTCACCTTATTTAAAAAATATACCAAAAGCAGCTGAAATCTGTGTGTTTTGTTGTCGTTGTTGTTGTTTACTAAAATGATAAGGTGATCCTCAGCTGTTCAATCTACTTTGCTGTTTTGAGGTTTGACCTGGCCCTATTCCATAATCCTTTGAGACTTAAAATCATATAGCCATCTGCCAGCTGGTAAGGTGGTAAGTAAGGATGTTTAAGAGTGTTGCCTTGCCAGATCTAGTGGCAGGCAAGTCCTATATCTAAATTAACCTTTGGGAATGAAAATCATATAGCCATCTGCCAGCTGGTAAGATAGCATCTGTCTGGACGTTCAAGAATGTTACTTTGCCAGACCTAACAGCAAGCATGCTTTCTGCTAAATTTTATCTTTACTGGACCTCCAGGATCTTTAGAACTTGTGTTAGTCAGGATTCTCCAGATAAACAGAACCAATAGGAGTAAGTAGATAGGTAGGTATAGGTAGGTGGGTGAGTGGGTAGATGATAGATAGATACACAAGGGGACCTCTGAAAGGTCATGGGAAATGTGTATTATGAAAAAACTATGCATGTTTTTCAAAAATTTTTTGTGCCAAAATAAACTTTCACAGGACCTAGTTTGAGAAACTAAGGAAGGATAAGACATCAGTTTGAAAAAATCTCCTATTAAAGCAACATGAATTCTGCTAAAATTGTAGCAAGAACAAACATAAAATTTATGGTGAAACTTGGGTGAAAGAATGGTGAAATCATTGATGATTTACAAAAAGTTTATGGGGACAATGCCTCAAAGAAATCAGCAGTTTACAAGTAGATAATTCGTTTTAAGAAAGGACAGGACAGGACAGGACAGGCGCGGTGACTTATGCCTATAATCCCAGCATTTAGGGAGGCTGAGGTGGGCAGATCATGAAGACCAGCCTGACCAACATGGTGAAACCTCGTCTCTACTAAAAATATAAAAATTAGCTGGGCATGGTGGTACGTGCCTGTAGTCCCAGCAACTTGGGAGGTTGAGGCAGGAGAAT
>NW_016107416.1:1907890-1913420 GCF_001604975.1 Cebus imitator
CCCACCTTGGCCTCCCAAAGTGTTGGAATTACAGGCATGAGCCACTGTGCCTGGCCTTCAATGGAAATTTTAAACAAATGGGATCAAGATCCTGAAGTATTTCTTGAAAAAATTGTAACAGATGAAACATGGCTTTACCAGTATATCCTGAGGACAGAGCATAATAAAAGCAGTGGCTACCAAGAGGTGGAAATGGTCCAGTCAAACCAAAGTGGACCAGTCAAGAGCAAAGGTCATGGCAACAGTTTTTTGGGATCTCAGACATTTTGCTTGTTGATTTTCTGCAGGGCCAAAGAATGATAACATTTGCTTATTATGAGAATGTTTTGAGAAAGTTAGTCAAAGCTTTAGCAGAAAAACACTAGAGAGAGCTTTGCTAGAAAGTCCTTCTCCACCATGACCATATTCCTGGTCATTCCTGTGATCAAACAAGGGCAATTTTTCAAGAGTTTCAGTGGAAAATCATTAGGCATTTACCCTATAGTCCTGATTTGGCTCCTTCTGACTTCTTTTTGTTTCAAAATCTTTTTTTTCTTTTATTTTTTTGAGAAAGCATCTTGCTCTGTCACACAGGCTGGAGTGCAGTGGCTGGCACATTCTTGGCTTACAGCAGCCTTGACCTCTAGGGCTCAAGCAAGCCTCCTACCTCAGCCTCTCAAGTAGCTGGGACTACAGGTGCACCACCATGCCCAGCTAATTTTGTTTACTTTTTGTAGAGATGAGGTCTCACTATGCTGCTCAGGCTGGGCTCAACTCCTGGACTCAAGTAATCCTCCCACCTCAGCCTCCCAAAGTATTGGGATTACAGTATGAGCCACTGTGGCCAGCTGTTTCCTAATCTTAAAAAAATCTTTAAAGAGCACCCATTTTTCTTCAGTTAATAATATAAAAAAGATTACATTGACATGGTTAAATTCCCAGGACCTTCAATTCTTTAGGGATAGAGGAAATGGCTTGTATCATCACTTATAAAAGTGTCTTGATCTTGATGCAGCTATGTTGAGAAATAAAATTTATATATTTTATTTTTTTGAGATAAGACCTTGCTCTGTCCTGTCTCAGGTTGCAGTGCAGTGGCATGGTCATGACTCATTGCAGCCTCGACCTCCTGGGCCCAGCAATCCTCTCACTCAGGCATCCCCCTCACCCCACCTGCCACAATAGCTGAGACTATAGATGCTGCACACCATTACACCTGGCTAATTTTTGTATATTTTGTAGAGATGGGGTTTTGCCATGTTGCCCAGGCAGATCTCAAACTCTTGGGGCTCAAGCGATCTGCCTGCCTCAGCCTCTCAAAGTGCTAAGATTACAGGTGTGAGCCACCGCACCTGGCCTATTTTTATCTTTTAATTTCATTTTTCCACAAATTTTTTGAAGTCCTCTTATGTAAGAGGAGATTTATTATGGGAATTAGTTCACATGATTTTGGAGGCCGAGAGGTCCATGATATGCTATCTGCAAGCTGCCGGAGGACTAGGAAAGCTCGTGATGTAATTTGGTCTGAGTTCAAAGGCCTCAGAACCCGGGAAACCAGTGTTTTAACTCCCAATCCAAGGCTGGAGTCCTGAGAACTGGGTGGGCACTGGTCTAGGCCCTGAAGTCCTTAGCTCTGATATTTAAGGGCAGAAGATTGATGATTCAGCTCAAGAAGTAATAGAAAATATACCCTTCCTTTACTTTTTTGTTCTATTGCTCAAGAAGTAATAGCAAATATACCCTTCCTTTACTTTTTTGTTCTATTCAAGCCCTCAACAGATTGGATGACACCCATCCACATGATGTGGGGCATATCTTCTTTACTTAGTCTATTGATTGAAATACTCTTCCAGAAATACCTCTTAGACACACCCAGAAATAGTATTTTACCAGGCATCTGAGCATCCAGCTAAGTTGATACATAAAATTAACCCACACAGCGCTATTAGTAATATACTTTTTCTTTGGAAATTGGCAGTTAGATGGTAAAAGTGGAACCTAGTGGCTATATAGCCAGTCATGTAAAAGTATAGCACATGAAATTTTTTACAGTACATAATGTTTGATAATGATAATAAATGAGTATGTTACTGGTTGTGTGTTTACTACATTTAGACTTCTTAATCATTATTTTAGATTATTATACTCCTTCTACTTATAAACAAAAAAGTTACTACAAAACAGCCTCAGACAGGTTTTAAAGAAGAAGATGTTGCAAAAGAAGGCATTGTTATCATAGACATGATAGTTCCATGAATGTTGCTGTCCTTGAAAACCTACCAGTGGGACAAAATGTGGAAGTAGATGTTAGTGATATTGATAAGTCCGACCCTGTGAGGCCCAGGTTAATGTGTATGTTTGTGTCTTAGTTTTTCACAAAAAAAGCTTAAACATTTTTTTGAGACGGAGTTTCACTCGTGTTACCCAGGCTGGAATGCAATGGCGCAATCTCGGCTCACCGCAACCTCCGCCTCCTGGGTTCAGGCAATTCTCCTGCCTCAGCCTCCTGAGCAGCTGGGATTACAGGCACGCGCCACCATGCCAAGCTAATTTTTTGTAGCTTTAGTAGAGACGGGGTTTCACCGTGTTGACCAGGATGGTCTCTATCTCTTGACCTCGTGATCCACCCGCCTTGGCCTCCCAAAGTGCTGGGATTACAGGCGTGAGCCACCGCGCCCGGCAACATTTTTAAATAGAAAAAAGCTTACAGAATATAAGGAAAGAAAATATTTTTTATGCCTGTAATCCCAGCAATTTGGGAGGCTGAGGTAGGCAGCTTGCTTGAGCTTGGGAGTTCCAGATCAGCCTGGGCAACATCGTGAGCCCCCTTCTCTACAAAAAAATTCAAAAATAAGTTGGGTAGGCTGGGTGCGGTGGCTCACACCTGTATTTCCAGCACTTTGGGAAACCAAGGCAGGCAGATCACCTGAGGTCAGGAGTTCGAGATCAGCCTGGCCAACATGGTGAAACTCTGTCTCTATTGAAAAAAAAAAAAAAAAATTAGCTGGATATAGTTGTGCGCACCTGTAGTCCCAGCTACTTGGGAAGGTAAGGCAGGAGAATCGCTTAAACCCAGGAGGCAGAGGTTGCAGTGAGCCGAGATCGTGCCGCTGCACTCCAGTCTGGGCAACAGAGCCAGATCCTGTCTCAAAAAAGAGGCTAGGCACTGTGACTCACACCTATAATCTGAACACTTTGGGTGACTGAGGCGGGTGAATCACCTGTGGTCAGGAGTTCGAGACCACCCTGGCCAACATGGTGAACTGCATCTCTAAATACAAAAATTAACCAGATGTGGTGGCAGTCAGCTGTAATTGCAGCTACTCGGGGGAGGCTGAGGCAAGAGAATCGCTTGAGCCTTTGAGGTGGAGGTTGCAGTGAGCTGAGATCATGCCACTGCGCTCCAGCCTGGGGGATAGAGCAAGAAGAGAAAAAAAAAAAAAAGAAAGGAAATATTTTTGTATAGTTGTACAATGTGTTTGTGTTTTAAGCTAAGTGTTTTATTGCAAGAGTAAAAATGTTTAAAAAGTTAAAAATCACAAGTAAAAAAGTTAGAGTAAGCTAAGGCTAATTTATTACTGAGAAAAGAAAAAAAAAATTTTTTTTTTTTTGAGATGGAGTTTCACTTTTGTTAACCAGGCTGGAGTGCAATGGCGCAATTTTGGCTCACTGCAACCTCTGCCTCCTAGGGTCAAGCGATTCTCCTGCCTCAGTCTCCCAGGTAGCTGGGACTACAGCGTGCACCACTGTGCCCGGCTAATTTTGTATTTTTAGTAGAGACAGCGTTTCTCCATGTTGGTCAGGCTGGTCTTGAACTCCTGACCTCAGGTGACATACCCGCCTTGGCCCCCGAAAGTGCTGGGATTATAGGCGTGAGCCACTGCACCCGGCCTTTTATTTATTTGTTTGTTTATTTTTAGAAAAATTTAAAAAATAAAACTAATGTTGTCTAAGTATAGTGTTTATGAAGTTTACAGTAGGGTACATTACTGTCCTAGGCCTTCACATTCACTTACTGCTCACACATGGACCTAGAGCAACTTCTAGTCCTATAAGCTGCATTCATGGTAAGTGGCCTATACAGGCATACCATATTTTATCTTTTCATACTGTATTTTTGCTGTACTTTTTCTATGTTTAGTTACACTGGTACTATTGTGTTATAACAGGCTACGGTATTCAGTATAGCAGCTGTTCAACTAACTTATAGCCTAGGAGTAATAAGTTATACCATATAGCCTAGGTATGTAGTAGGCTCTGTCATCTAGGTTTGTGTAAGTACACTCTGTGATATTCATACAATGAAGTCACCTAAGAACAAATTTCTCAGAACATATTTCTGTCATTAAGTCACACGTGACTGTCTTAAGTATTGTTCCATGAAATTTTTTAGTTTTATGTTTATTATTGTTTGCACTTGGTCATAATTCAAAAAAAGCATTTCTTACACTACATTTCTTTCTACACTAAGTTAACTATAAAAATGGTACATCACTGGTAATACTGATAATTAAATTGGCCATTTTCATGAAAACTTAGGTTTATCTTGGCCAGGCACAGTGGCTCACGCCTGTAATCCCAGCATTTTGGGAGGCTGAGGCGGGCGAATCCCTTGAGCCCAGGAGTGAGAGACCAGCCTGGGTAACATGGTGAAACCCCATCTGTACGAACAAAATACAAAAAAATTAGTCAGGCATGATAGCCTGTGCCTGTGGTCTCAGCTACTTGGGGTCCTGAGGAGGGTGGATCACCTGAGCCCAGGTGGTTGAGGCTGCAGTGAGCACTGATTGTGCCACTGCACTCCAGCCTGAGCAATAGAGTGAGACCCTGTCTCAAAAAACAAAAACCCCAAAACCGAAAAAAACTCTTAGTTTTATCTTGACAAACACATCTAATTTGCTTTTAAGCTTTTAAAATGGAAACAATGGATGGCCTATCTTTTGAATTAGTGAGCTTGCCACCCCTGAAAACCTCTAAGTAGATTATCTGTCAGAGATGTTACATGTAGGATGAATTCCTGCTTTATTATGGAAAATTTGACTTCTAGTTCTAAGTAATATTTTGTAATTCTAACTTATATATGTGGTCCTATTCCTAGAAAATGATGTATCCTTTTTGTACAGTTTTTCCAGTGGTACTGAAAATAATTTCAGCCCGAATCGGTTTTATTAAACTTGCAAGTTTTCCAAGAAACATGACTTTAGAATTCTTTACTAGGCCTTTGCAAAATATTTCACCTTGCAGTAGGAATTGTTTTCTACTCATATATCTTTTTTCCTTATTTCCATGCTTTCCCATTTTATTCAAATGGAAAATTTTTCTCTTTAGTCAATTAGCATTTTCATTAAATACTCTAAATTTACCTCTTTAGGATTTCCAACCTGATCATTTGTATCTCTTCTTATATTTTCAGTTGTTGCAATAAATTTTAACCTGTTTTATGTTATTTTATAAAATGGTTTTTTTTTTTTTTTTTGAGACGGAGTTTCACTCATGTTACCCAGGCTGGAGTGCAATGGCGCGATCTCGGCTCACCGCAACCTCCGCCTCC
>NW_016107416.1:1919865-1924333 GCF_001604975.1 Cebus imitator
CCTCCGCCTCCCGGGTTCAGGCAATTCTCCTGCCTCAGCCTCCTCAGTAGCTGGGATTACAGGCACGCACCACCATGCCCAGCTAATTTTTTGCATTTTTAGTAGTGACGGGGTTTCACCATGTTGACCAGGATGGTCTCGATCTCTTGACCTCGTGATCCACCCGCCTCAGCCTCCCAAAGTGCTGGGATTACAGGCTTGAGCCACCGCGCCCGGCCTACATCAAGATTTTTTAAGACCTTAGTTAGGTGTGTTCTATATGTGAACACTTTTGTGGTGAAATGTTTTGTGGAGATCACCAGTGATTTGTAGAACACTGTAGATGTTCTTAACTGTTCTATGTAATTTTGGATGATATGGTGCACTGTTTAATTTACTTCTTTTCCTCTAGAACTAACTCTACATTTGGAAGTAGTATATCTTATTTTTTTAATATTCAATAACAAAACCAAATAATCTTTTTAGTGAATTAGACTTTATTTATTTATTGAGTTGGAGTTTTGCTCTTGTTGCCCAGGCCGGAGTGCAATGGCGCAATCTCGGCTCATTGCAACCTCCACCTCCCAGACCCAAGCAATTCTCCTGCCTCAGTCTCCTGAGTAGCTGGGCTTACAGGCATGCTCCACCACGCCCAGCTAATTTTGTATTTTTAGTAGAGGTGGGGTTTCACCATGTTTGTCAGGCTGGTCTCGAACTCCTGACCTCAGATGATCCACCACCTTGGCCTCCCCAAGGGCTGGGATTACAGGTTAGAGCCACTGCACTTGGCCTAGACATATTTTAAAGAGTAGTAAGTATGTACATACTGGCTGTGTTGCGTCAGCATATATTTATTTATTTATATTTGTATTTATTTATTTATTTAGTTGTTTAAGACAGAGTCTCACCCTGTCTCCTAGTCTGGAGTACAGTCGGGTGATCACAGCTCACTTCAGCCTCTACCTCCCAGGTTCAAGCAGTTCTTCTGCCTCAGCCTCCTGAGTAGCTGGGACCACAGGCATGCACCACTATGCCTTGCTAATTTTTGTATTTTTAGTAGAGATGGGGTTTTACCATGTTGGCCAGGATGGTCTCGAACTCTGATCTCAGGATTCACCCACCTTGGCTTCCTGAAGTGCTGGGATTACAGGCATGAGCTGCTGCACCTAGCCATACATTTTAAAAAATGGAGTTACATTATGCTGTTGTCTTTTCCCTTTAAAAATATATCATAGATTGGCCAGGCACGGTGGCTCACGGCTCTAATCCCAGCACTCTGGGAAAGGCCAAGGCAGTCGGATCATGAAGTCAGGAGCTCGAAATCAGCCCGGCCAATATAGTGAAACCCTGTCTCTACTAAAAATACGAAAAAATTAGCTGGGCGTGGTTGCATGTGCCTGTTCTCCCAGCTACTCAGGAGGCTGAGGCAGGGGAATCACTTGAATCTGGGAGATGGAGGTTGCAGTGAGCTGAGATCGTGCCCCTGTACTCCAGCCTGGTGACACAGCAAGACTCTGTCTCAAGATAAATAAAAAAATGAAAAAAAAATTTAAAAGTATAGATACAGTAGATTTTGCCCCCATGTCAACAAATCAAATCTAAACAGTTTTTCATGGCTGCGTAGTATTTTATTTTGGGGTATATTATGATTTTGATAACCTAATACATTGGTAGAGAACTGATTACTGGCTGGGTGCATTGGCCTGTAATCCCAACACTTGGAGAGGCCAAGGTGGGAGGATTGCTTGAACAAGTTTGTATAACATGGCAAGACCCCATTATCTACAAAATGTGTTTATAGAACTAGACAGTCATGGTGGCATGTGCCTGTAGTACCAGCTACTCAGGAGGCTGAGCTGGGAGGATCCCTTGAGCCCATGAGTTCGAGGCTGTTACTGCACCATTGCACTCCAGCTTGGGTGACAGAGCAAGACCCTGTCTCACACACACACAAAGAGAGAACTGATTATCAGTGTTTACTATTATAAATATGCTCCAGGAAGTACATATATTTATATATTTGTTCTTTTTTTATATAAAAATTTGAAAGGGAATTTGGGGTCTTAGGAACAGCTATATTTAAAATTGTTATTTTCTGATACTCTCCAGGAAGGTTATAGAAAATTATGTAGGTTAAGAATATTTCTAGGATATTCAAAATTTAGTCCTCTTTTAAGAGTAGCTAATGAGGATGGCCACCCATTGCAACATGGGTTGAAAAATAGAGTCACTCAAAGCCATCTCATGGAATTCTTATTTATTTGTTTATAGGTTAATGACTTGTGTATTTACATCATTAGAATATAAACACCTTGAGGGTAGGTGGGCACTGTCTTAATTCTAGCATATTTCCCGGTTTGGAATACTGCTTGGCACATAACAGGCACTTAATAAGTATTTGGCTGTTTAATGACTGATTTTTATGTAGATTCCAGGATATATATAAGCCTCTTAGAGGCTTGAGCCTGGCTTATCTGCTTTTCTGCGGTTTAGCTGTTGCTCTGAATTAGGGGAGAACAATATATCTTATTGCTGTCTTTAGAGAGCTTGGATTACCAGATATATTTTGTCAGCTTAGAATTGGGGGGTGGGTGTGTATGTGTGTGTCTGTGTATGTGGGTGTGTGGGTGTGTGTGTGTGTTTGTTTTAATCAGTTTTGGCTGCCTTTCTCTTTAGGTGTCTGTACAAAAAAGAGTTAACAGGCCTGGGCCGGGTGTGGTGGCTCATGCCTTGTAATCCCAGCACTTTGGGAGGCTAAGGCAGGCAGATTGCCTGAGGTCAGAAGTTGGAGACCAGCCTGACCAACATGGAGAATCACCCCGTCTCTGCTAAAAATACATTAGCCAGGCGTGGTGGTGCATGCCTGTAATCCCAGCTTCTTAGGAGGCTGAGGCAGGAGAATCGCTTGAACCCAGGAGGCAGAGGTTGCAGTGAGCTGAGATTGCGCTATTGCACTCCAGCCTAGGCAACAAGAGCTAAACTCCGTCTCAAAAACAAAAACAAAACAAAACAAAACAAAAAAAACAGGCTTGAGACTGCTATCCTTAGAATGGCCTGCTTGCAACTTGACCCTCAGCTGGCATCTAGGAATTTAGATTTGGGGAGTGTTCCCACCATTCCCAAACTGCCATGAGTTGTTTACTTTGCCTAAAATGTTTGTGCAAACAATATGGAAACAATATGGTTTCTACTGAATGCCTCCCTTTCTTCTGGGAATTTTGATACCTGCTAGGCTAAGTGTGCCTATGTGACCAACCCTGGGAATAAAAACTTTGGACACTGAGTCTCTAATGAGCTCCCTTGGTTAAACAACATTTCACTTCTGGAGGAATTAAATGCACCCTATATAACTCCGTGGGGAAAAGACTGTTGAAAGTTTACACCTGGTTTTCTCCTGACTTTAATTCATATGTCTTTTCCTGTTGCTGATTTTGGTTTGTATTATTTTACTGTAATACATTATAGTCTTGAGGCGGGGCGCGGTGGCTCATGCCTGTAACCCCAGCACTTTGGGAGGCTGAGGTGGGCAGATTGCCTGAGATCAGGAGTTCGAGACCAGTCTGGCCAACATGGTGATTCCCCATCTCTACCAAAAATACAAAAAAATTAGCCAGGCATGGTGACATGTGCCTGTAATCCCAGCTACGCCAGAGGCTGAGGCAAAAGAATTGCTTGAACCAGGAAGGTAAAGGTTGCAGTGAGCCGAGATCACGCCACTGCACTCCAGCCTGGGTGACAGAGCGAGACTCCGTCTCAAAAAAAAAAGAAAAAGAAAAAGAAAAGAGAAGTACATTATAGCCTTGAGTACGACTATGTGCTGAATTTGGTCTCAGGGATCTCCAATACAACATCAAATTTGAGGACATCCTGACAGTACCTTATGAAGATTTTAATCTTTTTCTACTACGATCTTTTTCTGATATCATGAGAATGCTCAGCAGAATGACAGTTTAATCTGTTGTTTTCTGGATATAGGAATATATAAATTAAGGGATAAATATTTCATTTTTGAAAGGATTATTTGCTTTACAAAAGATTTCACCATAACATTGGAAAAATAGACTGTCTTGATTTATTATAATTGAATTTAGAAATTTGAGTTTACGCCAAATTTTATAGGGACAGTTATGTTAGATTAAGATACTCTGTTTTTCATATATTTCACAACAGAATTTGTGATACTCTGAAATTTCAGTTGTATTTGTCCTGAGAAGTTTGTCTTTTGGGAAAGGAATACTGTTGCTTCAGTTATTTAGTTATTTGCCCCATTACTGTAAGGTTCCTGTGTTTTTTATTTTAGATAGTTCATTTTGACACTTAGATAAACAGAAGCCAAACACACAAGCATGCCCAGAATTAGTCCCTGAACTTCATTCCAGGGTAAAGATAAGGCATTTAGACTTCTCCAGTACAGATAAATATATTACAACTACTGAAAATGGGTGTTATGTGACTTTTGTATTTTTAGAAATAAAATGACAGTGAAGGT
>NW_016107416.1:1924421-1929308 GCF_001604975.1 Cebus imitator
CACCACCATGCCCAGCTAATTTTTTGTATTTTTAGTAGAGACGGGGTTTCACCATGTTGACCAGGATGGTCTCGATCTCTTGACCTCGTGATCCAACTGCCTCGGCCTCCCAAAGTGTTGGGATTACAGGCTTGAGCCACCGTGCCCGGCAGTGAAGGTCTTAAAACATTTCTATCAACAAAAGTGAAGGGAAAATTTATATTCATACATAGATCCTACTTTTCAATTATAGATTAAGCCCAGGATTCTGTGACTCAGTAACACCTTTTAATAACATGCATGAAAAATATTTAAATTCCCTGAACTATATGTTATCTTGTTCAGCTCTACATTGTGTCTTGCCTTTTAAAAAATGGACTTTATGGCTGGGCATGGTGGCTAATGCCTGCAATCCTAGCACCTTGGGAGGCCGAGTGGGGCGGATTGCCTGAGCTCAGGAGTTCGTGACCAGCCTAGGCAACACAGTGAAACCACATCTCTACTAAAATAATACAAAAAAATTAGCCAGGCATGGCAGTGTGCGCCTGTAGTCCCAGCTACTTGGAAGGCTGAGGCAAGGGAATTGCTTGAACCCAAGAGGCAGAGGTTGCAGTGAGCTGAGATGGCGCCACTGCATTCCAGCCTGGGAGACAGAGCCAGATTCCATCTCAAAAAAAAAAAAAAAAAAAAAAAAAAAAAAAAAAAAAAAAAAAAAAAAAAAAGGACTTCATTGAGGTATAAACTGCATATATTTAAAATGTACAATTTTGATGAGTTTTTATAATTTTATGTAGTAATGAAACTCCCCACCATACTCAGGATATAGTACATTTTTATCATCCCCTAAAGATTCCTTATCCCTCTTTGTATTCTATTCTCCCCTTGCCCTTGGCACCAGGCAATGACTGATCTGCTTGAGATTACTTGGTATTTTCTGTTATTTCATATGAATGGAATCTATATGCAGTTGTGATGTCTTTTGCTTTGCACAATGTTTTTGGTATTATCCATATTGTTATATATATCAGTAATCTATTCCTTTTATTGCTCAATAGTTACTTAGGTGGTTATATCACATTTTGTTGACCTGTTCACCAATTTATAAACAAACCACTATTGTACGAGTTTTTGTGTGATATATAATTTCGTTTGATGGCATGCTCTGTATTTTTGTGTTTTTTTGTTTTTGTTTTTTTTTAAAAAAAGCAGAGATTGGTTCTAGTAGCCAGGCATTGTGGCTTGTGCCTGTCATTCCAACTGTTCCAGAGACCAAGGCAGGAGGATCACTTGAGCCCAGGAGTTCAAGTCTAGCCTGGGCAACATAGCAAGACTCTGTCTCTTAAAATAATTGGTTCTAATAGTTCTTCTTGTTAGTGCCAAAGGGGGAAAGCAGCACAGCAATCATTTACTTATTCAGTATATACTTATTGAATGCCAAGTATAATGCCATGTGCTAAAGACACATTGGTGAACACGGACTCAGCCCCTGCTCTTATTTAGCTTATACTTTAATAAATAAGCTAAGCACATTACTACTATACTTTAATAAAGAAGCTAAGCACATTTCTTACTCTACGTAGTAAGAAATATGGGGATTGTGTGAATAAGTATAGAATGTTATGGAAGCTTATGATAGAGAATCCTGCCTCAATGGTCTGGGGTGATTAGGGTAGGATTCTCGGAGAAATGTTTAAGAGGAACAGGAAGAGGCTGGGCACGGTGGCTCACACCTGTAATCTCAGCACTTTGGGAGGCTGAAGTGGGTGGATCACGAGATCAGGAGATTGAGACCATCCTGGCTAACACGGTTAAAACTTGTCTCTACTAAAAATTCAAAAAATTAGCTGGGCATAGTGGCACACGCCTCTAGTGCCAGCTACGTGGGAGACTGAGGCAGGAGAATCACTTGAACCGGGGAAACGGAGGTTGCGGTGAGCTGAGATCATGCCATTGCACTCCAGCCTGGGCAACAAGAGTGAAACGCCTTCTCAAAAAAGAAGAAAAAAAGGAACAGGAAGTAAATAAATGAGGCATTCCAGGTAAAGAGAACAGATGCATGAAGGCCTTAAGATGAAAAAGAGAATGGCACTTTATGTGTGCTATTTGGATAAGGCTGGAGGGATTTGCAGTTTCTAGATTATGTGGGTCCTTGTACGACATCTTAAGGATTTTGAAAATTTTCCTGAAGTGGTAGGAAATCACTAAAAGATTTCAAGCAAGGAAGTGACGTGGTCAAATTGTGGATCTTATTGTTGCAGCTTAACATATATGGTCATTGTTTTTTTAGTCAATTCTTTATAATCCCTTCATTTCCAGAAATTCTGCCCATTATTTAAAATTCTATTACTTCTAATAATAATTTTTAGTAATGCTAGGTATATACCTAAAAGGAAGGAAGTCAGTATATCAAAGAGATGTTTGCACTGCCCTGTTTGCTTCAGCAATGTTCACAATAGTCAAGATTTGGAAGCAACCTAAGTGCCCGTCAATAGGTGAATGAAGAAAGAAAATGTGGTACCTATACACAGGGGGTACTATTCAGCCATAACAAAGAATGAAATTCTGTCATTTGCAATAACATGGATTGGAGGACACTGTGTTAAGTGAGCCAGGCACATAAAGACAAACTTTGCATGTTCTTACTTGTTTGTGGGAGCTCGAAATTAAAACAAACTCATGGAAATAGAGTAGAAAGATGGTTACCAGAGGTTGAGAAGAATAGTGGCAGAGGGAGTGAAGACAGGGCAGAAGTGGGGATGGTTAATGAGTACAAAAATATGATTAGATGGAATGAATAAGATCTAATATTTGATAGCACAACAAGGTGACTACAGTCAATAGTTTATTGTACATTAAAAATCTAGGAGTATAATTGGGTTGTTCATAACATGAAAGATAAATGCTTAAGGGGGTGCATATGCCATTTACCCTGATGTGATTGTTAAAGCATTGCATTTCTGTATCAGAATATTTCATGTACCTCATATATACCTAGTATGTACCCACAAAAATTAAAAAATTTTTAGCAATAGATGCTATCAAGAAGATGAGCAAAATGTTACAGTAAGACTGGGACCTCTACTCATTTTCTTATTTTCTTATTTCTGAATAAGTAAAAAATTTTTTTATATTTTTGTGAGATAGGGTCTCCATCAGCTGGAATACAGTGGCATGAACTCAGCTCACTGCAATCACCACCTCCCAGACTAAAGTGATCCTCCCACCTCAGCCTCCCAAGTAGCTGGGACTGCAGGCACACACCACCACACCTGGCTGATTTTTGTATTTTTGGTAGAGATAGGGTCTTGCCATGCTGCCTAGGCTGGTCTCAAACTCTTGAGCTCAAGCAAACTGCCGACCTTGGGCTCTCAAAGTTCTGGGATTACTGGGGTGAGCCACTGTACCTGGTCCTGAATATGTAGAATTTAAATATCCAGATACTACTGGAATACTAAAGTTTTAACTTACCATTTATGTAAGAAAAGGCTACTTGCTGGAAGTAAATTCGGGGAGAAGGCAAGAGGCCTGGTGTATGATTTTTGGTTATAGTTCATACCCAAGTAACTTACCTAATAACTTTTTATCTAGTTACTTGTTATCTAATAACTTGTTAGGTTTTTAAGCATTCATTTATAGTACTTGCTCTGAGGTTATGAAAAGAAAGTCTTTTTGGAGAAGCAGGGATTATCAGACCAATTTACAGTTGTGCTTTGATGGGCAAAACCAAAACATGATTACGATTTGACTATTTTGTTTATATACAGCACCTAGTATATTTATATAAACTATATAGAGCTGCACTATCTAAAACAGCACTAGAGACATGTGGTTATATTAGTTGGCTTGGACTGCCACAACAAAATACAATAGACTCGATGTCTTAAAACAACAGCAATTTATTTTTTCACAGCTCTGGAAGCTGGGAAGTCCAAGATCAAGGTGCTGGATGATTTGGATCCCTGTTGAGGGCTCTATTCCTGGCTTGCAGATGGCCACCTTCTCTCTGTCCTCACATGGCATAGAGAGAAGGAAGCAAGCTCTGCGGTGTCTATTCTTACAGGGTACTAATCCTATCTCATGACGTTCTTGAAACTTAATTACTTCCAGAGGCTCCATCTCCAAATAACATCACATTGTGGGTTAGGTTTCAATATGTGAATTTGAGGGAAACACAATTCAGTCTTATAGCACTGGCAATTCAAATTTACATTTCAATTAATTAAGATTAAAACAATATTAAAAATTCAGTTCCTTAGTCACTAGTCATATTTCAAGTGCATAATATCCAAATAAGGTGACTGAGAGTGATGGTTCACACTTTAATCCTAGCACTTTGGGAGGCCGAGGCAGGAGGACTGATGGAGCCCAAGAGATTGAGACCAGCCTGGGCAACATAGCCAGACCCCATCTCCATCCAAAAAAATAAAAAATACAACTACTGGCTACTGTATTGGACAATGTAGATGATAGGATATTTCCATTTTCACAGAAAATTATATTGGATAGTGCTGATGTCATATATGGAAGCTTGTCGTGATAGTTATTGATCACATGAAAGAGGTTAGTGCTATTTTGAGTGAGAAACAATGCTGTGATTGTGCCTTACTTGAAATCTGTTTTCCTCAGTAAAAATCTATTATAATGAACTCCATTTAGAAGTGTAGAGTTTTTTGTTTGTGGGGAATGATTAGTTTTATTTTAAAGTGATTTTTGGCCCAAAATGATTAGTTTTATTTTTAGGTATTTTTGGGTCCAACTATTTGCTGTATTATTTTCATGGTATGTTCTTTTGTGTACTTTTTATTTTAAAATTAGAGTAGTATTGCTAATTACTTGTTTTAGATCTCATCACAAAGGACACTATTATTGGTTCTATTTATATAGCACTTTCCTTTTTTTTTTTTTTTT
>NW_016107416.1:1929843-1931257 GCF_001604975.1 Cebus imitator
TCTGTCACCAGGCTGGAGTGCAATGATTCGATCTCAGCTCACTGCAACCTCTGCCTCCCGGGTTCAAGTAGTTCTCCTGCCTCAGCCTCCTGAGTAGCTGGGACTACAGGCATGTGTCACCATGCCCACCTAATTTTTTTATTTTTAGCAGAGACGAGGTTTCAGTATGTTGGCCAGGCTGGTCTCGAACTCCTGACCTCGTGATCCACCTGCCTTGGCCTCCCAAAGTATAGGCGTGAGCCACCGCGCCCAGCCTTATGTTCATGATAAATGAGTATAGCTCATTTATCATGAACATGACATAATAGTTGTTCATGACTATTATCTATTTCCAGTGATTTCTTCATCAATATATACTTAAAATGACTTTTTTTTTAGAATAGAAGAAACAGAAAAATGACATAAAGATACATTATTTTTAGCAAACAATAACATAAAGATATGTTATATTATTTGTAGCAAGGTTAAATACAGAGAAAGAGATAGATAAAGTACTATAGATAAGCCATTAAAGTTTTTGGAAACCTATGCTAATTTTCCTGTGTCATACTTTCATTTTTTCCCCCAACATCAAATAATAGAATGAGACACTTCTACTCAAAGGACAAGACATAGGTTGCAAATCTGACTTTTTCGTTTTTTATGTTTTTTTTTTTTTAGATGGAAGTTTGCTCTGTCACCCAGGCTGGAGTGCAGTGGCATGATCTTGGCTCACTGCAACCTCCACCTCCCAGGCTCAAGCAATCCTCCCACCTTAGCCTCCCGAGTAGCTGGGATTACAGGCATGTGCCACCACTACTGGCTAATATTTCTGTAGAGATGGGTTATGCTCTGTTGCCCAGGCTGGACTTGGAACTCCTGGATTCAAGTGATTCTCCTGCCTAAGCCTCCCTAGTAGCTGGGATTACAGGCATGTGCCACCACTACTGGCTAATTTTGTATTTTTAGTAGAGACGGGGTTTCTTCAAGTTGGTCAGGCTGGTCCCGAACTCCTGACCTCAGGTGATCTGCCCACCTCAGCCTCTCAAAGTGCTGGGATTACAGGCGTGAGCCACTGCACCCGGCCATAATGATACTTTTTGTTTTAAGCATTTATTGGCCGTATCTGTAATACTAATTTTTAAAAATTTTGAGCTGGACAGAGTTGCCTGCAATCCCAACACTTTGGGAGGCCAAGGCAAGAGGATCGCCTGAGTCCAGGAGTCTGTGACCAGCCTGGGCAACATAGCGAGACCCTGTGTCTACAAAATTATAAAAAATTAGCCAGGCTTGATGGCATGTACCTGTGGTCCCAGCTACTCAGGAGACTCAGGTGGAAGGATCACTTGAGCCCAGGAGGTGGAGGTTGCAGTGAGCCAAGGTTGTGCCATTGCACTCAAGCTGGGCGATAGAGTAAGACCCTGTCTCAAAAAAA
>NW_016107416.1:1933145-1934671 GCF_001604975.1 Cebus imitator
AAAAAAAAAAAAAAAAATTTTTTTTTTTCTTTTTAAATTGAATGCTTAATGCCCTTTATTCTATCTTTGTTAGTGTGCTCAGTTAGAATTTGGCCTCTGCTCTATTCTGTCAGATTTTCCTCTTTATCCTCTCTGTATCTCTGAGTTTAACAGATGTTTAGAGTAGACGATAACCAGTGGTGATTGTTTCTTTCATATGCACATTTATCTTTATTCACAAAGCTGGCTTTCTTTTTATTTGACATGTATATTTTTTGCATTCTCTAAACCAATTTTCTTATACATTTGGGGCTTCAACTTGTTTCTGCCAATAAGCAGACTTATTTATAATTACAATTTGTATGCCTGCCAAATCTTCTCTGTGTACAAACTGGTTATCACTAGGTTCTAAAAAGTTTTTATAGAGTTAATTTGAAAAACTGTTCTTCATAATTGTGTACAGTTTCTAGAGTTTTACATTTATGGACTTACCTTGCATGCAGTATCTTGAAGATAGAAAAAGTGTAGGCTGTCCTCAAAATGTTGGAGTGAGAAAGTAAGATGTCTTGTTGCCAAATATAAAGTTGTTTTTATACTGTCTCTGCTCAAAACCCTTTTTATTTTTCTCCTTTAAGCCTTCCTTTTTGATTGAGTGGACTCTGTTCTCTTCTGAGGTTATAGTTTTTTGGATACTTGTTTAGCAAACTTTTTGTCAGCTACTTGGCAGCTCACTTCCACAACCCTCACACTCCTCTTTTTACCTAATTTTAGTTGTTTGGCAAACATCTGTAATTTTGTACAACTTGGGCAAAAATGATTTATCAATGTAGCTGTATAACTGTTAAATAAAAATAATAGAAATTATACATCATGAAAAATGGAACCTTATTAAGAATTTTCTTTAAATAACTTTAAGTTCAGGGGTACATGTGCAGGTTTGTTATATAGGTAAACTTGTCATGGGTGTTTGTTATACAGATTATTTTGTCACCCAGATATTAAGCCTAGTATGCATTAGTTCTTTTTCCTGATCCTCTCCCTCCTCCCACCCTTTGGTGGCCCCAGTGTATGGGGTTCCCCTCTATGTGTCCATGTGTTGTCATCATTTATCTACCTTTTATAAGTGAGAACATGCGGTATTTGGTTTTCTGTTCCTATTAGTTTGCTAAGGATAATGGCTCCAAAACGATGCAAACTCTGGAAGACAACCTAGGCAATACCATTCTGGACATAGGAACAGGCAAAGGTTTTATGATGACACCAAAAGCAATTGCAACAAAAGCAAAAATTGACAAATGGGATCGAATTAAACTTAAGAGCTTCTGCATGGCAAAATGAACTATTAACAGGGTAAACAGACAACCTACAGAATGGGAGTAAATTTTTGCAAACTATGCATCTGACAAAGGTGTAATATCCAGCCTCTATAAGGAGCTTAAACAAATTTACAAAAAGAAAACAACCCCATTAAAAAGTGGGCAAAGGCCGGGCGCGGTGGCTTACGCCTGTAATCCCAGCACTTTGGGAGGCCAAGGCGGGTGGATCAC
>NW_016107416.1:1935756-1938601 GCF_001604975.1 Cebus imitator
AAAAAAAAAAAAAAAAAAAAAAAAAAAAAAAAAGAAATCATGTACCCATTCATAGTTACTCTTTGTATAATTAGTTTACCATACCTAATAATGTATGTAACTTTGTATAACTGACTATAAAATATGATAAAAGTAAGTACTATGCAATTTCCAAAATTATTCAGCCTCTAGGTTTGTTTGTTTTGAAGGCTTGATAATTTTGAACATGGACATTTTCTTTGATGATATTTCCCTATTTGGACACCAAAATTATTTAATAGAAGAAAGAGTGGTGAGAATAATCTGAGTAGGAGGGGATGCTTTTGGGAACGAGTTTTAAAATTTCAAATGAATTCATGAACGGAAGAAAGTCATTGAATATAAAATTACAAATTTATTTAAAGATTTCAGTTCAAATAATAGGGAAATTTATAAAGTCATTCAAATAAGACTAAGATTTTATATAATAATATTTTGGAAAGATTAAATAATTTGTCATTCTTTAATTTCCTTTATTTTAGCTTCGCAGAATCAAGAACGGCTATGTGCATTTAAAGATCCATATCAGCAAGACCTTGGGATAGGTGAGAGTCGAATCTCTCATGAAAATGGAACAATATTATGCTCAAAAGGTAGCACCTGCTATGGCCTTTGGGAGAAATCAAAAGGGGACATCAATCTTGTAAAACAAGGCAAGTGATACTTTCCTTACCTAAAATGACTTTATGTTTTATACAATTGATGTTTATCTAAAATTGACATGGGAGTACATTAAAATCCTGTTAAGAAAAACAGTGAATTTAAAAGTGTATATATAAGGCCAGGCACAGTGGCTTATGCCTGTAATCCCAGCACCTTGGGAGGCAGAGGTGGGCAGTGGCTAACATGGTGAAACCTTGTCTCTATTAAATACAAAAATTAGTGCACCTATGGTCCCAGCTACTCGGGAGGCTGAGGCAGCAGAATGACCGAACCTGGAAGGCAGAGGTTGCAGTGATCTGAGATGGCACTACTGCACTCCGGCTTGGGCAGAAAAGCGAGACTCCATCTCAAAACAGACAAAAAAAAGTGTATATTTATATATTTATCCACAAGGGCCAAATTTATGAAAGGCTATTTATTTTTAGATTATTTTAAAAACAGCTTTCTTCTTAAAATGTTATACATGCCCATTCTGTGAATTGTGGAATATATAGAAAACTATAAAGAAAACAAAGACTACAATAATATACTCTTTAAAAAATATTTTTACTGGCCGGGCGTGGTGGCTCACACCTGTAATCCCAGCACTTTGGGAGGCTGAGGTGGACGGATCACGAGGTCAAGAGATAGAGACCATCCTGGCCAACATAGTGAAACCCTGTCTCTACTAAAAATACAAAAATTAGCTGGACGTGGTGGCATGCGCCTGTAAACCCAGCTACCCAGGAGGCTGAGATGAAAGAATTGCTTGAACCCAGAGGTGGAGTTTGCAGTGAGTCGAGATTGCACCACTGCTCTCCAACCTGGCGAGTGAGCAAGACTCCACCTCAAAAAATATATATATTTTTACTGTATTAGTTTGTCTTCTTCAGGTGTATTTTTTATGTGCCTTTATGTTATTATGTGTGTGTACTTTTTAAAAAAATTAGGAATGTATTGGATAAACAATTTCATACCCATTTTTTCCACCTTAATTATAAGCATTTGTTCCATGTCTTTACAGAATCTCTGAAAACCTTTTTAACTTCTGCACAACATATCATTGTACACTTTTACTTACAGATTATTCTATTGGTAGACATTATGTTATTTTCATGTTTTCACTGTAATGCATAGTGAAACACAGTTGTTCAGTGAACAACTTTGAATATAATTCTTTGTATATGATTGTTTCCTTGAAAGACATCCCTTGATGTAGAATTATTAGGCTATAAAATATATGCATATTTTATTTATTTATTTATTTTTTTGAGATGGAGTTTCGCTCTTGTTACCCAGGCTGGAGTGCAATGGTGCGATCTTGGCTCACCGCAACCTCTGCCCCCTGAGTTCAGGCAATTCTCCTGCCTCAGCCTTCTGAGTAGCTAGGATTACAGGCATGCGCCAACATGCCCAGCTAATTTTTTTGTATTTTTAGTAGAGACGGGGTTTCACCACGTTGACCAGGATAGTCTCGATCTCTTGACCTCGTGATCCACCCGCCTCGGCCTCCCAAAGTGCTGGGATTACAGGCGTGAGCTACTGCGCCCGGCTGAATATTTTAAAAATTGTAAAAAAGTTTCCATGTGGCTTTCTAAAAGTACCATTCATTTATATGCCCTCTAACACTGTATGCATGTGTCTGTGTTACTGAGTCCTTTTTCTTATATATATTATTTATGTATTTGTTATTTTATTTTTGAGACAGTGACACTCTGTTGCTCAGGGTGGAGTGCAGTGGCACATTCATGGTTCACTGAAACCTTGACCTCTTGGGCTCAGGCAATCCTCCCAAGTTGGTAGGACCACAGGCAAGCACCACCATGCCCAGCTAACTTTTAAATGTTTGTAGAGATGTGGTATTCCTATGTTGCCCAGGCTGGTCTCAAATTCCTGGACTTAAGTGATCCTCTTGCTTTGGCTTCCCAAAGTGCTGGAATTCTATGTGTGAGCCACTGTGCCCAGCCATATTATTTTTTAAACCTAGAACAATTTACTTGGTATAGACAAAAATGAAGCCTTACTCTTGCTTTAATAATTCTTAGATTAATCATGCAGTTAAACATTTTTTTGGTGGCCTTTTTCTTCCCATGAAATGTCTTTTGTACATTTTTCTGTTTCTTAAAAATGTTTCCTGTTGATTTGCAAAACTGTTTCCTAGCTTTTTTTTTTTTGAGACGGAGTT
>NW_016107416.1:1938856-1958261 GCF_001604975.1 Cebus imitator
CCCGGCCTGTTTCCTAGCTTATATGTACTCTCACATTTATTGAAATTACTTCTTAGTTTGCTCTTCTTCTTTTAGTTTTCTTTCTCATATTGTCTACTAACTTTTTTATGTTAATATTGATTTCTAGGATGTTGGTCTCACATTGGGGATCCCCAAGAGTGTCACTATGAAGAATGTGTAGTAACTACCACTCCTCCCTCAATTCAAAATGGAACATACCGTTTCTGCTGTTGTAGCACAGATTTATGTAATGTCAACTTTACTGAGAATTTTCCACCTCCTGACACAACACCACTTAGTAAGTAAAGTAACTGACTTTTCTTTGTATTTCCTTTCTCCAAAATTTTGCAAGATATAAAACAAACATAAAAAACATACAAGATTGAGGCTGGGTGTGGTGGCTCATGCCTGTAATCCCAGCATTTTGAGAGGCCAAGGCAGGTGGATCACCTGAGGACAGGAGTTTGAGACCAGATTGGCCAACATGGTGAAACTGCATCTCTACTAAAAGTAGAAAAAAGTTAGCTAGGCATGGTGGCAGGTGCTTGTAATCCCAGCTACTTGGGAAGCTGAGACAGGAGAATTGCTTGAGCCCAGGAGGCAGAGGTTACAGTTAGCTGAGATTGCGCCATTGCACTCCAGCCTGGGCAATGAGAGCGAAACTCAAAAAAAAAAAAAAAAAAAAAAAAAAAAAAAAAAAAAAAAAAATTAAGGTTGGTAGGAGTGAGAGGGAGAGTTTCAGTGTTATTAGATTACATCTAGCAAACACCTGAAATCCAAAAGAGATGCACTAGGACTTCCAAGGTATCAATATATTACTACATAACTTTGGTAAAATGTAGTACTGGCCACGCATGGTGGCTCATGCCTGTAATCTCAGCATTTTAGGAGGCCAGAGCAGGAGGATCACTTGAGCCCAGGAATTCAAGACCAGCTTGGGCAAGATAGTGAGACCCCATCTCTACCAACACAATAAATAAGCCAGGCGTAGCGGCGCTCGTGTAATTCCAGCTATTTGGGAGGCTGAGGTTGGAGGATTGCTTGAGCCTGGGAAGTTGAGGCTGCAGCGATTGTTCCACTGCCCTCTATCCTAGGTGACAGAGCGAGACTCTGTCTCAAAATAGTATAAAATATAATAGTTTCCAACCCATATGGAGGGAAATTTGGTTAAGACAACTACATGTGTGCTTACTCTTTTCACATTTCCAAGACTTTATCTGGAAATACATTTTCAATATTATGAATATACATAGACATCGAGTTGTTTATTGCAGTATTTTATTTTTATTTTTTTGAGATGGAGTTTTGCTTTTGTTGCCCAGGCTGAAGTGCAGCGGCGTGATCTCGGTTCACTGCAACCTCTGACTCCCTAGCTCAAGCAATTCTCCTGCCTCAGCCTCCCAAGTAGCTAGGATTACAAGCATGCGCCACCATGCCCAGCTAATTTTTGTATTTTTAGTAGAGACGGGGTTTCACCGTGTTGGCCAAGGTGGTCTTGATCTCTTGACCTCAAGATCCACCCACCTCAGCCTCCCAAAGTGTTGGGATTACAGGCATGAGCCAGCATCCCTGGCCTGCAGTATTATTTTTAACTGCACAGTATTAGGAAGTAAATGTCCAAGAATAGGGTATTAGTTGAAATATACTGTGATACATACATGAATGGAGTACCAACCATACAGCTATAATAAAAAAATAAGATCTCTATGAACTAACCTAGAGTGATTTTCACAGGTAATATTAGATACAAAAAGTATGTATAATAGGCTCTCTTTTATAAAACTGGAAGGTAAATAAAAAAGCATATCTACTCTTATTTTTACAAAAAGAAACAAAGAATAAATTAGAAAATAATGAACTTGGTTACTTATAAGGGATCCAAGGAATGGGACAGAAAGGATATGGAAAAGAGTGATGGTGGGGTGTAGTGGCTCACACCTGTAATCCCAGCGTTTTGGAAGGCCAGGGCGGGCGGATCACAAGGTCAAAAGATCAATACCATCCTGGCCAACATGGTGAAACCCTGTCTCTACTAAAAATACAAAAATTAGCTGGGTGTGGTGGTGCGCACTTGTAGTCCCAGCTACTTGGGAGGCTGAGGCAGGAGAATTACTTGAAACCAGGAGGTGGAGGTTGCAGTGAGCTGAGATCATGCCACTACACTCTAGCCTGGTGAGAGAGAGAGACTCCATCAAAAAAAAAAAAGGAGTGACGGTTCTCTGAGTGTAGCTTTTTGGATGTAATTTTTACTATTGGTATTGTGTAAATATTCTACATAAGCAAAAAAATTAAGTACCTAAGAATGGAAAGGAGAAAAATACCTCAAGCTGTAACCAAATTGAAATAAATGAACCTAATTATTTTTCATATTATTACAATAACTACAATGGTAACAAAATTATTGAAAGATAAGGAAAAAAATAAAAAAAGAACTAATCCAAGTGATTAGTTTATAAACACAGTATTTGACTATATATACTCTTTTGTGTGAGATGCAATATAAAGGATGAGGGAGAATTACAAACAAATACTGAGCTAGTAGTGTGGGCAAAGCAATTCTGCAGCCATTGTAGATGCATTATAGGATTAAGAAAATGAGTTCAAGCCGAGCTCGGCCTGAACTGTAATCTCAGCACTTTGGGAGGCTGAGGTGGGCAGATCAAAAGGTCAAGAGATCATGACTATCATCCTGGCCAACATGGTGAAACCCTGTCTCTACAAAAAATACAAAAATTAGCTGCGTCTGTAATCCCAGCTACTCAGGAGGCTGAGGCAGGAGAATCTCTTAAACCCGAGAAGTGGAGGTTGCAGTGAGCCGAGATCGTGCCACTGCACTCCAGTCTGGTGACAGAGCAAGACTTCATCTCAAAAAAAAAAAAAAAAAAAAAAAAAAAAAAGAAAATGGGTTGATGTACTTGGGAGTCAGGGTTCTTACAGAAGAAACAGGAATACACAATTATCAACTGGGGAGACAGAAGAAAACCCCATGCAAATAGATTGCAATTCGAGGTATCAGTATGGACTTACACTTAAAAAAATATGCATATGTGTGTGTTACATGCATGTATATGTGGCTGTGTACATGTGTGTATACAGATAAATGTATTTATACACACATGGCAAATGCATGTATTTCATACTTCTGTCCATTGAAAAGGATGAGAAACAGTAGTACCCCAGTAGCAGTGACCATGCATAATGCCCACATCTTAGTCTCTAATACCATTCTCCACTAAAAAGGAACCAAGACTTCTTAGAAAAATGATTTATTACAAGACTGAGGCAGGATAGGTATAAAATAAGCCTGGGACATCTTATAATATTTTATAATTTTTGTAGGAAAGTAAGGAAAGAGCCTGTAATCCCAGCACTTTGGGACACCAAGGTAAGAGGATTGCTTGAGCCCAGGAATTTGAGACTAGCCTGGGCAACACAGACCCAATATCAAAAAAAAATTAAAAAGTAGCCAGATGTGGTACATGCCTGTAGTTCCACCTACTTGGGAGGTTGAGATGGGAGGATCACTTGAACTTGGGAAGTCAAGGCTGCAATGAGCTGTGATCAGGCCACTGTACTCCAGCCTGGGCAAAAGAGTGAGACCCTGTCTCAAAAACAAAAAGCAAGGAGAGGAAGGAAAGAAGTTCCTAAAAATATGTTGGAGGCTTGTCATAGGACACAGGAGCCAGCTGGAAGGAACTCCCACTGACTAAATCTGGGTCATTTTGAGTGCTAAAACAATTAAGTACATTAATGAATTGTGAACTACTATAAGGAAAATGAATCATGCATAGAATGTCAAGTGCCAACTGGTAAATGTAGGAATGCTGGAGTTGGCAGCTTATTATTCTTCAACCATTGTGTTAAGGATTAGATCAGGCAAGAATCAACAAAGGATCCTAAATCTAGGGGCAGCTTCAATGAGGAGCCAGGATGTTTGCATGCCTCCCACATATGTCAAGGGAAAAATTAGTAATTATAAAATGGGAAAAATGGACACCTTGACCAGGTAATAAAAATTAACATCATTAATGAAGGGCACATGGAAATCCATGATACCTGGAGAAGGCCACATAACTAATATATAGCTGTATTCCAGTCAAGAATGCGTAACCTGAATTCAGTCATGAGGTAACATCACCCCAAATTAAGAATGTTCTGTTACAAAGAGGGGGATCATATTCTTCAAAAATGTGAATGTCATGTAAGAATGTGGAAAAGGTCTAGGTGAAAGGAAGCTAAAAAGACTGGACAACTAGGCAGTGCCTATCATATACTGAATGAGAACAATGAGATAAAAGACATTGTTGAGTCAGTTGACAAAATGGATGACTAGACAACAATGTTTCAATGTTAAATGTGCTGAAGCTATTAATAATACTGTGGTTTTATAAGAGAATAACCATATTCTTAGGAAATAATCTAGGAAGTATTTAAGAATAAAGGACCATGATTATACTGTGTAATGGTTCAAAAAATGTGTGTGTGTGTGTGTGTGTGTGTGTGTAAAGAGATAACAAAAGCAAACAGAATAAAATGGTATCAGTAGGTGAATCTGGGTGAAAGAATATGATGTATTCTTTGCACCATTCTTGCAACTGTTGTGGAAGTTATAAATTATTTCCAAATAAAAATTTAATTCTTAAAGTTTAAAAACTTAAAATATAGCACATCTCAAGAATTTTCTTAGTTAACAGATTTTATCAGACCACACTCTGGGATCATCAGTTTTGGATTATTTCCTTTGATGTGTTGATGAAGCACTAAACTGAAAGCAATAGGAATTTTCTTTATAACCATAGTTTCTACCTACTGAAGGCCATTAGCTTCTATTAGGAGATTTTATTGAATTGGATACATTTATTTTTCACAAAGAAAACAAGGTCTCTAATTTTCACTTGTACCTCTAGCTAAATAAAAGAGGGAAAGTGGCCAGGTGCTCATGCTTATAATTCCAGTCCTTTGGGAGGCCAAGGTGGGTGGATCACCTGAGGTCAGGAGTTTGACACTGGCCTGGCCAACATGGTGAAACCTCGTCTCTACTAAAAATACAAAAATTAGTTGGGCGTGGTGGTGCACACCTGTAATCCCAGCCACCTGGGAGGCTGTGGCAGAAGAATTGCCTGAACCCAGTAGGTGGAGATTGCAGTGAGCTGAGATTGCTTACTGCACTCCAGCCTGGGTGACAGAGACTCGGTCTCAAAAAAAAAGAGGGTAAGTGAATTTGTTTGTACATTATCCTCAAAGATCTTTTCAGCTGCATTGCATTTCAGGTTGTTACCTAGGTCTTAGTTTAGTTTACTATGACCCCAAAGTAGGATTATTGCCAACCAGGAATCAGTAATGCTATTGCAATAAAAAAGGAAAGTGTTTAAGTAAGTGTTCTAATTTGGAAGCATTAACACAATTTATATTTTTTGTTCTTCAAACAAAAAAATTGAGTGAAGTTGAAGTTGGCAAACAAGATCAATTTTGACATGGACTGTCAGAGATTTAGTCCACAAATGCTAGGTGATTAACAAAAATAAAAATAGTTTTATTTGTTGAAATTTAAAGAAAGAAATTAAAATATAAGACAGGCACGGTAGCTTACTCCCTTAATCCCAGCCCTTTGGGAGGCTGAGGTGGGCGGATCACCTGAGGTCAGGAGTTTGAGACCAACCTGACCAACATGGAGAAACCCCGTCTCTACTAAAAATACAAAATTAGCTGGGCGTGGTAGTGCAGGCCTGTAATCCCAGCTACTTGGGAGGCTGAGGCAGGAGAATCTCTTGAATCCAGGAGGCGGAGGTTCTGGTGAGCCAAGATTGCGCTGTTGCATTCCAGCCTGGGCAACAAGAGCAAAACTCCTTCTCAAAAAAAAATTATAAAATTCAGAAACAGAACTTTTGCTCATGGCCATATAATAATAAGTAGAAAGTTTGCTGATGGTGAGTTTTTTTCTCCTTTTTTTTTTTTTTTGAGACAGAGTTTCGCTCTTATTACTCAGGCTGGAGTGCAATGGCACGATCTCGGCTCACCGTAACCTCCGCCTCCTGGGTTCAGGCAATTCTCCTGCCTCAGCCTCCTGAGTAGCTGGGATTACAGGCATGCGCCACCATGCCCAGCTAATTTTTTGTATTTTTAGTAGAGACGGGGTTTCACCATGTTGACCAGGATGGTCTCGATCTCTTGACCTCGTGATCCACCCGCCTCAGCCTCCCACAGTGCTGGGATTACAGGCGTGAGCCACCGCGCCCGACCTTTTTTCTCCTTTATACTTTTTCCTTAATGCAGGGCATGGTGGCTCATGCTTGTAATCCCAGCATTTTGGGAGGCAAAGGCAGGTGGATCACTTGAGCCTAGCAGTTTGAAACCAGTCTGGGCAACATGATGAAACCCTATCCCTACTAAAAATACAAAAATTAGCCAGGCACAGTGGCACACACCTGTGATCCCAGCTACTTGGGAGACTGAGATGGGGAGGATCGCTTGAGCCTGGGAGGTAGAAGTTGCTAATGGCCGAGATTATGCCACTGCACTCCAGCTTAGGGTACCTAAGAGCAAGAACCTGTCTCCAAAAAAAAAAAAAATTATTAAAAATCCCAGTTACTGAATATTTAACATAAAAATTTTATCAAAAACACATTCTTAAATTATTAAATACTGGCCAGGCGCGGTGGCTCACACCTGTAATCCAGCACTTTGGGAGGCCAAGTCGGGTAGATCACTTGAGGTTAGGAGTTCGAGACAGCCTGACCAACATGGAGAAACCCCATCTCTACTAAAAATACAAAAAAATTAACTGGGCTTGATGGTGGGTGCCTGTAATCCCAGCTACTCCGGAGGCTGAGGCATGAGAACACTTGAACCTGGGAGGTGGAGGTTGTAGTGAGCAGAGATCACACCATTGTACTTCAGCCTAGGCAACAGAGTGAGACACGATGTCTAAATAAATAAATAAGTCTGAAAATAAAATAAAATAACTAAAAACTGTGCAAACCTAGCAAAGAAGGAAGTGGATGGCTAGGCGTGGTGGCTCACACCTGTAATCCTGGTTTTGAGAAAAATGATTTAAAATAATCTATAATCAGTCTTTTCCTCCCTTTGTCAGTTTCTGCTGATACTGTAGAGATAATAGAAGTTATATTTTAAATAGTAATTTAATATGTATTATAAGATGTTTTTTGTTTATTACAAAATCTGTGAACCTTGGCACTTCCTAATGAAATACTTTTAATATCATTCATTAAAATTACGTGTTCATTTTATGGTACGTAAATTATACCTTAATTAAAATTTTAAAATAAAATGTTCATTATTAAATCTTGTGAGAAGAGTGTTCACTGAAAAATTGTCTCTATACTTCACATATCACATTTTTGTGATGGCTGATAAAGTCTTGCTTTTGCATAGTTTTTTGTTTGTTTGAGACATAAAGATTACTTTGTTGCCCACGCTGGAGTGCGGTGGTGCAATCTTGGCTTACTGCAACCTTTGCCTCCTGGGTTCAAGTGAATCTCGTGTCTCAGCCTCTCAAGTAGCTGGGAGCATAGGCGGATGCCACCATGCACAGCTAATTTTTGCATATTTAGTAGAGATGGAGTTTCGCCATGTTGGCCAGGCTGGTCTTGAACTCCTGACCTCAGGTGATCCACCCTCCTTGGCCTTTCAAAGTGCTGGGATTACAGGCATGAGCCACCTTATCCGGCCTGCATAGTATTCTATATTTTAATAGTGCTATCACTTCCGTAAACTTTTTAAAGTTATTAATATTTAGGTAGTTTAGTAAAAAATAACCCCTTTTTTCCTAATGAGTAGCTCTGCTACTTGGGAAGAATGGTAATTGAAGTAACTGTGTTTCTCTGATGGAGATGACTTACAGTTTATCTTCCTTTAAGTTTTTACCTATCATTATTTTGGTAGACAGTAAGTGTCAAGTGTTTATATTTTGGGCCCCCAACAGAGAATGTGTTAAAACTTTTAAATTTGAAATTATTTCAGAGTTATTTAAGAAGTTACAAAAATAGTACAGAGAACTCCCATATACACTTTACCCACATTCACCAATTATTAACATTTTGCTGTATTTGCTCTATCATTCTTTCCCAAATAGATAACATATACTTCATTATGTTTTCTGAACTTTTTCCAGATCAGTTGCAAGCATCATACCTGAATTAACATATATGTAGTAATTGTCTTTTTGTCTGTCTCGTCTAATAAACTCTGAAGTTCTTTGTGAGAGGGACTTTTTTAATGCCCCTTTGTCTCCACAGTGACTATAATTATAAGGCTTTTCATTTAGATGTTTCTCTTTAAAATATTTTTGGCTGGCCATAGTGGCTCATGCCTGCAATCCTAGCACTTTGGGAGGCCAAGGCAGGCAGATCACCTGAGGTCAGGGGTTCGAAACCAGTCTGACCAACATGGTGAAACCTTGCCTCTACAAAAATACAAAAAGTAGCCAGACGTGATGGCTGGTACCTGTAATCCCAACTACTCAGGAGGCTGAGGTAGGAGAAACACTTGAACCCACGAGGTGGAGGTTTGCAGTGAGCCAACACTGAGCCACTGCACTCCAGCCGGCGCGACAGAGTGAGACTCTGTCTCAAAAATAAATAAATAAATAAATAAATTTAAAAATACGTATTTTAAAAATGAGATGATTTGAAAAATATATTAAATAACCACACCCGGCCTGAGTCTTTCAAATATCTACTCTGTTTAAAAAGAAAACCAGTCTTTAAGTAAGTTTATATCTATAGTATTCTTTTACTTTCTTACACCCTTAATTCATCTTCTTTTGTTTATAAATTCCCAGAGTTTGAAAGAATTGTATAATTATTACAAAGTTTAGAAACTTATTTTAGAATAATTTCTTGATAAGATTTCTGGAATTGGTATAATAAGCCTCCCTAACTCTTAAGTAAACAGGATAGTTAAGTCGATAGAAAAGCAGGCACAATTTTGTGTGTGCTTTTTTAAATTAAATCAATCTAATTCATTCTATTCAGTGTTGATGGTGAAAGTCAGTATATAGATGTAGGATCCTTTTGTTTATATTATTTGTTAAATTGATAGTTGGATCAACTTGAGAAACAAAGATTGAATTGCATCTGAAGCTGGGTTTAAAAAATCACATTCTTGGCTGGGCGGCAGTGGCTCATGCCTGTAATCCCAGCACTTTGGGAAGCTGAGGCAGGTGGATCACAAGGTCAGGAGTTGGAGACCAGCCTGACCAATATGGTGAAACTACGTCTCTACTAGAAATGTAAAAATTAGCCAGGCATGGTGGCAAACAACTGTAGTTGCAGCTACTCAGGAAGCTGAGGCAGAAGAATCGCTTGAACCTGGGAGGCAGAAGTTGCAGTGAGCCAAGATTGTGCCACTGCACTCCAGCCTGGGCAACAGAGAGAGACTGTGTCTCAAAAACAGTAAAAAAGAAAAAGAAATCACATTCTAATTCATTCTGTGTTCTTAAGATTAGAAATTTAAATTTCCAGAGTCTGGCAGCGTATGTCTTTATCTCACACCAAGCTAGAAAACAAAGCCTGTATTCAAAGAAGCAGATGTTGGCATAGGGCCATAGGTGGGTTATTAGCTATTGTGAATGTATAGTAATTTTTCACTTTTTACTGTTTCTGTGATAGCATTAAAGTGATTAAATACACAGAAAATAGGGAATGAGAATGTCTGAAATTCAGTCTTTATTACTTCAGGAAGCAAAACAATGTATATTACATTTTTATACTTTTTTTTGAGACAAAGTCTCACCCTGTCTCCCAGGCTGGAGTGCAGTGGTGTGAACTTGGCTCACTGCAACCTCCGCCTCCCAGGCTCAAGCAATTTTCCTGCCTCAGCCTCTCAAGTAGCTGGGATTACAGGTTCCTGCCACCATACCCGGCTAATTTTTTTTCTTTTTGTATTTTTAGTAGAGATGGAGTTTTACCATGTTGACCAAGCTAGTCTCGAACTCCTGACCTCAGGTGATCTACCTGCCTCAACCTTCCAAAGTGCTAGGATTACAGGCATTATTCATTGCATCTGGCCACATTTTTATACTTTTAAAAATTACTAGTGTAACATCTCATGTACCCTATAAATATGTATACCTACTATGTACCCACAAAAATAAATAATTTTAAAAATATTAGTGCAAAAGGCACAGGACAAGAAAAATAAAAGTTTGCATAATTTAGGAAAATAGTAATTATTTAATGCAATAGTAACAAGATTCTATTTATATATTATTTTTTGTTCATCAGATAGTTTTCATTCTGAAGTTTTGCTAGCTCTGCGCTTCTGAATGCCAACTGCTATCCTGTATCTACCTACCTACCTTGCTCCTCTCCTCTCAGAAATTAATCCTTTTTTATGTTGGGGTTCTTAAAATTTTACATTACTTAGTTTCCTGATGAACAAGGCAAAACCTTGTGACTGACCTGGCTTTCACTGAAGAACTTTTCATCTGTGAAATGTAAGTCCCAAGCATATATGGTGGAATTGACCAGTGTTTAAAAAATAAATATCTTCTGAAATACTGGACCGAATTGGATGTAGATCATGGAATTATTTCCATGTCTTTATTTCAACAACTGCAGTTTTTATTTTCTTTTTAGGATTTCCAATTCCATGTGTATCCCTCTCTTCCTGCCTTAACTGTGTCTCAGTTTCTTAAAATGTGCTCTCTGATTACTGAGCATTTTCTGCATAATTTATATGTAAAAAACAATTATCCATCTAATAATCATTCAGTGGTTTCAGATACAATTGTACTATAATAGAGTCATAGATACATGAAAACATTTCAAATACATTCAAAACCAACGTGAAACTAGCCATGATTTGAGTAACAAGCATCTTTAAAATAATGTTAAATAGGCCGGGCATGGTGGCTCACACCTGTAATCCTAGCACTTTGGAAGTCCAAGGCAGGCAGATCATGAGGTCAGGAGTTTGAGACCAGTCTGGGCAACATGGTGAAATCCTATCTCTTCTAAAATACAAAAAAATTAGCTGAGTATGGCGGTGTGTACCTGTAATCCCAGTTACTTGGGAGGCTGAAACAGGAGAATTGCTTCTGTAAGGCAGAAGTTGCGGTGAGCCCAGATCACACTATTGCAGAGATGGGGTTTTACCATGTTGGCCAGGCTGGTCTCGAACTCCTGACCTCAGGTAATCTGCCTGCCTTGGCCTCCCAAAGTGCTAGGATTACAGGTGTGAGCCACTGCGCCCGACCTGAAACCGTTTTCTAATACAGTCACAAAGGTTTACTGCTGTATTTTCTTCTTAGGTTTTATAGCTCTTACATTGAGGTCTGTGATCATTTTGAGTTAAGTTTTGTATATGGCATGAGGTAGGAAGTACAACTTTATTCTTTTGTTTGATATCCAGTGTTCCAGTATCGTTTGTTAAAAATACTGTTTTTTCCAATTGCATTGTCTTGGCACCCTTGTCAAGAATCAGTTGATCATACATGTAAAGTTTTATTTCTGAACTCTTAATTCTGTTCCATTGATCAGTATGTCAAGGATTAATTGATCCTTAACCCAGGACCACACTGTCTTGAAAACTATTGCTTTGTAATTAGTTTTAAAATAGAGAAAGCTGAGCTCTCCAACTTTGTTCTTCTTTTGCTTTCTTTCTTTCTTTTTTTTTTTTTAGAGAGAGAATTTCACTCTTGTCGCCTAGACTAGAGCACAATGGTGTGATCTCAGCTTACTGCAACCTCCATCTCCCAGGTTCAAGCGATTCTCCTGTCTCAGCCTCCCAAGTAGCTGGGATTACAGGCTTGCACTACCACACCTGGCTAAATTTTGTATTTTTAATAGATATAGGGTTTCACCATATTGGCCGTGGCTGGTCTGACCTTGGATGATCTGAGTGGTCTCCTTGGTCTCCCAAAGTGCTGGGGTTATAGGCAAGAGCCACAGCACCCAGCTTGTTCTTTTTCAAGATTATTATGGCTGTTCTGGGTTCCTTGCATTTCCTTATGATTTGTGATCAGTTTTCCATATCTGCAAAAAAGACAGCTGGGATTTTGATAGGCAGTTTGGGGAGTATTGCTATATTAACAATAGTAAGTCTCTTAATTAATAAAAATGAGGTACCTTTCCATTTATGTAGACCTTTGTTCATTTCTTGCAACAATGTTTTATAGTTTACTCAGTGTACAAGTCTTACACTTCATTGTTAAATTTATTCCTAATTATTTTTCAGAGTAGTTTTCTGTCTTTGGCCAAGACAGCTGCATGTAGTGTATATACCAGTTACAAGAAATTATTTTGCAAAACTTTTAGTTGTAGTAAAATACCCCACAGCTAAAATAAAATGTAAAATTTACCATCTTATCATTTTTAAGTGTACAGTTCAGTATAGTTCATATTGTCATACAATCTATCTCCAGAACTCTTCACCTTCAGGTACCGAAACTCTGTACCCATTACATAACAACTCACTATTATCCCTTCTCCTCAGGACCTCCAAGCACCACCTACTTTCTGTCTGTATGAATTTGGCTACTCTAAGTACATCATATAAGTAGAATCATATCATATTTGTCTTTTTGCAGCTAGCTCCTTTCACTTAGCATAATGTCACCAAGATTCATCCATCACAAGATGCTACACATGCTACAAAGCATGTGTTAGCATTTTCTTTCTTTTTTTTTTTTTTTTTAAAGTCTGGATAATATTCCATTTTATGTAAATACCACATTTATTCATCCATCATGGACACTTGGGTTACTTCTACCTCTTGGCTATTAATGCGTAAAGCTCCAGTGAATGTGGGTATACAAATATCTCTTTGAGACCCTGGTTTCAGTTCTTTGGGATGATACCAAGAAATAGAATTGCTGACTCATATGATAATAATGCTATTTTTAATTTCTTTTTTTTTTGTTTAAGAGACAGGGTCTTGCTTTGTTGCCCAGACTGGAATGCAGTGGTACGATCAGAGCTCACTGTAATCTTGAACTCCTAGGCTCAAGTGATCCTCCTACCTCAGCCTCCTGGGTAGCTAGGATTACGGGCACATGACCCCATGCCTGACTAATTTTAAAATTTTATTTTAGAGATAGGATCTTGGCTGTTGCCAGGCTGGTTGTGAACATTTGGCCTGAAGTAATCCTCCCTGGGTGACATAGGCAGAGGGATATTTGACACAGAAGAGGAGAAGACAGTGTGACCATGGAGACAGAGATTGGAGTAATGCAACAACAATCCAAGGAGTGCTAGGAAATCCAAGGAAAGCTGGCAGAGGAAAATAATGGACTTTACCCTAGAGCCTCAGAGGCAGCTGTAGTCCTACCACCATCTTAATTTGACCTAGGAAACTTTATATTTCTGTTTTCTAGAACTATGAAAGGATACATTTTTGTTTTTTTAAGTCAGCAAGGTTATGACAAATTTGTTATACCAGCCACCAGAAACTAATGCACCCCCAGAGAAAAGTTTACAAGCCTTGTTTGCTTTTAGAAATGTAGAACAGTATGGGCGAAGTGGCTTACACCTATAATCCCAGCACTTTAGGAGGCCAGGGTGGGCAGTTCATGAGATCAGGAGATCTAGACCATCCTGGCTAACATGGTGAAACCCCGTCTCTACTAAAACTACAAAAAATTAGCTGGGTGTGGTTAAACAAACCTGTAGTCCCAGCTACTCAGGAGGCTGAGGCAGGAGAATCACTTGAACCTGGGAGGCAGAGGTTGCAGTGAGCCAACATCGTACCACTGCATTCCAGCCTGGGCGACAGAGTGAGACTCAAAAAAAAAAAAAAAGAAAAAGAAACACAGAACAAATCCATCTCACTTCTGCATTCCACATTTTTATAAGCACATTGAATTGGCTGATGCTACATTAAATCTGGAATCCTGACTGCAAGAGAGTCTAGAAAATGTAGGGTTTTTGCTTTTTAACCTTTGCACTTCAGGAAGGGACACTATAATAGAATGAAGGCTGAATGGATGTTAAGGGACAGTCTGCCATATCTTATTAAAGTATTTTTTTCTCAGCTAACTCTCTGGGAGAATGAGGTTTACAGAGAAGGCAGTAAGTGGAGTGGCATTTTTTTAAAAAGATGAATATAGAGGATATTTCTACTCCAGTCCAAAATTTCCTGTGTCTCTGTCAGTATTTGTTTTTTCAAGAAACAGTCACAGTTTATCTGTGCCACTGCCCTTTAGCTCGCTGATCTTTCTTTGCTGCCTGCTCCTTCTTGCCTTCCTTCAGGCACATTTTAGTATTTCTAGTCCATGGACTGTGGTGATGTCTTTCTAAGCACATATACAAACATCCTTAGGAGATCAGGTGCAGTGGCTCATGCCTGTAATCCCAGCACTTTGGGAGGCCAAGGTGGGCGGATCACCTGGCCAACATGATGAAACCTTGTTTCTACTAAAAATACAAAAATGAGCTGTGCGTGGTTATGGGTATCTGTAATCCCAGCTACTCAGGGGGCTGAGACAGGAGAATTGCTTGAACTGGGGAGGCCGACGTTGTAGTGAGCCAAGATCACACCACTGCATTCCAGCCTGGGTGACAGAGCAAGCCTGTCTCAAAAACAAAAAAGAAACAAAAAAGAGCCTTAGGATATTGTCATGGACTTCCCTTTTCCCCACCACCCCAATTCTGAGTTAACTCAGCTGCCCAAATATTTGAGAGTCTAAGCACTTAAGGCATTAAAACAGTTGTATTTTTCTAAAATGACTTAAACATTATCCATTTTTAAAAATTATGCCATGGTAATAAATAAGAAATGATTAGCTGTAACACAGTGTGTGGTGATGACATGGTTTGCCAGGGTATTAAAATCGGACATGTACTCTCTCCTAGGGGCAGCAGCATTGGGTCTTAGAAAATTCTTTGGCAGCTTCAACATATCTGAGCAACATTTCTCAAGAACTCTTGTTTATGTAACTTTCTCTAAATCAATCAATCAGTAAATCATTTTGCTGTTCTACGTGGCTTATAATAGAACAAATAGCCTGAGTTAACTCAGCTGCCCAGGTATATGAGAGTCCATGCACATAGGGCATTTAATGGTTTTATTAGAATGATTTTTACATTATCCATTTCTAAAAATTATGCCAGAGTAATAAATAAGAAGTGATTAGCTATAACACAGTTTGTGGTAACAGTATGGTTTCTCAGCGTGTTAAAATTGTTTGTTAATGTCACAGGACCATGTGATTTCAGACTAGGTGAAACAAATATTACAGATAATCACAGAGACCTCCCAGCAGTATGTTTGATACCACACGTGCTTTGATGGTTCTAGTTCATTTATGTGTTTGTTGGAATGCATTGCATCTTATACTTTCCTTTCCTTAGTCCATTTAATGGGAAGAAAAACCAAGAGAATACATCCAGAAGATATTGGAACTGTATCCATTTTTAAAATTTTTAATCATTCTGCTCTTTTGGAGTTAGGCTATCTAAATTCTAAACCCAGTATTTTCATTTCTGAGAATTTATCCTACACATATAAATACACATATTTTTGAAATGATTGTAAACAAGAATATTCATTGTATTTACAGCAAAAGTGGAAAGAACTAAATGTACATCAATAGAGTACAGGTTAGAAGATTATGGTATAATGGAACATTATGAAGCTTTAAAAAGATTTTAAAGGCTCTCTCTGGACTGATTATTGAAGGACCCCCATGGTATATTGTTAAGTATTGTGTATTTTCATACTTGCTTCTATATCCATAAAGAAATTCTGAAAAAATAAGCCACAGAATCTAGACAGTAATTGCGTATGTATGAGTCTGTGTGTATGGGGGACGTTGGGTTGTTGGGATATGGGGGTGTGAAGACTCTACTTTTTATCTTGAAATATTCGTGTCAATGTATTACCTATTTAAAGAATTAAAAAATGAAAAATGTTTAAACTTCAGAAATATCTTGAGGGCAGAACATATCAAGATCTGACTTTCTGGGTAGAACTTTCTGGTTCTACACCAGAGGGTAGCATTTACACCAGGAAGATTCAGTTGCATGTAATAAAGAGGTTGAAAGATGTTTTACTATCCTTGAAAGAGAAGTATGGTCCTGTAAATAAATAAATATAGGACATCTTTTTTAACCTTAAAATAATATTCCTGACTGGTTATAACCACTGGTCAGTCTTCCAGACCAGGAGTAACTGATATGATTCCGCCCCTCACTATTCTAGTCTTTTTAATTTTCAGTATAATCTTATTATTTATTATTATTTTTTTTAGATGGAGTCTTGCTCTGCTCCCTAGGCTGGAGTTCAGTGGCGTGATCTCGGCTCACTGTAACCTCCACCTCCCAGGTTCAGGCAGTTCTTCTGCCTCAACCTCCTGAGTAGCTGGGACTATAGGCATGCACCAACACCTGGCTAATTTTTTTTTTTTTTTTTTTTTTTGAGACAGAGTCTTGTTCTGTCGCCAGGCACCAGGCTGGAGTGCAGTGGCGCGATCTACGCTCAACTGCAACCCCCACCTCCCAGGTTCAAGCAATTCTCCTACCTCAGCCTCCCTTGTAGCTGGGACTACAGACGCGCGCCACCACGCCCAGCTAATTTTTTATATTTTAGTAGAGATGGAGTTTCAATATGTTGGCCAGGATGGTCTTGATCTCTTGACCTCTTGATCCGCCCGCCTTGGCCTCCCACAGTGTTGGGATTACAGGCGTGAGCCAGCATGCCCAGAGATTAACCATTTTAAAAAATACAAAATTTACTGTCATAGTAATATTTAAGTGCATGGTTTAATAGCATTATGTACATTCACATTGTTGTGTAACCAACCTCCAGACCTCTTTGTCTTGCAAAACTGAAACTCTATAGCCATTAAACATCTCACCAATCTCCCCTACTCCTAACCTTTGGCAATTACCATTCTACTTTCTATCTGATGAATTTGACTACTTTAGTGGAATCATAAGGTATCTTTTTGTTACTTTTTTTTTTTTTTTTTTTTTTTTTTGAGACGGAGTTTTGCTCTTGTTGTCCAGGCTGGAATGCAGTGGCACAATCTTGGCTCCTGAGTAGCTGGGATTACAGGCAGCCACCATCACGCCCAGCTAAGTTTTTGTATTTTCTTTTCTTTCTTTCTTTTCTTTTTTTTTTGAGATGCAGTCTTGCTCTGTCACCAGGCTGGAGTGTAGTGGAACGATCTCGCCTCACCGCAGCCTCTGCATCCCCTCCCGAGTAGGTTGGGACTACAGGTGTGCGCCACCACGTGGCTAATTTTTGTATTTTTGGTAGAGATGGGGTTTCACCATATTGGCCAGGATGATCCCGATCTCTTGACCTCATGATCCACCCGCCTTGGCCTCCCAAAGTGCTGGGATTACAGGCGTGAGCCACCGCGCCCGGCCAATTTTTTGTATTTTCAGTAGAGATGGGGTTTCACCATGTTGGCCAGATTGGTCTTGAACACCTGACCACAGGCCATCCACCCTCCTTGGCCTCCCAAAGTGCTGGGATTACAGGCGTGAGCCACTGTGCCCAGTCCTTGTTACTTTTTAATACCATTTTATGTACTGTTTTTCATAAATGGAGATATGAAAAAGTAGAAGATCATGTAGCTAAGGGAACAAAAAGAAAGGAATAAGATAATTACAAAAGTAAAACCAGTGGTAATTAAGAATACCTCAGGATAATTGCAAAAGTAAAGGGCAGTGGTAATTAAGAACTTTAGGTCACAATAGATGGAATTCCTATAATTTAACCTGGAGAGAAAGTTAGAATGTAATTAGACTAAGACAAGGTACTAAAGATAGAAGTAGATTTAAAGTTGTATTTTAAAGTTTATACATCTCACAAATGGTAAATAAATGTTGATCTTTAGGAATATTACATATCTTACTACACAAAACAACTGAAGTACTATGTTTTAAATAAACAAACATGATTACTTTTTCCAGTGTAAAAAATTCATTCTGTAGTTAGTAGTGGGATTCTGCTCATTATTTATAGACTCCTTTGTTTAGATGAAATTATGTCTACAATTGTGATTAAAAACATGGACACAATTTTTAGAAAACCGACAGTTGTATATATTCACACATCCCCATGTAAGATATTACATGGGCAGTAGTAGGCATACTAATGTATTAGTCAGCTCTTACTGATGATACTTCATCAGCAAGCCATCCCTAAGCTCAGTGGTTTTAACAACAAACATTTATTTTCATAATTATATGTCTGTAGATCAGCTGGATTTGGCGGATCTAGACAGGATTCAGTTTTAGACTTCAGGATCAATTCATATCTTTTTGTCTGGGACCCAGGATCAATGGGCAACATTTACTCAGGACAAGTTCCTATCAGTAGTGGATTGCCTGCTTACAAGGAGTGCAAACCCAAGAATCCAAGAATCTTTTAGATTTCTGCTAACTTTATATTTGTCAGCTTCTCATTGGTCGATCAAGTTAAGTGGCCAGATTCAAAGTCAAGGAGCAAGGAGGTACACTCTGTCTATCATGAGGCTATGGCAAGAAGGTGGATACATTTTCATTATAGGGAAGGGACAATTTTAGGAAACAAAGAGAGTTAGCTTCTAAAGTCAAAAGATGTGTAAACACACACACAAGAGATAGTACTAAATATATAGCTACTCAAAGATATAGGGGTGTGTGTGTATGTGTGTGTGTGTGTGTGTGTGTGTATAGGTGTATATATATATATATAGAATATATATAAATGTATAGGTGCCAATATGTACGTGTGTGTATATATATGCATATATATATATACACGTGTGTGTATGTGTGTGTGTATATATACATATATGTGTGTGTGTATATATATGTATATATATGTGTGTGTGGCTATATATATCCACACACACATACACACACGTATATATACCCACACACATGCACACACTCGTACATATTGGCACTTATACATTTAGTACCACTTTTTTGTGTATGGTATGCATTCATCACGTCTTTGAAAATGAAAAGTTTTTTGTGGGCAAAAAGGACATCCAAAATATACCCACAATGGAATAAATCAAAAATACTTTTCTCACTCTGGTAGCTTTTACTTACAAGTGTTATAGTTATGTAATTTTTGTTTGTCTGTTTTTGTTTTATTTTGTTTTAAAACCAAGATAGAGTTGGATTAAAAATAGAACTTCCTGCATATGCCAGAATTTCTCCAGTGCTTCTAAGCAGGGCATGTAAGTGCCTCTGAAACTCATTTGCAGACAGAAATATGTACAGGGAGAAAGAACATAAAAGAAAAAGAAGGATAAGGAGCAAGTAGGATTAGGGAAAAGAAGTGCCTGTTTTGGAGATAAAGTAGCAATAATAATTAAACTCCCCTTAGGGTCATCAGTGCCCTTGATACTCTGTTACTTCCTTACTCTCATTATGTAAGGAGTATCCTTTATAGAAACTGAACAATGTTGTTCTTTCTTTTCTTTCTTTTCTTTTCTTTT